>NC_080571.1:87148024-87465024 GCF_030247185.1 Malaya genurostris
GTAGAAGAATTTATCAGTCATTTTTATGGGATTTATACCTGACCATCGTTCATGAAGAAATACTCACTACAATACCGGAAGTCGGATCCGAATAAAATGTTCTAGAAACCGTCTTAAAAAAGAATGGTAGGTTCCTTTGGATTCCACTATGAAAAAAACTATTTCGTTATGATATTAACGTAATAGTGAACGACCATATACCGGTATTTCAAAACGCTTGCCTTGGTCGTGATTCAATGACGAACTTGGATTGTTTTTGTATATATTTCTAAACTTTCCGCAACGTCTAATTTCCATGGGTTGGAAAATTGTCTTGAAATTTTTATGTCATTTGTAGAAATTTCATGATCATCGATAAATACATGTTCTGTTACCTTCGATTTGCAATGTTATGGTAAACCCTTCCTGAGTTCTTTAGAAGCTTTCGCCATTTGAACGATGTGCTATTTAAACCGAGTTTGCAAAGTCCTTTTCGTGTGTCCAATATATTTTTTCTCGCAATGAGAACACGAGGTTAGATATATTTCGGATTTTCTCAAATTTTCTGTATGATCTTTTGTCGATCCTAATATAGTTTTCAATTGATAGTTCTAACTATTGAAAACCAAATCCAAACCAAACTTTTCCAGTTTGGGTTTGAGCGGATGTGCAATATCTGGGTTGAAATCTACTGAAATTCTCTTTAAAATTTTTTGTTGGTTTGGTCATTGTCGTAAGTGATTGTTTTTTCAATAATCTTAATTTTTCATCGACGATTGTTGGAATTGATCGCTCTGGATAACCATTGAGCTTTCCAATATCGAAGATGATTTTTTTCTCTTTAATTGCAGCATCCTGTCTGAGGGGCAAGGTGAGCATTATATGAATCATATGATGGAAAAAAGGTGTTCTAGAAATTCTAAGGAAACTATAAGACCTTTCATTTGAATCTTAGTTTGTGAAAATCGGTTGAGATGTTTTCGATAAAATTGAGTTCGCATTTTTTCTCCATTTTTCACATATTACCTTGGAACTCCGGCACCGGAAGTCGAATCCAAATGAATTCAATAGCAGACTATGGCACCATAAGACCTTTTATTTGAATCTAAGTTTGTGAAAATCGAAGTCGGACCCAGCGGAAATTCAGGAACTTTTTATAAAACCATAAGATCCTTCATTTGAATTTAAGTTTGTGAAAACCTTTTGGAAAATTGAGTCGAATGGTAAATGACACTGAGTCCTCTTGGTGTCGATTCAAAATTCGATTTTCACAATGATTGAAAGAGAAAGGCAAAAATATGTTCATTCTAAATAAAACTCGTGATACGACACTTTTTGCGAAGGTCTCCCAATTCTTTTTGTAAAAATTTGTCACAATATTTAAAACCGTCTGCCCCCTTAAAGCGTAACATATTTTGTGCAGTACATCGAAAAAAAAACATCTTCAAACAGTCGGTATGCTCGACTAATTGGAACATTTTTCAAAGCAACTCAATTTTGGGAAGCGTTTCAAGAGCATCGAATAAGCTCTGATAAAAATGCGGAATAGCAGTGAAAAAGTACGTATTGAAAATTTCATTGGGACAATATTGCAGTTCTTTTATTTGCAGAAACTTTCTTCTTAAAGTAACAAACTCATGATATCTGAAACGTGGAACCGCCCCTTCTGCCGATGATAGTTTGCCTTAACCCCCAGTCATCATCACTTATCTAATTTACATCTATTTCATCAATTTCCAATCGGTTTCATGTTGATAATGATATGTTTTGAAATTCCACGCAATGTGTTTCGATGACAAAACATTTTGAATGAACAATTAACGTACATAATTTCAACTGCCTTCAAACTTCTGCTAATGGGACCGAATTCCATTGTTTATCTATCTTTCATTAAAAACGCAACTTCCATGAGCAGTAGGTAAGTGCATCGTTTTTAATTAGTAGCTTGCCCACAATGTAATAATTATCTCATTCCGCATCGTTTATCGTACAGTATCACAACACGATCGAAATTTCTTTCATTGGTTCGCATACTCCGTCCATTCCGTTCTCGTATTTACCGCACATCTGAGAATATCTCTGAAGTAACCATGATCTTGAGGTTTTGTGCTCTATGATGTCGGGTGAAGTGGGGACATCATCATCATTATCTAGACATGTGAGCACAAAGCTTACATCTTTGCGTGGATTCTATCTATTAAACTGAACTACTCTCAATGATCATTCATTAATAGATTGTGTAATAAATCAAGTGAATTAATTAATTTAAAAGATAAGCTGGATGTAAAAATCGAGTACTGAAATATTGGCTACCGTTAATCCTTAACTTCAACACCATCGAACCACGTTCAACTGTCCCGTCATGCTTTGTTCATCAAGAATTTTCAAACAAATGAATTTACCCAATGTTGATCAAGACAATTTTGTCCTCATTCCCCTATGTGTCTGTACTGAACACTGCAGGCATTTTCCGCTGCTAGTGTGCACGTTTATCATACTTGACGATGTACGAGAGAGCATATGCGGTTTAGCTCAGAGTAAGCGGTTGCATCTAGTGTATTAGTCAAGTTCATTATCACTAGTTTATCGTTCGTTAGTAAACGCATATTCAATTAAAATTTGAGTGAGCCGCACGGTTGAACATCTTATTAGTAAATATTTTACCTTACGACCGAAGTCATCATCTTACAGCACATGCATTGGTCATTTTGTGTACGACACTCGGCGTTCTTGCTGTCGATAAGGTAATGGATTAATTTTTGCACGTTCTCAAAGGCATTTTGGGAATTTTCATCCAAGCAAACGTGCTCGCTGGAGTAAAATGAATCGATATCGATCGCATTTTCATTTCATTATCAATGATCTTTAACGTGACACTAGTGAGTTTAAATACTACTAGAAGAAACTTTCTCATGAGTTTTAAACTCGAATTCGTCTGTTCGTTCGGTTTTGTATTATTAATGATTGAGAGTGCAGCGAATGTTGTGACTGAGTGTTAAAGTTTAAAACTGACCTAACGAATAACAATTCAAAATGTAAATCAAGTGGTTTTGTGTGATAATGTTACAGATTTTGATAAAATAACTGCATTGGTAATTCCTTCGTAGTGTTCTCTTTTGTAATGTGATTAAATCAGAAGCCTAGTGGAAGGTATTAATTAAGAATAAATTCATATACAAACCTATCCCTAACATGAGAACTTGATTGTTACGTGCAATAATGAGATCGTGTCTAATTATATAAGTAAGTGAATATGTATTAATTTGAAAACATTTGCGTATGTTCATCAATTATACTGAACAGAGTGATTACATGAAAAACAATTTTATACCGAGAATATATCATTCAAGAAGTATACCTACCACTTCTGTAAAATTACTAACATTGTAATATGATATTGAACGGTAGATGCCTGAACATTTATTTTAAGGCGCCTAATAATTGAAATTATTTAATTTTACGTGCACTGTTCATGCTTTCTTTCAATTCCATGTTACTGTACATCATTCATGACACGATTATAGAAACATATATCGAATACTACTTATAATATTTTTGTTTCGAATTGAACATTCTAGCAGAGATGGTTTTCTGAAATGTAAAAGAATTCATTTCTCATCATTTTATTCAGATTTCAGATTTCTCATCATTTTATTCAGATTTTGGCAACACTAACGTCAGCAACTTACTTATCACGCTTGAATTCCAATTATTCTATTCCTGATTTTAGATACACAGATCGCGTGCTTAGGTATAGCGTTTTTCTTAATTTTATACATAGATTTTACCTAGTTCATTTTCATAGTTATTTTCAATTGCTAATCACTAGTAACTAGTGTAGAAACCAACGAATCGGTATCAATGTTTTCATTGTGGTCTAATATTTCCAGTAGTTTTAAGAACTACACGGATAAAAATTTATTGCCGGTACTACAATGAAAACCGGTTTGATTTCAACTAGTGGTGTAATGATGCCTTTCTAATATTACTTATACTTCAAAAACATCACTAGAAGATTCTGTCAAGATTTTTTTTCCAATGAAAAACTTTCTTTGGTATAAACTACCATCACCTTTTAAATGTTTAAACAGTTATGTCAAGTTAATATAGATTTAAATATGGCAACCCTGCACGCTATACAAAATTGAACAAAGCACGCTGTGTGCTAGACGGTGGCGTTTTCGCCTGCTTCCGCACCAGCACTTACCGATGCGTAGCGATTATGCATCGTTTTGTATGACAGTTTGAAAGTTTGGATACTCATTGCCCTATAATTTCGGAACCGGAAGTCGGATCTGAATGAAATTTCTTGAATGAATGGATTTCATGACAAATGTTGCTCATGTTGCTCATTAAATCATTAATAGTAGGCATAATCTTATGAGAAAACATGTCTCAATGTTTATTAGTGGTGGTAGTGGTAAACATTACCAGGAGCTCACAATGAGATGTGCACTAATATGTACTGGGCACTATTACCCACCTTTCCCCTAACAATCGAAAAATAATAAATGCTACAAAAATGTGTTTTACTAGTTGTTAGTGCAACATTAAAATATTCATTTGAATTTTAGTTTGAAATTAATTTTTTGAAGTTGAATTTGTTGAACCTATTGTCAAACCTGGATTATAATACACTACTTACCCTAATCAATTTGAAAGCAATCTAAAATTTGTAAAACCTAATGAGCTAGAATAGTACGGCAATTTTATCACATGTGTAAGCGAGCTACAATGAGTTGTTATCACACCAAGGCCAGTATATAGGTACTTTTCAGAACCATAGGCCGATAAAAGAACTGTAGAATCCTACATTCGAACTAGTAATAAACCAGATTGAAACGATCGTCTTTTCGTCGCGGGGAAAAAAATTGCTAGTCTAGTAGTTTGATTCGGTAAATCGGACATCCGAACATTCATTGGGACTTAGGACATTTCCGGAGTGTTGCATCATTCGAATGGTTTCCCTGCACTTCTCAGACATAATGTGGGGAAGCAAAATGCATTAGTGCACATAATCCAGCCGCTCTTGTGATACAGAGGTGCGTTGTAATCGTGGTGACATCCGAATTTGGTTTGAGGCTAAAGGCCGTTAAGTAAACCTTCGTATACCGTAATCTCAAGCCGCTTCAACATCTGGTCCTTCGAGCCGGATTCGAAGGATAATCCATAGGACAAAGAGTTCTTGTGACCACGCTGTCACGAAGAAATCGGTGTATTGTTGGAAGTAGCCATTTTGCGCGCTTACTCAAGCCAAGCCAACAAGTGTGATTCGCTATTGTTTTATGCGCATTGTTGGCGCTGTAAAACGAATAAGATTATTTCGGTTTTCTTTGTGTGTGCAATCAAAGCTAAGGTTACGCTATTCTGCTGTTACTGGGCGTAAGATTGTGACAAATTTCGTGATATTGATCGTATCCATCTCGTTAGTGACATACTGCTGCTATCAAAATAAAATACAGTGGACATCTAAAATCTAACTTTTGAGAGTGTTTAGATCTTCGGTGGTCGATACGTCCTCGTTGGGAAGGAGTTTACGTGCGCGAATCGCATATCGTTGATTGTCGAGAGAATACCATGGCCATCAAGAAGCTTAGAGACAAAAAACTTAAGGACAAATTTACTGTCCGGAATTCACTCATTTCATCCCTTGACACAGTTGAAACATTTGTAAAAAATTATGAGGAAGACCGCGATGGTTGGACTTAATAGACCAAGTGTACCGCGATTTCGGAAAAATTCAAACGGACATTGAAAAATTGATAGCGGAGAAGCTTCTTTTAATGAAAAATTTACAAGAAAGGAGAGAATTGGAATCTCGATACTATGCAACAAAGGGATGGTTGATGAATATGAGACTAATGGATTTGAATTCTACTATGAATGCTTTTCACGCCAATGTACCGCAACGGTCCAGTTTTCATTTGCGACTGCCGAAAATAGATTTGCTAAAATTCGATGGTGATTATTTTCGGTGGTTAGGATTTCGGGACACCTTCAAGTCTATGGTCAATGATGTAGCTGAAATTCCATTTGTAGCCAAAATACAGTTTCTACTACAGTCGTTAGAAAGTGAGGCTTGCTAACCTTATGAAACAGTTGACTTTGAATCGTCGAATTACCATCACCACCTGGGAAACACTCCTGAAGCATTGTGATAACAAGCGCTTTCTCAAGCAGCAATTGTTCCGGACATGGCATCGCACCAATTCGAAATGAATCTTCTCAAGATCAACACAATCTAGTAGACAATTTTTAACGTCACGTGAAGGTTCTAGCTAAACTCGACGAAGCAGTGGAAACTTGGGACATATCTCTAGTGTGTATGCTGTCAGATATTCAGGTGAATTGCAATTTTTAACTCTCCCGAAACCGACAGCTGAGCTTTTATCAACTAATGTCGATACATCTAAACCGTCTTAAAAAAGAGTAGTAGGTTCCTTTTGGATTCCACTATGAGAAAAACTACTTCGTTATAATACTAACGTAATAGAGACCTAGAAAATGGCGACCTTTCATCATATGATTCATAGAATGCTCATCTTTCCCTCAGACAGGATGCTGCAAATAAAGAGAAAAATTCATCTTCGATATTGGAAAGCTCGATGGTTATCCAGAGCGATCAATTCAAACAATCTTTGATAAAAAATTAAAATTATTGAAAAAAACAATCACTTACGACATTAACCAAATCAACAGAAATTTTAAAGAGAATTTCAATAGATTTCAACCCAGATATTGCACATCCGCTCAAACCCAAATTGAAAGAAGTTTTTTTGGATTTGGTTTTCAAAAGTTAGAGCTATCAGTTGAAAACTGTATTAGGATCGACAAAAGATCATACAGAAAATTCAAGAAAATCCGAAATATATAAATTCTCGTCGTTCCTTGCGAGAAAAAATATATTGGACGGACGAAAAGGACTTTAGAAATTCGGTTTAAAGAGCACATCGCAGAAATAGCGAAAGGTTCTAAAGTATTTGAAAAGAGTTTACCATACCATTCCAAATAAAAAGTACCAGCACATGTATTTATCGATGATCATGAAATTTCTACAAATGATATTGTTTTTTTTCAAGACAAATTTCCAACCCATGGAAATTAGACGTTGCGGAAAGTTTAGAATCTCCAAGTTCGTTATTGAATCACGACCAAAGCAACAAATATTCCTGGTTCTTCAAGTTGATACCTACACATAGAAAACAAACAAGCAGTTGCTACCTACACATAAAAAAACAAACAAACATAGAAAGTACGTAAACAGTTACTACCTGAACAGTACCGTAGAAAATTTGGTGCCCGTTGCAAAATAAGATTTGCCGCTCCCATCGTTGGTTAAGTGAGCAAAAACTGCGTAACTCCATCTCCGGAATCATGACTTTGACGAATGATTCCGGAGCACAGCAAATTTTTTTCAACATACTTATAAGACACTGATGAAGAACACAAACTGCGTTCGAAATAGCGGTATCTGGTTGTTCACTATTACGTTAGTATCAAAACGAAATAGTTGTTTTTAAAGGTTTATAAAGAGATAGCTTATGAAAAACATATTTTTGAAATTGACATTTTTATACTAAGCACCCTACCTCCGGAACCAGGGGCTTGGAAATTGACATATTCTTATGACTTCTTAAAACCTTCCATCTCCGAGATAAGTGAGTAACGTTATTTTACATTTTTTATTGGTATCACCCTGTAATTCTGAAACCGGAAGTCGGATCCAAATGAAATTCCGGAACTTTATATAGGACTATGAGACCTTTCATTTTAATCTAAGTTAAATATGTGTCAATTCATTAGTTCAGATTCATGTTTCTCTCATTGGTCCTTTCTTATGAAATACAGGGTGATTTTTTAAGAGCTTGAGAACTTTTTTAAACAATAAAACGCATAAAATTTGCAAAATCTCATCGGTTCTTTATTTTAAACGTTAGATTGGTACATGACATTTACTTTTTGAAGATAATTTCATTTAAATGTTGACCGCGGCTGCGTCTTAGGTGGTCCATTCGGAAAGTCCAATTTTGGGCAACTTTTTCGAGCATTTCGGCCGGAATAGCCCGAATTTCTTCGGAAATGTTGTCTTCCAAAGCTGGAATAGTTACTGGCTTATTTCTGTAGACTTTAGACTTGACGTAGCCCCACAAAAAATAGTCTAAAGGCGTCAAATCGCATGATCTTGGTGGCCAACTTACCGGTCCATTTCTTGAGATGAATTGTTCTCCGAAGTTTTCCCTCAAAATGGCCATAGAATCGCGAGCTGTGTGGCATGTAGCGCCATCTTGTTGAAACCACATGTCAACCAAGTTCAGTTCTTCCATTTTTGGCAACAAAAAGTTTGTTAGCATCGAACGATAGCGATCGCCATTCACTGTAACGTTGCGTCCAACAGCATCTTTGAAAAAATACGGTCCAATGATTCCACCAGCGTACAAACCACACCAAACAGTGCATTTTTCGGGATGCATGGGCAGTTCTTGAACGGCTTCTGGTTGCTCTTCACTCCAAATGCGGCAATTTTGCTTATTTACGTAGCCATTCAACCAGAAATGAGCCTCATCGCTGAACAAAATTTGTCGATAAAAAAGCGGATTTTCCGAATGGACCACCTAAGACGCAGCCGCGGTCAACATTTAAATGAAATTATCTTCAAAAAGTAAATGTCATGTACCAATCTAACGTTTAAAATAAAGAACCGATGAGATTTTGCAAATTTTATGCGTTTTATTGTTTAAAAAAGTTCTCAAGCTCTTAAAAAATCACCCTGTACAACCGTCCACTTACAACATGTTCACTAATGCGTTCAAACGAACCGTTTCCCTACATCATTACTAGCTAAATCGAGACATACGTACGAGCGTGTGTAAATAATTTTAGGAATGGAATTCTTTCTTAAGCCCTGAACTCAAGTTATAGATGTAAACGCATTGTGTTTAGTTCTAAGGGCATGCGATATATGATTTTAGAACTAAATACCATGCGTCTCCATTGGATGATGATAATTTGATGGAGACGCGTGGTTTTTCGAATGATTTATTTTTTAAATATGATATTATACCCGTTCACCCTTTTTAAAAATCTAAAAAAAAATACAGCGTAAAATCTAAAGTGGTACCAAAATTGTAAGTGTGAATGAAAAAAAATCGAAAATTTTTCACAATTTTTTTCACATAAAATACATTTTGAAAAATTCTGAAAAAAAGAAAGGTTACCCATAATTCCTAATATATTCTTAATTTTTTTTATATTTTTGATATAGAAGTTTTTGAAAAATTTAAATAAAATGATAATCAAAAGAACCACCATAATTCCATCAATATGGCAGTTAACGGGTTATAATTTTGGGAAAATCATCTCCAATATAAACCCTTCCAAACAGCGTATATCAATTTTTTTTCTGTTTGGGGGCAGTTTTTATATGCAAACCCGGCTACAACGAAATAAAAATTTAGCGAGAGTGAATGTTGCGCCCAAAATTGTATCTGATGTGAGAGCGGCACCCAAATCGTGTCGATCGTGGTGACACCTCGTGTCGATCGTGGTTACACCTCGTGTCGATCGTGGTGACATCTTCAAGTAATCGCCACGCTAAATGAGCAAATTTTACACACAGTTAATATGTGAGCCTGTATATTTGTTTTCTGTGGCCTTTCTATATGAGAAAGGCAAAAAAATTGTGAAAAAAGTTTAGCCCTTCTCAAAAGACAGTCTGGATCAATTTTGGAAGAAGCTAAGTAAGTAAAAAGGTATTTTGTGACAAAGTCTACATGCCCAGAAAGTTTCATCAAAGCTCCAAGTCCGAGAACGATTTCAATTTTCACGAAGAACGCCTAAATGGTCGAATTTTTTGAAAGTTCCATAGTTCCGTAGCCTGCTATTTTATCCGCATCTCACTTCTGGTGTCGAAGTAATGATATAAAATGTGCCACAAAAAATGAAAAGTGCACTCGCTTTTCTCAGAGACCGCTCGATCAATTTCCAATAGCTTCCGATTACGGAATTACAGAGTGATGAGCATTGGAAATTTCAATTTCAAGAACGTGTTCGGAACATAACATAGGAAAAACAAGCAAAATATGTTTAACTAATGTCGTTTTCGCTTGAGAAAACTGAAACTGACCCAGGATAGTTTCATCAAACAAACACTTTTCGCGAAACTGTGTTGACTTGGCACTTAGAAACGGGGGTTTGAGCAAACCTGATATAACAACCCGGTTCGAAACTGACTCGATTTTCAATTCAACGACGATAAAACTACGTTCGAAACTAGCTTCAAACAAACGGTTTGACATCAATTAGGGTGGAAACTGGGTTAGGTTTGGCATCAAGCGAAAATGACATGATAATATAATTCTTCAGTTCGGCAGTTAGTTGAAGACTAACTAATTGTTGCTCATGATATTCAACATTTTTATCAGGAGGTCATGAAACGTATTCATGCTAACGTAAGAAGCAGATGCGCTTTGTTCCCCTAATTGGTGGAGGTTTGCCGGTTTAAGTCCTAACTCTGGGGAATATACTTTCGCTCTTTCATTCATTACTGTTTTTCGTTGGGGGTGTTGACAAGAAGATACGAATAACCTTATTTACCCTGAAATGTGATTTGTTTGCTGGTGACATTACAGTGACGAACTGATTCATGAACTTTCAGTCAAAATCAACCTTCAGGCGGAGAGATCAAGATTCACATAGAAATGTAGCACCTTGACTTTACTTTCATAAATACACAGATTGTGATTCAAACACAAAAGCAACATACAAGTAGCAGACTACAAAGGCATCTGTCTTGACTTCGAGGAATGATAGTAGAATTAAAGGGAAAGATTTTTTCATATTTTTGGTTTACAAAGCATTCTTCAAAGATGCTCAACCAAATTAACTATAGCAGATTGAAATAGGCTTTAAGATTAAGGATCAGAAAAGTTACAGAAGTTACGCAATCCGCGAACGTTCATTATTATAACGCTATATGATGAAAGATGGTGATACGAGTCTAAATATTTTCGATGAAAGAACCTTTCTCTATATGAGACAGGAATCAAACGCAGGTGTGTTGTGTACAAGGCAATAGGTGTTTCTCTTCTTCCGCGTCAGTTGACTTTTCCTTCACAGTTTATTTCTTCAGAAGACAGATGTTCGTATAACGGGAATGGCATTCCAAAATCCAAACTACCACTCAAGCATGTGTTTTGCATGATTTAAATTGTTACATATTCACTTGACGTCGCCCCGGAAAATAATTTGACTATTCGTCTTCCAGAGAAGTAAACTAAATCCATCCCAAGGGAGAAATCTTGTCCAGTCATTTACCTTGGGAAATCATGAAATATGAAGCAGCATATTTCAACTGTTTTATTGCTTTGTATCAGGTGCTTCCTAGTCTACATTTCACGTTCTACTTTATTTATTGGCTCCCAGCATCACTGTCGGGGCCGGTCTACGATGCCGTGAAATGTGCCATCAAAGATAATAGCATATACCCTCTCAGGACGAATGAAAATAATCCTCTTTTGATTTCAATCTCTTTACATGCTTCTGCCACCGATTTTGGTCGGGAAAAATCTCTACCGTTCGTAATCCCACTGGAACCACATAGTCAACGGGGCTCTCAGTGAGTTGCAATGCAAACAACCGACCCGGGGGGAAACGGCCAGGGACCCACTGCTGCGACGAACAACAGCTACAACAATACCACGTCGTCATCGACTTTACCGCCAAAACCGCCACCACCGTTGCCCCCGGCGTCGGGATCATGGGCATCGCTAAAGGCTGGCATCCTGCGATGGCGCGGTTCGAGACGCCTGGTACTCGTCATCGTTGCCATTGCACTGCTGCTCGACAATATGCTGCTGACCGTCGTTGGTAAGTAAAACAATCATCAAATTTTCCACATCTGAGAACCAATTTACTAATCGTCAAATGTAGTAATCACACCCCTCAGTGATGATCAGAATGTGCTATAACTACTTCCAACTGTATGATTAATAATACAATTTATGATTGGCCAAGTCGCCCGTTTCGCTTCCGTCAAACCATTTCCGAAGCACTCCCGCTCCAGCTAAAGGAAGGTAGTGGAAAAGGATGCGAGCGCAACAAGTGGCAGAAACAACCGAGCGTTGCAACGGCAAATTTCCTCCTTTTGTTGCTTTCATCTCTTATTTCCCCATTCAGAACATGCTTTCCCATTTCCCATTCCTTCGTAGTCGTCGCCTTTCGGATTCTCCATGAGTTCACAATGCAATAATGGATTCCGGCACCGGCACTGTTACCCCTGATCGCTTCTATTCATGTATTTCAAAATGGGGATTATAATCCGGTTCGTCCTTGATGTCTGTGGTTCCCGGAGGAAGCAGTGAATGCAGTGAACTTCTAGATCAAGAAGCTACTAGTGCTCGAGCGGAAGGTTAAATATACATCTCGATGCACTCGGGTATTCATACTCACACGCACACAGTAATATCATTTTTCGCATCGGCACCATCGACATGCAAAAATACCAGTGTAAAATCACTTTGAATCTAACGATGAAGCAGAGAAACTGTTGGGATGAGAAGGAGTCAAGCTACGGCGAAAAAGAAACGTGTAATATATAGAGAAGTCGTGATCCAACTGTTGAATTTCTTTTTATAATCCCACCTTCAGTTGCTTTCCTTACTATCTGTATTCTGAAAGTGGGGTGACATTCAACAAGTCATTCTACGCTATCCGAAGAGGGACATATGCAACAGTTGGTTTTGGTGTTGTATCTAACGGAAGAATTATAGTCTGTTTAAACAATGAATGGGAGGTTTTGCGATAAAACGTATTTATTTATTCTTCGTATACAAGTGATGTGTACTGTAATCAGAACTTAATCCACCTAGTTGTGAAATGGGACCTTAAGTCCTTTAATTTGAAAGCTTTGAGAAACGATTCGATACTAGAACCGGAATTCTAAAATCGGTGTAGCCGAAATCAGTTAAATCCACCCCAGAAGCTGAATAGTTTACATTTGATTCGAACTGTTTGAAAATCAGTGTAGACATCTTTGAGAAATTGTAGTGCGAATTAAAATTTGGGAGTACATTCCGAATCCAAAAACGAATACCGCTTAAATTGAAATAAATTTATTTGGTAATCGACTATCCAAATCTGCAAACCCGATAATCCTGATTAATTTATATGAAATGGACATTTTTATACTAATCACCCTGTATCTCCTAAACCAGAAGTCGGATCTGACTAAAAAGTAAGATGTTTTATAAGATTTTAAAACCTTTCATTTGAATCATAGATGATTCTTAGATTTCGTTTGAATCTTAGATCGGTTCAGTCATCTACGAGAAAAATGAATTGCATTATTTTAATTTCGTTTCACATATCATCCTGTGGTTCCGCAATCAGAAGTCGGATCCAAACGTAATTCAGGAACCTTGTTTGGGAGTATAGGACTTTTCATATGAATCTGAGTTTGTAGGAAACGGTTTAACCATCTCCGAGAAAATTGAGTGAAATTATTTCGTCACACACGCATTTGCTGATCTCGACGAACTGATTCGAATGGTATATGGAAGTTATGTTCCTCCAGCATTTATTGCTGTAAGTAATTTAAATCAATATAATTATGGAATTACTTTCAACTCGAAAATGCTGATACCATCTGGTTTACATATGCCATATTCGAACGATTATGTTGCCAAAAACGAACCGTGCTAAAAACGGTCCGAGGCAAATTGTCATGAAAAAGGATGCTGTACACAGTCTTTTTGGTACTTAGAAACAATTGTATGTAACAGTATAAAAAATCGTGTTTCACGTTGCTCCCAAGCATTGCTTTGTCATACAGCGCTCAAAACTCCTACTGCTGGAATAAGGGGAAAAGTCGCTTATACAAAAATGTCGATATCTCCGTTGAAAATGGACGGATTTTAACAATCTATGGCTTGTTGGATAGCTATTACCGTGTGCAATCTAAGTATAGAAACATATTCTGTTTTCAAGGTCAAGTGTGACAGATACAGTCAAAAAACTAAAAATTTTGACATAAAACTTCGTATAATTCAAAAAGTAAACATCCGATCTCAAAACCATTCAATAGCGTTTTGTGTGACGGGGAGACCTTCCATTTGCGACTAGTTTGATCAAAATCGGTCCAGCCATCTCTGAGATCTCGACCTCTTAGTTGACAACACACATACAGACACACACACATACACACACACACACACACACACACACACACACCGGACATTTGCTCGCTTCGTCGAGCTGAATCGATTGGTATATGACATTCAGCCCTCCGGGCTTCGGAAAATTTTTCTAAAGTTTGAGCGAATTCTATACCTATTTTTTAAATTTATAAAAAAAGGTAAAATGATATCTTATTCAAACTAAACAATGATCCTTTATTGTACAAGATTGAATTTGAGCATAATGAAAACCGGATGAAAGTTAAGTTGATCCTTCACGAATTTTCGAACTTTTGATCGAACGCTCTTCATCAAGTACCGGACAAGTGTTGCTTCGCATTTTTTGGACACTTGAGCCCAAATTTTTTTGAACTCCTGCATGTTCCCAGCTGCCTTAGCAGTCTTCTTTAAGACCCTCTTCACGATTGCCCAGTAACATTCGATGGGTCGAAGCTGAGGGCAGTTTGGTGGATTGATATTTTTCTCAACGAAATTTATACCCTTTTCCGCAAGCCAATAGAGAGTGGTTTTGGCATAGTGAGCCGACGCTAAATCCGGCCAAAACAGTGGAGGTGTACTATGCTTCTTATAAAAAGGCAGCAATTCCTTCTGGAGACACTCAGATCGATAGATTTCTGCATTTATAGCTCTGGTAGAGTATAAAATGGTTGACTTCAAATCACAGGAATATATTGTTTGCCATACCAGTACCTTTCTACCGAATTCCCCCACTTGAATCGACCTGTCCGCATCGCTTACATCCTCCTCAACGACGACAGTAAAGTATTGTGGACCTGGAAGGGTTTTTGAGTCCTCCTTTACATAAGTCTCACCGTCCATCAAAACGCATGCATTCGGACACTGCAAAAGACGCGAATTCAATTTCCGAGCGTTTGTTGCTGCTCGCTCTCTTCTGTTCTACATTTTGTTTCGAGATTTTCTGCTTCTTGTAGGTCTTCAGGTGATTTCGCCTTTTGATATGCTGGATCATTCCGACACTCGTTCCTGTTTTTTTGGCCAAATCACAAATATCCAAAGAATAGTGTTCCCCAAACTTATTAATGATGGTTTTAACACTGGAATGATAAATTCCAAACCGCTTCGCCAATTTTCGTATAGTAATACTCTTCCAAATATCCAGAACCTTAATTTTCACTTCCTTTTCAACACGCGACATTTTGAAAACGCAGAATTTCAACCGCACAAACAAGTAAACAAACGAAAGCTAACAGCCAAACGCACAGCATTCTGTGATCTGAGCATAAAAACCATCACAAATACATACGTGCAACACAAATGTTTTATTTTATTTATTTGTCGTCAATCAAAAGTAGACCATAAGGATAATTACAATAATCGTCTTAAATTAGTAAACTATTCTAAATAGATCACTAAATAATGTATAATTTATTATGAGTTCAATAATTATAATTGGCTTACCGAATAGAACTGAAATATTGCTTTAGTTTGTTTTTTGACATAGTGAAATCGACTGCTTCTGAATGCTTGTTGTATACAGCCATCAATTGATTTATTGGCCCATTTTTTGCATAGTTTGTTCGCTGGTGGTTTGTAATAAAAATATTTCGATTTCTTAAAGGCCGAGATGGTATGTAAAAATTTAGTTTGGACAGGAGTTGACTGGAATCTACGCGATTCGAGACAATGTCATTTACAAATGAGACCATTGAAAATTCTCTGCGTTCTTTTAATGTTTGAATACTGATCAGCATACAGCGAGCTTTATAGGATGGAAGAGGAAGTCTTGTCCAACCTAATTTACGAAGTGCAAATAACAAAAATTGTTTTTGAACTGATTCAATTCGATCTTCCCATGTGATTAAGCAAGGTGACCAAACTAAGCTACAGTATTCTAGTACTGACCGAACATAGGCAATGTATAATGTTTTAATTGTATACGGATCGTGAAAACAGTAACAAAATCGTTTTATGAATCCTAGCATGTTATTGGCTCTGTTTATGATTGTATTATAATGGTCAACAAAAGTCATTTTAGAATCTAGTATTATTCCTAAGTCCCTAATTCTTTCGCATTTTTGAACTGTTTGACTTCCAAGAGTAAGTATCAAGTCAGGTGTATTTCGTTTTTTACTGAATGTTATTCTACTGCATTTTTTCACATTTAGTTGAAGAAGACTTTTGTTACACCATGTATAAAAAGAAAGAATTTCTTCTTGATAAACCTTGGCATCCTCACTTTTCTCTATTTCTAAAAATAGTTTTATATCGTCTGCGTATATTAGAATTTTTATTTTTTTTAAAAGAAAGGAAATGTCGTTTACAAACAAGATAAATAAAAGAGGACCTAAATGAGATCCCTGGGGGACCCCAGAACTGACGTGAATGGGGCTCGACTTTTTACCCTTAAATTTTACAATTTGTTGACGATTTGTTAGATAAGATTCCAACCATTTAAGAAGACCTGGTAAGATTCCCAATTTCTGTAATTTGAACATAAGCATGGGTATGTCAACACGATCGAATGCTTTGCTGAAATCTGTATAAAGAGCTTCAATGTAATTTCCCTTGTCCATAGCGGTCAGGGTATAGTGGACGAATTCAAGCAAATTAGTAGTAGTGGAACGTCCTTTGAAAAATCCATGTTGCATGTGAGTAATTCTATTTTTTATTTGACTAAACAGTTTGTCAT
This sequence comes from Malaya genurostris, assembly GCF_030247185.1. Classification (NCBI taxonomy): domain Eukaryota; kingdom Metazoa; phylum Arthropoda; class Insecta; order Diptera; family Culicidae; genus Malaya; species Malaya genurostris. The sequence continues at coordinate 87,164,846 of NC_080571.1, forward strand.
TAACGATCGCTTCAAAGAGCTTCGGAATGCAAGAAAGAATAGCAATCCCGCGATAGTTGCATATGTCTGCTTTTTTCCCATTTTTGAAAATTGGTATAAGGAAAGAGTTTTTCCACGTATCTGGAAAAACTCCAGACTGAAGCGAATTATTAAAAAGCCAGCACAAAGGGGTTGCAAGATCTAATGGTAATTTTTTCATAAATATGGGTGGAATCCCATCAGGTCCGGCACTTTTAGAGACATCCAATTTGTTAAGGGCATCTATTATGTCTAGCACTTCGATTTGATTTACATTAATATCTTCAGTAAACTCTGGAAAGAAATTAAAATATTCACGATCGCGGTCATCTTCAGAAAACTTCATATAGATTTGTTGAAAAAATTTAGCGAAAAGATTACAAATTTCTTGTGAGTTATTACCAATGTTTTCCTGTAAATACATTCTTGACGGAAAGTTTTCTGATTTCAATTTGTTTCTAACATAACTAAAGAATTTTTTTGGGCAAGACTTTATTTCCTGTTCAGTTCTTGAGTTATACTCTTTGAATGCAGTATCAATTGCTAAACTTAGTTGGTCACAGATGTGTATGTAATTCGATAAATTGTCACTATTATTTTCTCTTTTGTACTTTTTATGAGATTTTTGTTTTCGATTTCTTAAATTTCTAATATGCTCGTTATACCAAACAGGATACTTTGAATTATTTTGTCGCCTAATTTTCTTTAATGGGACATGTTCATTTATTATGTCGTACAGCCGTGCGTAGAAAATATCGAGTGAAATTTCGACATTTCCTTCGTTTCTAAGGAGTTCTTGCCAATCTATTTCTCGTAACTTACGACTAATACTAAAGGGTGATTTTTTAAGAGCTTGAGAACTTTTTTAAACAATAAAACGCATAAAATTTGCAAAATCTCATCGGTTCTTTATTTTAAACGTTAGATTGGTACATGACATTTACTTTTTGAAGATAATTTCATTTAAATGTTGACCGCGGCTGCGTCTTAGGTGGTCCATTCGGAAAGTCCAATTTTGGGCAACTTTTTCGAGCATTTCGGCCGGAATAGCCCGAATTTCTTCGGAAATGTTGTCTTCCAAAGCTGGAATAGTTACTGGCTTATTTCTGTAGACTTTAGACTTGACGTAGCCCCACAAAAAATAGTCTAAAGGCGTCAAATCGCATGATCTTGGTGGCCAACTTACCGGTCCATTTCTTGAGATGAATTGTTCTCCGAAGTTTTCCCTCAAAATGGCCATAGAATCGCGAGCTGTGTGGCATGTAGCGCCATCTTGTTGAAACCACATGTCAACCGAGTTTAGTTCTTCCATTTTTGGCAACAAAACGTTTGTTAGCATCGAACGATAGCGATCGCCATTCACTGTAACGTTGCGTCCAACAGCATCTTTGAAAAAATACGGTCCAATGATTCCACCAGCGTACAAACCACACCAAACAGTGCATTTTTCGGGATGCATGGGCAGTTCTTGAACGGCTTCTGGTTGCTCTTCACTCCAAATGCGGCAATTTTGCTTATTTACGTAGCCATTCAACCAGAAATGAGCCTCATCGCTGAACAAAATTTGTCGATAAAAAAGCGGATTTTCCGAATGGACCACCTAAGACGCAGCCGCGGTCAACATTTAAATGAAATTATCTTCAAAAAGTAAATGTCATGTACCAATCTAACGTTTAAAATAAAGAACCGATGAGATTTTGCAAATTTTATGCGTTTTATTGTTTAAAAAAGTTCTCAAGCTCTTAAAAAATCACCCTTTATCATAATTTGCTGAGTGGTAATCGAAAATCTCCTCATACTCGTAGTCGTCGGGTCTATTAATCTGATGTATAAATATTGAGAATTCGATTGCTGTATGAAAAACTTCATTTTTCCACAATGGAGTTGGTGATTCTATTACACAAAAATCATCGTGAATATTAGTAAATAAAAAATCTAAATAACAGTTTTGCTGATTTTTTACATGATTAATTTGATTAAGACCTAAACCAGATATTTTGTCGAATAAGTAATGAAGTGTTTCATTCTCCCCAACGAGAGGTAGTAAAATGCTATCATTTTCAGCGTCTTGAATAAAGTCGATATTGCGCTGATTAAAGTCTCCATATATATGAACTTTAACTTCCGATGGAAGCTTAGTAATTATTTCATCAGCAACATGCAAAAACTTTTCATATGTGGCTTTTTGGGCATTGTTAGGAGGAAAATATACTGAAACAAAAATATGTGTTTCACCTGCTAAATGAATTCTTACCCATACGTGTTCAAATTCTTTAAATTTCGTAGTGGTTATCATCTCGGCGTCAAATTCTGCTAAAACAGCAATGAGAACACCTCCCCCCGATTTTTTATCAGATGTATGGAGCTCACGATCGTTTCTAAAAACGTTGTAAATGTTTCCGAAGACTTCCGTGCTGTTAACGCTATCATCCCAACTAGTTTCGGTTGCTAGAATAATTCCATACGAACACCCTAAAATATTTTTATGGATTTCATTAATCTTAAGTGCGCTCTTCATACGGTTAAAATTTTGACAATATACTACGATTTCTGTCGACGACGCTAGATGAGGAGATCTTATTGAACATGATTGTTGACTTGTGATAATATGGTCATTATTCTCTTCTTCTGGGTAATGCGTCAAAATTGTCGAAAACACGAATGTTGAGCACGACACGCCACGCACGTATCAGTTGACGAACATTCAGCAGTCATTTGATTCGGCATCGTTAGTTGCAGGTTGTGCTCTCGATAAGGATTAATCGTCGGTCCTCTTTGAAAATTATTTGTAGGTCTGTAATTTGTTGGTGGTCCCGAAAATCGATCCTTAGCTGCAGCAAGAAGTATTCTATCAGGTGGAAGATTATTTCGGCTGTTGTTGTAGTTGTTGTTATTATTGTTATTGCTATTATTATTCATGTTGTGACTAATAATGTTATTACAATATCGTTTTGTAGATGAATGATGCGTTGAAAGAATATTGGATCTGTTATTGTAATTTTTTCTTGAATTTCGCTTTTTGCGCCTTCTTGACTTGTCAGCCTCATTTTGCTGACGTCGGAACCTAGATTGGCGTGCGTCGTACTCACTCCAATCTGCTTTCCATACTTTTTTGCTGCCTAATAAACGCCATCCAGAATAGTCGGGTTTTTTACAGTTCAATTCGTCATCCAAACTGGGGCATGAGTCAGGTGTCGATGATGATGATACAGCAATTTGGATTCCAGCAATATTTGTTGATAAAGACTTCAACTCCTCTAGAATGTCCAACTCGACCATAGAATTCGGATTGTTAGGTAAACAGGTTGCTGTGTCAAGTGATAGCTGGCTGAGTTGACTTATTTCGTTACTCAGGTCTCGCAAATTTGTAGAAAATTCTGACGTCACGGTTTGCAGTGTCGAGAACACACTTTCCTTTGTCGACTTTAAAGCTGTATCTAGCAGTGCAGTCATGTGATTTTTAATACTTGTCACACTTCCCGGCAAACTGCTATTTTTATTTAGTGCGATCAACTCATTTTTTATGGTAGTGAGTAAGACTTCTAGTCCGTCAATCGCCTCATGTATTACAGTGTATGTGGATAGCTTATTATTAAAATTCTGTATTTCGGAGTTTAACAAGTGCTACTGTCGGCGTTTACAAAACCGGAAATCGAGAACCGATCAAATTAAAAATTCTAATTGGTTTGAAGATTCAATCCCTATCTTGAACGGTTTAGAATTTTTCAAACATTCATTAACCAATAATATAGTAACCGAAGCCGCATTCGAAAAACGTGTAACTTCGGAATTTTGTTTTATGTGAAATATGCTAGAAATGCATGAAACGTCCTGATCTTTAAAAAAAAAATAAAAAGTCGACCTCGAGACTTTTGAAATTTTGAAATTTTCGAAATCGAAAATGTTTTATGCCAAATGTCTTAGAAATGGATGAAACGACGAGATCTGGTGTAATCTCATAAAATATTTTACAAAAAAACGACGTTGGGACTGAGACCGCGGAATGTAGAAAAAATTGCAAAACTAAAGAAATTTTGGTATTAACAATGCTTTACTCGTCGCTATAGCATACTATTGAAAAATTGATTTGAAACGACCGAAGTTTTCAATAACCAATCACAGCAGGGCAAATGATGTCATTCTATTGACTTTTCGTGCACCGCCGACGGTTTCGATCGTGGGTCTGCATCTAGAATTTTATATAATAGCAGATCTGCTTCGATCGGTATAAGGAGTATTTACGTCATGCAAGAAAAAGTAGCGTTCCCTTTAATGTGATGCAGAAATGTTCGCACAAAAGGGAATCTATAAATACAGGGTCCGCCATGTAACTTTTTTTTTTAAACATACAATAAAACACAAAGGGTTCATACGATCTCAAAATTTATTTTTTCATATTAAAGTACAATCCTTCCGGTTAATTGTGGAATATGTTTTCAATCAAATGGCTGCCTCGGCTGGCCTTGCAGTACGCCATACGGTCGGTCCAGTTTTTTAGTACATTTTCGATTGTATGCAGCTTTATTTCAACTATGGCTGCTCGAATGTTGTCCTTCAAGGCTTGAATTGTCTCTGGCTTGTCCACATAACACTTATCTTTGGCAGCCTCCCCAAAGATAATAGTCTAATGGCGTCAAATCACAGCTCCGAGGCGGCCAAACGACATCCGAATTTCGACTGATAATTCGATCTTCGAAGACTGTGCGCAGAAGATCGATCGTAGCGTTGGCTATGTGGCACGGAGCGCCGTCTTGTTGGAACCAAATGGTGTCCAAGTCTTCCTTTTCAAGTAACGGGAAGAACCAATCGCTAATCATGGCGCGGTAGCGCTCGGAATTGACCATGGCGGCGGCTCCTGCCTCATTTTCGAAGAAAAATGGCCAATGATACCGCCAGACCAAAATCCGCACCAAACCGTCACTCTCTGAGGATGCATCGGCTTCTTCATGATAACGTGCGGGTTTTCCGTCCTCCAGATGCGACAATTTTGCTTATTAACATACCCGCCGAGATGAAAATGTGCGTCATCCGAGAAGATGATTTTTTGGCAAAAATCGGCGTCTTCTTCAAAGTAAAACTGCACTATTTTCACGCGTTCCTCAAGCATTTTCGTTCAGCGGAAGGATAAAACTAAGTTTCTGTCAAATCAGAAGTGACATTAAGGTTACGAATGTCGAAATAACCGCTAGTTAAAAAAAAGTTAGATGGCGGACCCTGTATATGCCATTTCCCAATTTAAAAATTCAGCCGCAAACGAAACAGGTCTTCGCTGAATGCTTGCTTTGTGTGGTGTGTGGATGTTATTTTATTCCATCTGCTGCACACCATGTTCGCTTGAGTATATTGAATCTACGGGAACTAGCAAGCCAATTCAGAACCTTCGGCGATAGATTTTTTAGCCCTACTTTGAAGCGCTTGTATCTCGGTAATTTGTGATGCAGTGCGGGGCTGTATGCCAAATACGTGTGCATTTGTGTGGGTGCACACTGCATTGCAATTTGCTAGTATATTTTAGTTATTATAATAAATAATTTTTTGACACGTGGAATCGCGTCTGTTTCCTATTTTTCTAGGATATGAACGAAAACAATATTTCAGTTTTTCTAAAAAAAAGGCAGGTGAGTAATAACTGGACGATGTGAATTCGAGTAAAACTGACAAGATTTTTCCACTCTTCCAAATATCGATTATCGAACGTACTAGTTATTGTAAGAATTTTACAAACTTTCAATACTTCTTTTGCAGAATTGAAATGGTGCAAATGTAAGGCGGAATACACGATAGCAAAAAAGGCGGGTGGGTTATGTCAGAGTGGGTTGCCTTCGGAATATCGATAATTGATCGTATTAGTTGATTGATGTGTGAATTTTGAAACTTTTTCTCCAATCCATGAATTTAGTTGTAGAATTCTGAAATTTAACTAATTTTCCGAGTCCAGGATCCAATTTTAGTTTTAGAACTGAATTCTAAACTTGAATTTTGAACCTGAATCAAGGAACAATTTTCAGTTTAAAAATCTAGTTTCAGAATTCAAGTTCTACATTAAGTTCCAGCAGCAGATTCTGAATTTTGAAACTGAATTTAGGAAGTAAATTATGAAACTGAGTTCAGGCATTAAATTCTGGCCAAAACTTAGGTTCGAAGTCCAATTCTAAAATTTAGTTCCAGAATCCAGATCAAAAATTCATATCTCAAATTTTGTTCCAAAATTCTGAAATTGACTTCCTGAATCAGAATTCTGGATTCGAATTCCGAACATAAACGAAGCAACTAAATGCAGAAATGCAGTTTCAGAATCCTGAGTTAGAATTCAATTCTACAGTCTTAGTTTTAAATTCTGAATTTGAGAATTCTGCAATTAATTCCAAACCTGAAATAAAGTTCAGATAAATAAGATTAGATGAATATCCAGATTCTGAATTCAGTTCCAGAATCTCATCCAAAATTTAGTACCCGAATCCAAACTCCGAAATCCAAAGCTGAATGCGATTACTGATTATATTACTAAGTGCGACTTGAAGGTTTTTACACTTCGCAGAAGGTCTGTTGTTGCTGCTGTTGGTGGAAGGTTCTCACTATGAAGTCCAGTTCCGTCTAGCGCACAAGAAGAAATGGCCGATTTTTGACCACGACTTACCTTTTTTACTCATCCAGTTGAACATCGAAACTGATATATACCCGACTACTTTTAAACCGTCCGTCGAGTGCGAAAAATGCAATGAACTGTGATAAATTTTTCTCGCTGTCTCCAAAAGTTTGAGATAACTTAATTTCTTAGTTATTCATGGTTATCTCACATGGCTGAAAATTTAATAATAAACTGCCAGGATCCCTCGATGAGCTCGGTTCAATGTCAGTTTCAGTCTTTTGGAGCAAAACAACAAGCGTCTGATCGTTAGATGCGTCGTAACTACACGGATAAAAATCTATTCCCGGAACCATGATTAAAAATCATGAAATCATGACTACCATGATTAATAAATATGATTCCATGTTAAAAACGATTGATATCATGAACAATAACACATCTTTCATGAAAATTTTCATGACATCAATCATTTTGCTCATGAAATTTCATGAGAAGCCATGGTCCATAATTCCATGATTAAAACATCATGGTACCGAGATTTTTACTTGTGTATGACAATGATTGTTTATGTTTGGAAAAATATAAAGTTACAGTATGAACGATATTGAGCAATTTTGCCCTATATCCAGTGATTTTAACAATAAGAAAGTAAAAACTATTCAAATGATACACAAGAAATCGCAGACTACTCCATCTTGAGTTTATCTTTGCCGTAACTATGATGATGTTTGTTTGAGTATTAGAAACATATCGTGTTCAAATATGCATGATATCGAACAATCATAATAATTATATTCAACTAACCTAATATTTAATTGTTGTAAGACGGTTTAATTCACTTTAGAAACAATCATATCAAAACATCTTTTACGCAAATCTTGCAAACTTTTGTTTATTTTCTTTCGGTATTGTAGCGTAACCATGGTATTTCTGCGACGCTTTGCTATGTTTATCGACGCTTTTAACAAGGGGCTTATAAAAGTATAATATTAAAGAGTTCACGGGTACACAGTTTTATTCGTTAAGTAATATGGGACTTAGTAATCTTGAGTTTATCTTTGATCGAAGTACTTCAAATTATTTATTTATTACTTAAAAACTCAGAGTTGTGGGAAATGTGAAAAAGTATGTTTCAGATTTTTTCTAGTGCAATTTGATTTTGATAATTTCAGAAGCAAGAAAAACATGTTCAAAAATTTTGAAAAAAATAATTCCCGACAATGCCTAAAACATTCCTGATATTTTCCAAATTTTTCGGATTCTTCAAAAATTTAAAAAAAATCAATAGAATCACCCTAGCTCTTTCAATATGGCTGTTTGGGAGCAGATTTCGCATCCTTACCCTGCTATGGCCCTTTTTAATCTGGTTTAGAAGATTTCATCTCAGTTTAAACAGATGGGTAAAGAATTGTAAATCAAAGTTTATTGATTATGTTAGAAAATATTTCATAATATTTTCCTAGAATATTCCAATGCCAAACGATGTTCATTCAGCTCAATTTGTGAGGTTATGTCATTTGGCAATTAGGTTGTGCACAATATCGACCCAAATTAACTGTCGGTGAATCAAATTAATCTTTGATAGCTACCGGTGGTTTTTTATATAGTTTATTTATACCCGACTTTAACCTAATTGTGGTTGTTCACCGGTTTGTTTTTACTGGAATAACAAGGAACATAATGGAATGATACAAGAATAACAAGAGACAGAATGGAATGAGATACGGAATGAAACCACTGATAGCTGTCAAACGATGCTCATCCGACTCATTTTTCGAGGTTATGACAATTTTGTTTAAAACCTAATAAAAATTGCGCCTTGTGATGTCTTTAAATTGCTTCATATTAATGGAATAGAGTAAAGTTTTCCGGAAAATATTGTTATTTTATTGTTACAAAGTTGATCAGGTTCGATTATTTTAGGAAACAGTGTTCTATCTGATAATGAATTCGGAATATATATTTTTTTAAATACTCAATTCCACAACTTCTAAACCCTTTTTCACCTAGTGGTGTGATAATGCCTCTTTCTTGCCATTTAAATAGTATCATTAGAACATTTATAAGATCCTATCCCTGGCCATTCAAATATACTAAAAGCAGCTTTCAAACCTGCAATTCTTTCGAAATCGATTCGAGTATCTCCGAGTTTGGCGCATCAAAACTATGACTGCAGCATTCCATTATGCTGCAAATTCAATAGACCACACTGTTGCTAATGAGACACACTATCTAAAAGCAAAATGCAAATAAAATCTTCTTGGGACATGCCATAAGTAAGCCTGACGGTAACTGAAAAGCGTATTAATTGACTAATGATCCATTTTCCATTACCTTTCTTTCATTTAGAACGAAAAAAATACCTAAGTGAAGGCACTTAAACCAATCTGCAGCTTTGTTGTTTTTTGTTCGAGGTGATGCTCATTATGCTAAATATGTGCAGCTTTTGTCGATCGATTGTTATTTAAATTTGTTCCCATACAATAGTTTCAATCAACCGAATAATTTTTTTGCGATTTAAATAAAAAAAACCAAGGTCATATCTAAATCAACAAGCAGCTGAAATACTCGTTGATTTGTACTCAAAACTCCCGATAGTCTAATGATCAAATGATTAAAATTATTTTACTTATTATCATTTATTTTGTCCCAGTAACATTTAGTCCGTTCGTCGTGAGCTATAATATAACATATTTCTATAACTTGCTTCGTTTGTGCCTAAAATAATGAAACTTTCTTATACTTGTAGTGATTAGAGAAATATTTTTTGATTTTCTTGAGCTATACCGAATGTTTGGCTAATTTATACCGAACCAAAAATAGTTAACAAATTGTTCAATACTACTTTTATAGTGACGCGAGATCTCGAAGCGAATACACCTAGTTTATTATATCGAACAAGGACAGCACTACTGGAGATGAAAAATCTGGTAAAAATTTGTGGAGTGCAAAAATATATCGCACAAAAAGTCCCTTTTGAACAGATTTATCATCTGATAAGTGATTCATCTGTTACCATATGTGTTGATATAACTCCACAAAAGGTAACTGTAGAGAAAAAAGCGAAGGTAAATCGTTAATGAATTTATATTTACATCAATATTGCACACAGATTATCACTTTTGAGGGTCAATTGAGTAAAGGATGAGATTTAAATGCATGTAAAATAATGTTTTCCGTTTGAGTTTCAGTTGCGGAAGTGACGCTGCACTGCATCCGAAGAGTCATTATTTGTAGAATACATTTTCATGCATTCAATTTTTCTCTCGAGTGCTACATAATAATGTCAAACTGCTTCTCAAACAACTTTATTTTATATTGTTGACCCACACATTATTTTGTTCAGAAGATGCAAGCATTTAGCTAGCTAGTTAGTTAGTTTGTATTGCAAAACAACTTACAAAGCTTACCAAATATGATCACTGTCGATGTTCGTGAAAGAATACTGTGAAGTATTGCCTCTACTAGAGTGTGATATTCGTTGTTTTTGAACATGTTTTTATTTCAAAATTTACTATTTGACTATATTTCTACTTAAACCTTGCCCACGGTTACGCTAACCAGTTTACCATAACGTGTAAGATGTATCATTTGGATAAATGCATTCTGTTGGTACAAAAGATGAGAAGGTTTTATGCCTGTTGCAGAAAAAGAAATAAAACCTAAGCTCCACCTGGCTTTTCCCGCCGTCGCGAAAACCATAAGAAATGCCGAACAATCCGTTGCATACAAATTGTTTGGCAGAATTTGTTAACGAAAGAACAATTGTTACGGTAAATCTGAATAGTTGTCGAGTATGGCAAAAAATGCGTTATGAAATAATCGAATATGAATTAAGTGTCCTATGGCGCTTTGTAAATGAAAATAGTATTTTTTTTCAATATTGTAGTTACGGAAAGTAGATACATATTTTACGAAAATTTTCACCAAGTATTATCTACCATATCATGGTCAATTTGTCATGTCATAATATGTTTTACTATCGCTTGAATATCCTGGATATGGGTCTGGATTATAGAAAATTTCAACTCTTCTAAACATTTTATTGACTGAATTTTTTAATAATGTTTCGGGAAAAATATCTCTATATATATTAAATACCTTACAAATTTTCGATCATATATCATATATGCTATAAATAAATAAAGAAAAATTTCAAAACAGTCACGAGTATGGCAAACTTTCTAGAAACCAAAATTTCTTCATAATAAATTTCTTTATCCACAAATCAATGTTTTCGTACTTTCCTAATTCCCAGCTTCAGGAATACGTAGTGCGTAATCAGACTTTACGTTATTTGATTGGGATGAAACTTTCCACACGTTTCCAGTATGGCAAACGATATTTTTGCACGGATGGAGAGACCAATTCTACTCATGACTGTTTATTTTATAGTAAGATGGATGCCTTTCTTTCGTGCACTTTGTTCTGCCTGGTTTAGTTTGGAAACTGTAAATTGCATTTTTGTTACGTTTTGTCTTCGACTCGCGTAACATAAGAGTTTATGTTAAATTGGTCATCAGGTCATCTAGTAGTTGGATATAAATCGCTAAGAAGACATAAGCTAAAAGTCTATTTGAATTTCAACTTTATTAAAATACCATATTATGTCCAAGAATTCGCAAGAAATCGATCCTGTTCTTGATGGAAACTATTCATTTATACACTGGAATATGATTCTGAAGATAAAAACCTGCTTAATCTACCTAGCAGTGAAATGATACCTTTTTTAATCAATCAGCATGTGTTTTTCGCGTGAATCTCCTTCATTGTGTTTAGTTTTCATGAATATATTTTAATGCCCGTCGTGTTAAATTAATTGTAATTAAAATTTGGGAACTGCACGACGAATCGAAGATAGAAACTGTACGAAACCTTAAAATTATTCCTTTCTATCTAAACGTGTGACAATCGATTAAGCGTTCCATGAGATGTACAGTCGGTTCTTTTTAAAGTCATTATTTATAATAACCCAAAATAACCCATTTTTAAAAACTCATCACCCTATAATTCCAAAATTAGTATTCGAAATCGGTTAATTTTCACAAATTTTGTATGGAACCATAAATTTATTTTCATTTGAATTTTTGTTTATTAGATTCGTTTTGGCCTTCTTTTAGCTTCTCTATTCCCGAAAATTTCGGAAATGGAATTCGGAAATCAGTGTAGCCGAAGTCAGGTAAATTCGCCTAATGGATTGTTAACCATATTATAAGATTAAAAATTTTAAAAAAATCAGAAATCGTAGTGCGTTCCAGATAAAATTTCTGGGTACCTTCCGAGATCGAAAACCGAATACCGGTAAAAATGAAATAAGTTTATTTGGTCATCGACTCTCAAAATCTGTAAACCCGATAAACCCGATAAATTTTCGTGAAATCTTTACACTAATCACCCTGTATCTCCTGAACCGGAAGTCGGATCTGATTAAAATACAAGCAGTTATTATGGGATCTCAAGTCATTTTATTTGAATGTTAGATGGACGAAATCGGTTTAGCCACCGATGAGTGATATTATTTTAATTTCATTACATATATAATCCTGTAGTCCCGGAACCAGAAGTCGGATCCAAATGAAATTCAGAAACCTTATATGGGAGCATATAACTGTTCACTAGAATCCAAGTTTGTAGAAATCAGTTAAGCCATCTCCGAGAAAAATTAATGAAATTATTTTTTACCCACAAATTTGCTTATCTCGATGAACTTCTACGAAGGATATCAGGGTGTAAGAAGTTGTGTTCTTCCTACAGCTATTGTTGCAAGCAGTATAAATCAACAAAAATATTGTTCTGAATTTGAAAATACTACCATCTTTTTAATACATATATCATTTTCGAAGGATTGTGTTGCCAAAAACGAATCGTGCTAAAATCGAAATGTCATAAAAAAGGGTGCTTTTAGGTACTAAGAAACAATTGCATGAAACAGTATTGAAAATCGTGTTTCACTTTGCTCCAAAACATCGTTTTATCATTGAGCGCGTAAAATGCCTACTACTGGAATTTGGCGAAAAGTCGCTTACACGAAAATATCGATATCTCCGTCAAAAATGGACGGAATTTTTCAATCTATAGCTTGTTGGATTAATAGCGAAATCTAAGTCCAGAAACATATTTTGTTTTCAAGGTCAATTGTGACATATATTGTCAAAAAACTGAAAATTTAAAACCTCGTATAACTCAAAACCAGGAGTGACGGGGAGACCTTTGATTTGCGACTAGTTTGATTAAAATCGGTTCAGTCATCTCTGAGATCTCGACCTCTTTGTTGACAACACACATACAGACACACACACATACACACACGGACATTTGCTCAGTTCGTCGAGCTGAATCGATTGGTATATGAAACTCGGTCCTCCGGGCCTCAGAAAATTTTTCTAAAGTAAGTTTGAGCGAATTCTATACCTATTTTTTATATTTATAAAAAAAGATAAAAGAGATTTTTTACACTTTTTTCTAGAAATTTTTTTCACATTTTTCTAGAAATAATCTTTCTCGAGTAATTTAGACAAAAAAGAACTTTTAACTTTTAGCAAGTCAAACGTAATGCAAAACATACAAGGTCAGTTGTTCTAAATGAAAACTATTATAATTAATAGACTATGAAAACTACACAAATCAACGATAATTAAGTTTTTTGAATTCGATATCTAAAATATCTTGAAAACTAATACTTCTAGGAGAACGATTGCTGTGAATAAATTCATGAAATTCAATGTAAACAATCATATTCGATTGTTTAAATGACTATTTCCGTCAAGAGCTTAAAGTATTGGTTTTGATAACCAGAAAAGGTTGGCAAAAAATTGAAGATACTTTTTTTAATTCTATTTTTCCGGTTAATAGTAGATACGGTTTGTTAGGTTTATTTGTGTAAAATATCGAATCTATTTTCTACAACTTCTTCTTAGACACAATTTTTGTACAATTAAAAATTTCGAGTTTCAACGATTTGATGAAAAACGGCACACTTCAACAAACCTGTTTTAATCCACCTAGTGGTGTAATGATGCCTTTCTCATGTATATAATATTCAAAATTTTTCTCTTCGATTTTCGAAAGAAACCAAGAGATTGTTTATGCATAACATACAGAATAAAACAGTGCTTTGATTGCGTAGGTCATCCTTAAGAAAACGAAGTGGGTTCACTATTATATGGACTTCCGGCACCGGAACCCGAGAACCGGTATAATCAAAGTCGGTTCGTACGGCCACCAACTAACATGACATACAAACTCTACTAGTACGCACTCTAAATTACGATTTAAATGTTTGTTGCATCCGAAATCATTTGAATCTAAGTTTGTGGAAATCGGTCAAACCATCGCTGAGAAAAGTGAGTGAGATCCATTTTGGTATATATGACCACTATTTCCGGTACTTCCAGAACCGGATACCGGGAGCCAGGATAGCCGGAATCGGTTTGGTTTGTTGCCTACTGATAATGACTATCGATTTGTGTAGTTTTGAGATCAGCTTAGAATTTTTTTTACGTTTTTTGTTTCGCCGGTTTAAGTGACGGTGTACAATATGTAACACACTTTACCCTATAACTCCGGAACCGGAAGTTGGATCCGGATGAAATTCAGGAATTCCGTATGGGACCACGAGACCTTTCATTTGAATCTAAGTTTGTCAAAATCGGTTCAGCCATCTTCGAGAAAACCTAGTGAGATTATTTGACACATACACACACATACACAAATACACACACACACACACACACACACACACACACACACACACACACACACACACACACACACACACACACACACATACGCACACACAGATATTGCTCAGCTCGATGAGCTGAGTCGAATGGTATATGACACTTGGCCCTCCGGGCCAATTTTCACTACTCGGTTTTTCTAGTGATTGCATAACCTTTCTATATGAGAAAGGCAAAAACCAGAGTACTTTTAATTTTAAGTCTAAATATCCCGAGAACGGCTACTTCTAGAATAAAAGGTCAGTTAGGGTCAATTTGTTTTTGGTTTTGATCCAAAGAAAAGCTACTCGATCTCGATTTTTTGTTGTTGATTTTTGAGTTCACTCATTACTCACTGCGGTTACGAATGTCAAAAACGATATATTCTATCAATGATTCAGCACATTGCTGTTGATTTTTGCTATATGTTCAAGTACTGTCAAATGTAATGGTTTGTGAATCATGTGCTGGTTATGTTTGCCACGTAATTTTTAACTAAAATACTATATTTAAATAATTGAAGCGTTATCGAACTTTGTCAACAATGCGTGAAACTATAAAAAAGTTAATACTACATGGAATGATAAGTTCCGGGAAAAAAGACGTGAATAATTTCGAACCGTGTATATTTTTATTGAGAACAAGCCTCTAGATGGCCCAATACCAAATTTCATGACTATCTATCCTCTAGTGTTTCGATAACAGCTGATCGTGTAAGACGAGTTCTAGTTTTCATCAAGCTATGAAAAAAGACGCACCAGAGCATATATACATAGAAGCAACGGTGAAATTGAATAATTTGGGATTACGTTACGGATTGGGCCATCATCCCTCGTATTATCCAGACCTGGCCCTCAGCGACTATTATATATTTCCAAATGTGAGAAGGTATCTTCATGAAAAGAAATTTACATCGAATGCTGAGCTCACAGAAGCCTATTTTGAAGGACCGATGGCTCAAGTGTATTACTGTGTGATGTGATGTGATGTGAAGTGAAGCCACCATCAGTTCAAGGACTTGCCAGTGGATGTGGGTAGACTTACAGTAGCTCTGATATGACTCATCCATTCACCTTCTTACTATAGCTGTTACCGAAAAGCGAACAAAAAGGGTTGGGCGGATATGTAAGTAGAGTCACTTACTCGTATTCCGCGGGAATAAAAGATGCTCTTCCAACCATAATATCCAGTGCATGGATGAAACATATCGCTATACATGCTTGAACCCGCCTGATGGTTTGTTTGAGAAGGGCGCGTCAGACTCATTTCAAACCTTCAGAAGGAAACAAGTTTCCTTCAAGTGACTTGGGCTGGCTATCCACTATCCCTCGTCCTGTCATCAATTCGTCCGATGCCCTGATGCTCCCTCCCTGAAATTAATATAATATAAAATTATATAACAGATTACAAAATAATATAATTTAACATAATATAATATAATATAATACAATGTCATACAATATAATATAATATATAATAAAACAATATACAAAATAACAGTTAATGTAGAGTGTCAGTTATGCTCTTCTATCTTCGCAATACTGCAGGAAGTAGAATAATAATCTTCTAATAACAATGATAATATCCACATCTATAAAAATAATATATGTTATTATTATTGATGACAAATTAATAATAATAACAATAAATATAATAATGAAAATAATAATAAAAACCCAGCTTAATCCACCTAGTGGTGTGATAATGCCTTTCTCTTCTTTCATAACAGTCGCATGAAAATATGTTTCATACTCTTATTAAATAATTTTGGATATTAACTTTGAAACCAATTGATTCAGATTGATTCGAGTAGTTCACAAAAGCATGCTTCAGTGTTTATGTCAGACAGTCAGCATCATTTTTCCAAACCAGTGCTTGACATTTGCGTTGCCTATTTGTAATCAGTTATGCTAATCTAAAAAAACCCTTCTTAGTCCACTTAGTGGAATTTTCATATATCTTGAAAAATCACCATAGCGGGGAGTACATGAAATTTTCGAAATCGAAAAAAAAATTTTGATGCCAAAAGGCTTAGAATTGCATGAAACGTCGAGATTTAGTGTCATCTCGAAAAAAATTTTTTTTTGAAAAAGTCGACTTTTTGGGACTTTTCTAAAATATGAAAATTTTTCTAAGTCACAGAAAGTTGATTTTTTCAAAAAAAATTTTTTTTGAGATGACACTAAATTTCGATGTTTCATGCAGTTTTAAGAGCTTCGGCATCAAAAAAAATTTCGATTTTGGAAATTTCATGTACTCCCCCCTATGGTGCTTTTTCCAGGTCGAAAATTGTCAAACCTTTACCACCGGGCAGCACCCCTTACGCATGTCCGATTTAGGTCAAATTTTGCATGAAGGCTTTTTTCGAGGTGCTTAAACTTTTGAGCACTAGAACTTAACGAAAATAGAGGTGATCCTAAAATTTTGGCACCCATATATATATAAGAGCGGTAAAAATCAATGTGTTTTGTCGGTTACGTCACTTATACCATCATATATCTGGAACCAAAAGTCACAACCATTTTATCTTCGAACTTGATCAATGGTTCGACAATAGCTTTCAAACGAGCCCAAGTTTGTTAAAATCGGTTCAGTTATCTCTGAGAAAATTGAGCGCGTTCAAATACAACGATTTTTGTCGGTTACGTCACTTATACAATCATATCTCCGGAACCAAAAGTCACAGCCATTTGATCTTCGAACTTGATCAATGGCCCGATAGTACCTTTCAAACGAGCCCAAGTTTGTTCAAATCGGTTCAGCCATCTCTGAGAAAATTGAGCGCGTTCAAATTCAACGCCTTTTGTCGGTTACGTCACTTATACAATCATATCTCCGGAACCAAAAGTCACAGCCATTTGATCTTCGAACTTGATCAATGGCCCGACAGTAGCTTTCAAACGAGCCCAAGTTTGTTCAAATCGGTTCAGCCATCTCTGAGAAAATTGAGCGCGTTCAAATATCTTCGAAAAGTGCACACACATACACACATACACACACATACACATACACACAGACATTTTCCGATCTCGACGAACTGAGTCGAATGGTATATAACACTATGGGTCTCCGAGGCTCCGTTCGAAAGTCGGTTTTCCAGCAATTCTAATACCTTTCTATAGAGAAAGGCAAAAAGCCTTCTTAGTCCACTTAGTGAAATTTTCATATATCTTGAAAAATCACCATAGGGGGGAGTACATGAAATTTTCGAAATCGAAGAAAAATTTTTGATGCCAAAAGGCTTAGAATTGCATGAAACGTCGAGATTTAGTGTCATCTCGAAAAAAATTTTTTTGAAAAAATCGACTTTTTGGGACTTTCTAAATTCCCAGAAAGTTGATTTTTTCAAAAAAAAATTTTTTTGAGATGACACTAAATTTCGATGTTTTATGCAGTTTTAAGAGTTTTGGCATCAAAAAAAATGTTCGATTTTGGAAATTTCATGTACTCCCCCCTATGGTGCTTTTTCAAGATCGAAAATTGTCAAACCTTTACCACCGGGCAGCACCCCTTAAGCATGTCCGATTTAGGTCAAATTTTGCATGAAGGCTTTTTTCGAGGTGCTTAAACTTTTGAGCACTAGAACTTAACGAAAATAGAGGTGATCCTAAAATTTTGGCACCCTTATATATATAAGAGCGGTAAAAATCAACGTGTTTTGTCGGTTACGTCGGGTATGGCTGCTCGGCCATCCATGGAAGTTGACCATCAATGTCAATTTCCCTCTCTGAGCAGCCTAGATAGCCGTGTAGTGTCGGTAGCGGTTTCCCAAATGGCTAAGAATAACGCTACGGTCCACCTGTACCGGTGGTATAAGTCCACCAAACAGGTAAGCCGTGTGGCATCCGGCGGAATTATTTTTTACCAAGAATTGATCCACTGGTTTCCTGTTCCATGTCGTAAAAGGCCACAAAAATAGGAACTCCTAAGTCAAGGTGTATTTCCGTGCCGATGGCTGAATGGCTGCAGGAGGTTAAACAATGCAGTCGTGAACGGAATATCTTGGGATTTTCCCTTACTGTGTTAAGCGAAGCTCTGGCACAGTGGACGACTTCTTTCTTCGCAACTCGTGGGATTTAAATGATTAAAACATTTAAAAAAATCCTTACATGGTTCGCTATAGGCGATTATAAGCCAATATATTTGGTTTCTTGTAGTTGTTGTACGGTAAGTGCTGGAGGTGGAGTGTTCCTTACTTTAATTGATAATGGTTAGAGTAGCACAAATCAATCTCCAGCATAAACGTACAGCAACTATGAATCTATCCAGACTTCTGCAAGAAGGTAAAGCTTCTTTAGCTTTGGTTCAAGAACCATATTTCCAAAAGGGAAACTTCTACGTTGGAAAATTGTTAAACCCAGTCTTTGTTGCCTTTAACAAGACCGGAATGACTAATCCACGTGAAATGCCTCGAGCATGCATACTTGCAAATAGTGCTCTCGATGTCTCTCTCATATCGGAGCTCACAACTCGGGATATTTGTGCTGTCACAGTTGGTATGACTACTGATGGCATAGACAGGAAATATGTCTATTGTTCGGCATATTTGCCGCATAACCAACCTTCGCCAAGCGATGACTTCAAAAAGGTTGTATCATACTGCTGCAAAAGTGATTTACCGCTTGTAATCGGCAGTGACATAAATGCTCACCATATCATTTGGGGCAGCACAGATATTAATTCGAGAGGCTCTGATATGATGGAATTTGTGAGCAGTACAAACCTGCACATAGTCAATGCAGGAAACCGTCCAACTTTTGCGAGATCTGGCAGAGAGGAGGTTTTGGACGTAACTCTCTGCTCTGATAGAATTGCGCATGAGTTGGTGAATTGGCTCGTCTCCGATGAGCTCGAACCTTCGTTGTCTGATCATAAGTACATATTCTTTGATCATTCAAACGTTAAATTTGATATTATCACATATCGTAATCCCAAATCTACAAACTGGGACCTCTATGAAGAGGGCTTGGCGACTAGATTTTACTGGTACCAACCAACAATTGAAACCCCAATTGATTTGGAAAATGTTGTCGACGAGACAAACTCACTCATAGTTGCAGCATATGAAGAGGCTTGTCCACTTCGGATTGTGCGAGCTACTAGAGGAACTCCTTGGTGGAATGCTGAACTTGCTAGACTAAGGAAACTATGCAGAAGAGCTTGGAACCACCGTCGCAGAAATGGGTCGGAGGCATTCGTGTTGGCTCGAAGGGCTTACAAAAATGCTCTTCGATCGTCTGAGCGAAGTGGTTGGAAAAGCCTCTGCACAAATGTCTCTAGTCTCAACGAGGCTAGCAGATTAAATAAGTTACTTTCGAAGTCTAAGGACTTTAATGTCAGTTTCTTAAGAACTTCAGATGGTGAACACTTGTCTGATGAAGGTGATGTACTTCACTATCTTTTTAACACTCACTTTCCAGGATGTATGGATCCATCACCGACAGCTCTTCCCGAGACTTTTTCAGGTAGTTACGATTCTTGGGCCCTCGCTCGAAGCGTTGTGACGATTGAATCGGTCAAATGGGCAGTTGAGAGTTTTGCTTCGTACAAGTCTCCTGGAAAGGATGGAGTTTTCCCAGTGTTACTGCAGAAAGGGTATGAACATTTCAAACATGTTTTGAAGAAAATACTTACTTTTAGTCTTGCGACAGGATATATTCCAAGAGCCTGGCAGGAAATAATTGTCAAATTTATTCCCAAAGGCGGTCGCGACACTTATGAGGAAGCGAAGAGTTTCAGGCCTATCAGTCTAAGCTCATTTCTTCTTAAAACAGTGGAACGCATAGTCGATCACTATATCAGAAATGTTAGTTTGGGCCTGCATCCGCTACATGGAATGCAACATGCTTACCAGCGTGGAAAGTCCACTACAACCCTGTTACATGATGTTGTGTACAACATTGAAAAAGCTTTCTCACAAAAGCAATCTTGCTTGGGAGTTTTCCTAGATATTGAAGGTGCCTTTGATAACGTGTCTTTCAATTCAATTCTGGAAGCAGCCCGTGGTCACGGCATACCTTCAAGTATCACAAATTGGATACACGCAATGCTTAGCAATCGACTTCTTTGTTCATCGCTTCGGCAAGCAGAGATTAGAAAGCTAAGTGTCTGTGGGTGTCCTCAAGGTGGTGTACTATCCCCACTTTTATGGAACCTTGTCGCTGATGGTTTGTTAAGGAAACTTAATAACCTTGGATTTCCGACTTATGGTTTTGCCGACGATTATCATATATTGATGACCGGTATAAGCATTAACACTCTCTTTGATTTAATGCAGCAAGCCCTGCGATCTGTTGAACAATGGTGTTGTCAGGTTGGATTATCTGTAAATCCGGGCAAAACATCAATGGTGCTTTTCACTCATCGTAGGATAATCACAGGAGCTCGTCCGTTGCAGTTCTTTGGTTCAGAGGTCACTGTGGTCGAACAAGTTAAATACGTCGGGGTTATTCTTGACTCAAAACTGAATTGGTCTGCTCACATTGACTTCAGAATTAAAAGAGCTTGCATGGCTTTCGGCCAATGTAGACGAGCTTTTGGAAAATCATGGGGACTCAAACCCAGATATATTCGTTGGATCTACACAACTATTGTTAGACCAATTTTAGCATATGGATGTCTTGTATGGTGGCAGAAAGGAGAAGTCGCGACAGTTCAGTCAAAGCTAAATCATCTCCAAAGGATGGTCCTAATGGCGATGACAGGAGCATTCACGACAACTCCTACTGCTGCTCTAGAGGCGCTACTGTGCATTAAACCACTACATGTGTTCCTAAAACAAGAAGCATTATCTTGTGCATATCGTCTTAAGGTTACAGGGCTTTGGAACAGTAACCCATTAGATTATGCTACCAGCCACACTCGCTTGTGGTCTCAAATGGTTACGTGGGATGAGTATTTACTCGCTCCTAGTGACCTAACTCTCACATGCAGTTTTCCTTTCAAAACATTCAATGTGAGCTATCCTTTTCGTGAGGAATGGTTGTCTGGTTGTCTGGAACGACAACTTGATGAACACATAGTTTGTTATACGGACGGTTCTCTGTTGAATGGTCGTGCTGGTGCTGGTGTCTACTGTCGTGAAATGAGGCTGGAGCAGTCTCATTCACTTGGTAGATACTGTACTGTGTTTCAAGCAGAAATCTACGCGATTCTGTGTGGAGTACAATCGGCACTTCAGCAGAGGATCTGTGGTAAGCGAATTTATTTTTGTTCCGACAGTCAGGCAGCCTTAAAAGCACTCAGTTCGAATGACTCACGGTCGAATCTAGTGATCGCATGTCGAACTCAAATTGAAGACCTCAGCATTTCAAATGCTGTTTACTTCTTATGGGTACCCGGCCATTCTGGTATTACTGGAAATGAATGGGCTGATGAGTTGGCTAGAGCTGGTGCAACGAATGATTTCGTTGGTCCTGAACCAGCTTTACCACTTTCTACTAGTTGGATAAAGCACAAGATTCGTTCTTGGGCTGTATCCAAACATGCCAGCTACTGGCGCAGCTTGCAAACTTGCGCTCAGACAAAAGCATTTCTACCAGATTTAAATCTGAAAATGTCAAAGTGTCTACTGCATTTCTCCAAGCATCATTGCAGTATTCTGGTCAGAGCTCTGACTGGACATTGCAAACTCAATTATCACATGGCTACTATTCAACGTGCTGAGTATTATTCGTGTGTTTTGTGTGAATGCGATTATGGTACTTCATATCATCTGATATGTAACTGTCCCGCATTGACGCAGCTACGTATCCGGGTTTTTGGTTCTCCATACATGGTTGAGTCTGTGTATGCGGAGCTAAAATTGAAGGATATTCTCTCGTTTCTTACCCAATGTGGTAAAGAGCTATAGTCAGAAGGGTTCATCGTTCTTCCTGGAGTGAATGAATCCCTTCTGTATTTACCTTAAATAGGGTTTAGCAGATTGTTTGGCATCTTTTAGGGGGTGCCGAATTTACTTCTGCTCGTACATACTGCGAATCGTTCTGCATTCTTCCGGGAGTGCAGAATGGTGTCGCTTTTGTAAGATCTTCAAATCCTCTCGGGGGTTGGAGGTTTTATTAACAGCGGACTGTTCGGGACCTCGTAGAGGTTCAGAATTTACTTCTGCTTCCACTAAATGTGATCCTCAGCAGATTGTTCGGCATCCCTTAGGGGTGCAGAATTTACTTCTGCTTTTATGTGTTTTTGTGTCGTCAATTTTTCCCATCCTCTTAGTCCAACCCTTACCATTTCCTTTCAATCCTTCCCTCTTATATATCGGGAAAATGATGCTAAAAACATATTGATGGCAAGGCACAAATCTCCAAATATCAAGGGGAACGTGCCATTTGAGCCAATTTGTTCTGATTCCTGATTCCTGATTTCCAGCAATTCTAATACCTTTCTATAGAGAAAGGCAAAAAGCCTTCTTAGTCCACTTAGTGAAATTTTCATATATCTTGAAAAATCACCATAGGGGGGAGTACATGAAATTTTCGAAATCGAAGAAAAATTTTTGATGCCAAAAGGCTTAGAATTGCATGAAACGTCGAGATTTAGTGTCATCTCGAAAAAAATTTTTTTGAAAAAATCGACTTTTTGGGACTTTCTAAATTCCCAGAAAGTTGATTTTTTCAAAAAAAAATTTTTTTGAGATGACACTAAATTTCGATGTTTTATGCAGTTTTAAGAGTTTTGGCATCAAAAAAAATGTTCGATTTTGGAAATTTCATGTACTCCCCCCTATGGTGCTTTTTCAAGATCGAAAATTGTCAAACCTTTACCACCGGGCAGCACCCCTTAAGCATGTCCGATTTAGGTCAAATTTTGCATGAAGGCTTTTTTCGAGGTGCTTAAACTTTTGAGCACTAGAACTTAACGAAAATAGAGGTGATCCTAAAATTTTGGCACCCTTATATATATAAGAGCGGTAAAAATCAACGTGTTTTGTCGGTTACGTCACTTATACAATTATATATCTGGAACCAAAAGTCACAACCATTTGATCTTCGAACTTGATCAATGGCACGACAGTAGCTTTCAAACGAGCCCAAGTTTGTTAAAATCGGATCAGCCATCTCTGAGAAAATTGAGCGCGTTCAAATATCTTCGAAAAGTGCACACACATACACACATACACACACACACACACACACACACACACACACACACACACACACACACACACACACACACACACACAGACATTTTCCGATCTCGACGAACTGAGTCGAATGGTATATAACACTATGGGTCTCCGAGGCTCCGTTCGAAAGTCGGTTTTTCCAGCAATTCTAATACCTTTCTATAGAGAAAGGCAAAACAATATAATATAGTACAATGAAATATATTATAAATAATATCATGAATAAAATGATATGTTGCGATATGCTTAGTATTATATTACATGAATTTATATGTCATTTCTCATCCTCTCATTCTGCCATCAACGCATTCCATCGACCAATTGTCTCCACAGACACACGTGTAAGCATGAAACAGGAACCAGTGAGGACCAAGCTCACCTTTTGACGACCTTGATATTTAGTTAAAAGATTACTTTAAAAATGATAACTTATTGGGAAAACAAATTTATATTTTGCGCAGAGGTACGTAGTACTACTCATAATAAACCCTATAATATAATATAATATAATATAATACAATATAATATGATATAATGCAATGCAGTATAATATCATACAACATATTATATAATAACATAAAAGACAAAAAAACATGTAAGACGATAATATATGAAATAATATGCTATAATATAATATAACAGTTAATGTGGCAGTGTAAGTTACGCTCTTCTAATAATAATAATAATAATAATAATAATAATAATAACACATGATGTAATAAACAACAGAATTATATGTTGTAATATACTATGATAAACATTGCATTTTAGGATGGGCTTTAACTTATGAGTCGATTCGCACCCTCTCATTCTGCTACTAACGCAAAAGGCGATAGCACCCAGTCGACGCCGTTCTATTGACCAAATGTCATCATAGACACACGGGGAGGCATGAGATAGGAACTTGTGAGGACTTAGTTATCTCACCATTTGACGACCCGATGGCTCAAGTGTATTACTTTAGAGATACTCCAATACGAATAAGAACGTTTTCACGGTAAAAAATTGACTTTTTCTTCTTTAGGCCTGGGAATTTCCATTCCATGTAGTATTTGACGAACTCTAAAACATGAAGCAAAGTCTTGGCATCACATTCCTTTTGTGGAATTTGGCCTTTCTGTTTCAACAGACTTAACGTACAGATTCATTGCATGGCTAGTACTACGATCCTACTGACACTATGAATCTTTTCAGGTCGGGACTCGGACATATGACAACTGGCTTGTAAGACCAGCGCCGTATGCATTGAACCGCCAACCCGAGCTCTAAAACACTCTTTTGTTAAATTGGTCGCATTATTTTACTATGGATTACTCGATTTCCAATCAACGAATTATGATAAAATCAGGTTCAAAATCTTCGCTTCGGCTCTAAGATGCAATATTACAGAAAAATAAGTTCGACAAATATGCTCCTGTGGCGACGCGAAAATTCGATGCCAATGTACTAATTTACATTTTATCTTTTGATCCAATACATTGAACAAGGTTAGCAGATCTCACTCTAATCAATGATTTTAGTATACAAAATAAATGGTGCTGCTGAGATGAATGAGGATACCGTCAACCTATATCACGATAGTTTTGTGAAGAGTTACGGATCTTTCGAAGCAAAGCGAATTCTTTGTCAACTCTTTCCGAAGATATCATCAAACGATTTTTTACCGCGACGAGTTAATAACAATCTAAAAATTGTATATTCTCATTTTAGCGGAAATTGCGAAAATGTCTCTATTTAGATAAATTATCAATTCTATATGATTACTACCTTCTCGCCTAGAATTTTTATTGACTATTAATCTCGCTTATCTAATCAGTTTTTGCCTTTCTCATATAGAAAGGTTATGCAATCACTTGCCGGAGGGCCAAGTGTCATATACCATTCGACTCAGTTCATCGAGCTGAGCAATGTCTGTGTGTGTGTGTATGTGTGTGTGTGTGTGTGTGTGTGTGTGTGTGTGTATGTGTGTGTGTGTATGTGTCAAATAATCTCACTAGGTTTTCTCGGAGATGGCTGAACCGATCTTGACAAACTAGGATTCAAATGAAAGGTCTCGTGGACCCATACGGAATTCCTGAATTTCATCCGGATCCGACTTCCGGTTCCGGAATTATAGGGTAAAGAGTGTTCAATATTGTACACCGTCACATAAAGCGGCGAAACAAAAAACGTGAAAATTTTTCTAAACTGGTCACAAAACTACACAAATCGATAGTCGTTATCAGTAGGCAACTAAACAAACCGATTCCGGCTATCCTGGTTCCCGGTATCCGGTTCCGGAAGTACCGGAAATAGTGGTCATATATACCAAAATGGATGTCACTCACTTTTCTCAGCGATGGTTTGACCGATTTCCACAAACTTAGATTCAAATGAAAGGTCTCCCGGTCCAATACGGAATTCCTGAATTTCATCCGGATCCGACTTCCGAATCCGGAGTTATAGAGTGCGTACTAGAAGAGTTTGTGTATCATGTTAGTTGGTGGCCGTACGAACCGACTTTGACTATACCGGTTCTCGGGTTCCGGTGCCGGAAGTGCATATAATAGTGAACCCTTTTCGTTCTCTTAAGGATGGCTTACGCAATCAAAGCACTGTTTTATTCTGTATGTTATGCATAAACAATCACTTGGTTTCTTTCAAAAATCGAAAAGAAAATTTTTGAATAGAATACCGCAATATTATATGTACATGAGAAAGGCATCATTACACCACTAGGTGGATTAAAACAGGTTTTTTTTTAATATGATCTATATATAATGACAGCTTCCAGGTAGTAGCAATTATAACTGAATTAACCAAGTTAAATCGACGCTTGATCTTATAACCATTTGTGTATGATAAATTATAGTATTATTCAAATGATAGGGTAACAGAGGTATTTTGGCCACTTCATATATTTTGGCCCACCTAACAAACTTTATCGATTTTATCGAATTTAATTGATGTGAAGTAACTCATGTTACATAAATTTGAAGGTAAACACATTAAATTACCTATTGCGGAAGGGCTTTTAAAGATATTACAACATTTGATGGATATTTATTCAACGTGGGCCAAAATAAAATCAATCCTAAAGTGGGCCAAAATACCTCTGTTACCCTATACTATGGTTAACATTACTAAGCATGTTTAATTTTCCTAATACGCGAATACAAAACCCAGTTCTCATGTAATATGAACACTTAAATTTACGACAAGCTAGTGCATGTTTAATCTTTAATATCTCCTGTATATGAATAATAGAACTGAAATTGAACCGAGCTGTTTCAGTTTTATTTATTCGAATAGGTCTAATGTCGCTACCGTTCATTTTGCCATTATTTGGAACGCGAGCGAAACGCTGCACGCTGCACGCTGGGGTTGCAAGTTTTTTTAGTAATAAATTCCAGATTCAAATTCAATAACTGTCATAGATTGTGATTTTAAACTGGACCACTACATTAGCTGTAGTCATATTAGTGAAAATAGATAACAGAGTATTGAAAAAGACCTATTGAAACAGGTTCCCGATCATTTGTGGAAAAGTTTTTTTGTTTCCAATACGTTTATGATGAAATAATATAAACTAGTTTTTCGCTATGTAGCTCATAGCTATAAAGCTTTACGAAAAAGAATTTAAAAAACTGCATTGTCCAATATTGGATAGCTCGTGGTTATCCATGAAACGTATAATAAATCACATCATTTATTTTTCAGTATACATTTTCATACTGGACCGTATTGCTTTTCGCTAAAGAAATGGTCTGAATTGGTCGCACACACCCACAAACATCAAGCGCCACAGCCTCTTCTATTATTTCCAACTGGGTGAGCTTCTGTAACCATTTCCTTTCGACGCTGACACAATATCAGAGTCTTTTTCCCGTTTAATGTTTCCTAATCGGAAAATTATGTTCCTTTTGCTTTCATCGTAAGTAAGAAGAAATGATTTTCGTGGACAGAATAGTGCGGCAAACGATCCGACGCTATTCTACCCAGTATAACGGTTCGTCCTTTAATTTCCACTCTATATTGTGATGGAAAACTTGGTACCATCATTCGGAGAAAGAAACCCATGGGTTTGTATCATGAAAGGGCTGACCGCAAACCCAAACTAACCGCACGATGTTAAATACGGCAATCGATTTTTTTCTAAATGGCAGGTTTTCCTTAATAACAAATTTACTGTTTGAACTCTTTTTTACAGTGAAAAGTTCAGTTTGCTGAAATAATGCTGGGAATGCAGGTAACAGCATAATTATATCTTCAAATAACTAAGGAAAGCTCCTGAGAATCGTAAAGTAAAAATTTTTGTGGTCAACGTTTTCATCTCACCAACCCCTCTTGGGGCAACTTTTGATGGCTTATTATCTTCCCTCAGGCTCAGTATCGCCAGTACATTTCCTACAATAACTCGACAGAGTGCGGGAAAACGTAAAAAGGGATTTGTTACCGTGGTTACATTGGGGGTTTTCACTTCCTCCTAAGCGAATTTTTCTTTTCACAATTGTCGCACTCAAAGTACATCGGTTTTCCGGTATGATAAGGAATCACAGTAGAGTGAAAATCGAAATAAGGAAAATATCCACATAAACTAACCAACACTATGCAATACAGTAGTCACCATAGCGAATTATTGCTTTGGTCCGTGTACTAGATGTTATTTTCTTTCTGCTTCATACGGATTTCCATGCATAAAGTGAAATACCCAGGTAACCAGTAAGCACTAATAATGGCAGTAAAATAGGCCTTCATAAGCACTTAAAATTTTGATAGCTTTATATCTGTAATTTGAAAGCTCATCTGTTGTAAATCAATCAGACTTCCGATTTCAGAATGCACACTAGTCTTAAATAAGCATTTTCGATCAATAACCGTATATTTGTCGAAGTCGGCCTCAAGAGCGACCAAAATGCCAATTAGTGATATTTGTTATCATAATGCGTTATAATTAGTATGCCATGGGTTAATATTTTTCCTACGAACTCGATATTATTACCCATCATCACAAAGTGGATTTGACGTACCGTGTCGAAGCTAAATTTATCCAGAAGAGAGTTGGTAGTTGGTGCCATCTATACAATGGTATATTATATGGTTTCATCCATATAATGAAAATCTGTGACGTTTTGGATATAAAGAGTGTCTTAGATATGATAAATCGAAGTAATTACTCCCTAGAACCTGTTTGGAAACCAAAGTTGCTATAGATTCGACCCTCAACAGGTAAAAATCATTGTGAATCGTTTTTTGTTATTATCGATTCTCGAAGCTTCGGTTGAATATCGGCACTGCACAGTATACGATTTACACTGAAAACATGACTGAAACATCAAACAACACTGAAACATGACTGAAAGAAATGAATTTCGAAACTACTGTTACGCTTATGTCGTGGACTGGATCTTGTTCTCATAATTTGCAAGCGGAGCTGAAAGTGACCTTCATTCCTCGTCATTTTTGTCTATTTGGAGCCAATGAAAATGACTTTTATTAGCTCTAGTTGGTACATACTTGAAACTTAATTTTGATCTCGTCGATATACCTAAAAAGCTCGGTAAAATGTTATTTAACTGAAATACCGATAATAATAGTTTTGTTTGAAATTCCATATCAATTTTTTTTGGTAATTGAAAATGTTATACAGATGTACTGTTTCATGAATTACTTATTGAAGATATCAATTTGTCTAAATCTCGGCAAACACCTTTTAGACAACTGAAGTCAGGTACATCATCAAAGTAGTCATTTGCTTCAGTACAAAAATGTGTTACTGCATCAATAAGCGCTGTGACTGTGACCAGGGACTCATCTGTGGAATTACACACATAAATTTTATTGCTGAATCTCGGTGAAAAATGTCGAGATTTGCATAGCCGATTGCTCAGTAATCAACTTGAAAAAATGTATAATTACTGAGAATCTCGGCAATCCAAATTTTGGTAGCGGTAAATCATTGCCGGACTTGTCAACAACAATTTTGCTCAACGATTTGTTTTGGTCTTGTTAAGACGTAGAGAGCCGTCTTGAGCTAGTTTTGTTTTTTTTTCAGTATCTAACGGAAAAACATACTGTAAATATGACATGTGAATGAAACTATGTAAACCGCGAAAATGTTGCCGCAAAGACGGGACTCGAACCTGTAGCTGGCTCCTAACCGAGGAAATCATTCTGCCAACTAAACTACCCCGCATATGTAGTATGCTCATTAAAAGCGTTTAGGATTGAATCTTGAATTTCCGAGTCTTCAGTAATAATAATCAAGCGTAAAAAAGAGTTGGCTTTATTATTGTATGAAATAATTATCACTGAATCTAAGGTTTGAGAAAGGGGGTGTTTTTTGTGCTCACTCAAATTCGAAACTAAAAAAAGAAAAGCTCACATAAAGAAATCGTCACGGCTAAAGTGTTTGCTACTACTACTATTCAACGTCTCTACCTGGAAATATGCAGGTATTTCAAAGTATATACGAAAAGAGAATTGTTTCTTATTTCACTGGTGCAATGCAAAATTGACATTTAACCAAAGATAAACACAAGATACAGTGGTCTGCGATTTCTCATGCAGCATTTAAATAGGATCCCTCGATGAGTTCGGTTCACTGTCAGTTTCAGTCT
The DNA here is from genome assembly GCF_030247185.1 of Malaya genurostris. Taxonomy (NCBI): domain Eukaryota; kingdom Metazoa; phylum Arthropoda; class Insecta; order Diptera; family Culicidae; genus Malaya; species Malaya genurostris. The sequence goes on from NC_080571.1 coordinate 87,194,897, forward strand.
TTTGAAACAAAACAACAAGCGTTTGATCGCTACATGCGTCGTAACCATGACAATGTATCATTCCACGAAGCATTAATGTCAATTGAAGCAATAAATCATTATGTGCTGAAGGTAAACATATTTTTGCCATTTTCTAACTTTTATTGTTTCCATGGCATTTAGCCGGAGCTAGTCGACGCTTATTGCTTATTCACGAAGGGTCAATAAAATTACAATATTACTGAGCCTACTGGTTCACGATTACTGACCTACCTTTTTTCAATGGATCGTATGAGACATTGTAATTTTGAGTTTAGCTTGCCTAATTTCAGTAACAACTAATACACTGTTCGAAATCTCGACAAACGGATTTCCAAACATCGGTATATTTATTGTTTACTGACTAATTAGGCAATATATTATGCCAAACTTCGGCACAAAATACGCTTTACTGAGATATCGGAATATTTCTTCAACGAATTTATGAAAAGATCATGTGAATTACTGAATGATCAGTAATCTTTCTTGTCGCCGATCTACACATTTAGAAAGAAACCTATGAAATTCCATTGAATTTTCTGTAACAAAAAGGATCTATCATGTAGAACAGAATTTTACGTGCGATTTTAAAATTACGTGACTAGAAATTGAATTAAATAAAAAACAAAATGATTGGTAACGACTGGGATTCGAACCAAAAATCATTAGATCACAAAGATCATCCGTGATTCAATTGAGTCACAGAAGCACCTATCTGTTGGTCAGGAAAATGGTACATATCAATTCATATAGTCATGCTAGTTAGCCGTGTGAAAGCGGTAAGTGAAAATTACGTGCTAAACAAGTAATTTTCATTCAGTTCTGACGTAGAATACAATTGATAGACAGAAAAACAAATGTTATATAATTTGAAGTTTACGCTGCATAGAAAATTGATTAGAAACATACGTAATATTAATATGTGAATACATTTTCGGACATTTATGTTACATTTAATAGAAAATTATGACTAATAAAGATTTCCGTCTTCACTGTTTAAGTCAGCATTGAGATTCCGTTATATTTAATATTCAGTTCAGAATTAGTTTTGCGTGCGTAGAATCAACCTGAAATTGCGTTCGAATAGAGAGTGTCAAAATATGAATAAACTTAATTTTTTGTGATGTCATTCGCGATAAGAATCTCATCAGAAAGTCTTTACAGAACAAAAATCCCCGTAAAGCTAAGCTGCTGCATGGAAGTATGGTTTTTATTTTAGTACCTCTATGTCCTCAAATATTCATTGTTTATTTGGACTTTAATTTATATGGTAACCGAATTCTGATTTCCACCGTAGAAAACTGCGTAAATGTTTTATACAACTTTTTACTCTTTCTTTTTTGACGACTAAGTCAATATTTCTTTTTTCTTTTTATGTGATATTCACCTAACCAGAGACCATTTTTTAGAAACAGCAAATGAAAATTATAGATTGATAGTACTCAAGAGAGAGCAAGGATGTGAATATATAGAACGGAAAAGGAGAGACGTGACAGAGGGTCATTTAAGCAAGCAGAAATCTTTTAGTAACTTAACTTTCACCTTCTACCAGAGGAGTCAGGCTTAGGCATCTGAAAAATGCGAATCGCCCAAGTCTCTGGTATGTCGGAAAGTAGTGATAAAGGTCTTTTACCATTTACTATCTGAACCGGAACAACTGAATATCGATAATCTCGATCCAAAAACAACGAAGATTTCCATAAAAAAACAACGAGAATCGTGGTAATGTAAATTGTTAACACTTTCATGCCTGGGTTGGCGGATCAATGTTATAGGGCGCTGGTCTTACAAGTCAGTTGCCGGTACCGTAGAGCTCGTATCTGTCTAGTGCGGGATAACCTTTAGGTTCGGATTGGGGTGGTAGAAACCAGGGGTTTCGTCCATTTCGTGATAAATTCGTAAAGGATTCACTATTCACCAGTCTATTTTAGGATCCATTTCAAACGTTTTGTAAACTGATTATAGACAATGTCCTTTCAGTGTTAAAAATGTGCAGAATCTTCTTTTTAGTCTCAAATTTAATTTGTGACGTTTTGAAAATGAACGAACAAAGCAGAAATTGATAAGTCCTGTAGAGGCTCAAAGACGCAAACTTTAACAATGGCCAAGTGTAGAATAAGGGCGCTGGCTGCTACTGTGACACTCACTAAAATAATAATCATTTTTACATGTAATCGAATTAAATGGCGCTTACACGTTAAAAAAATACACACTAATTAGTGAGTAGCAACACATCTAATGTTTGCATTTCTTAGGAACATCTTGTATACTGGAAATATAATATTTTGAAGTTTTACCCATTTCAACACTAAATAGACCGAAGACAGTTCTGTATAGTTAAACTCATTCGAAAAGCTCACATAAAAACATTCTTTTTGTGACTAGTGTGGATGCTTTAGCGTTAGCGAAAGGATGCAGCCAGCAGACTATAAGATCAAACAGTTGCTATTGGCAACAACGTTTTCCGATGCTTGCTGACGCAGTCTTTAACCATACCAATTTAAATATACGAGCAATATCCTTGCCTTCAGTTGCTATGATACCTTGCTAGATGATTAGTGGAAGTGGAGTATAACTAACCATTTTTGCCATGAAAAATTTAGGCCAAAGCGATTATAGTGGTTGTGTTTATAAATCCCGAAACGAGTAGAATTTTAGAGATCAAATTTGATGAAATTCTGGTTAGAAACAGAGTTTCTAACTAGGTTAGCATTTCATTAAAATTCGTTATTGTTAATAAACTTTTGAAACTATGATCTAAAATAGTTACAAAATATATATTTGAAAAAAAAAAGATTAAAATTATTAGTAGTAGTAAAGGTACATAAGGGCTGTACCATAACATAGAGTTAATTGACGTACTCTTCTAACTTACAGCTAAGTGATGCCCGTGGTTGTCCACGAGAGTAGAATGCTGTTTAATTTTCCAACTAATTTCACTTCTCCATTTGAATAAATTAATGTTGTTATCACACCCCGGCAATCTACACTTGATATAGTCATTTCCTTCCGTGCGGGTACGGTCGATGATAGCCAGGCGATAATCTCCTCGCTGCTGTAAGCAAACTTTCAATGTTCAGTCATCGTTTAGTTTGGTTTTCAATTAGTACGACGTGAAGGGTGCAAGGCTGAAAGTTCAGTAGTATTTTTTTCAATTGAAGGTTTCAACGTAGAGGGTGGAGACATTTTAGCAATAATTGAAAGGTGTAATAGTTTAACACTAAGTTTTTTTGTGCAAGCCAGTTCTCTGATGTTCGATTCTTGACATGGAAGGATATTTAGTATCAGTAGGATCGTAGCACTAGCCAGGACAATTGTTCTGTACTCAACGAATCGGTTGTGTGGCTTGTTGAAACAGAATTGTACAAATTCCACAAAAAATGCAATACCAATACTTTGCATTTTAATCTCAAGAAATGATTTTCTTATTTCCACCTAACTCGACTTTGTATGGATGTTAATTATGTTCAGTTCAGGGGAGAATTTTACAAACAATGTGAGTTGTTACTGGTAAATTTGGAAGAAAATTCAATGAAACTGTATTCGTCACCAAATCGCTGGTGGAGATTCGTCGATGATATCTTCTGCCTCGTCATACGTAGTAACTGTTGTAGAAATTGTTTTTTCTTGGAGATCATAATCAATATCCACAAAAACATGAAATTCACGTTTGAAAAGAGAACGGACAATAGTTGAACCTTCCTAGATCTTTTTTGTCATTAGGAATCTTCAATTTTGTCCTTACAAATATACAAGTATACAGAAAAAAACCATTGCTACTTGTCATGACTGAAATTTATACTAACTTATCCTTAGCGATATCCATCGAATATTTGTTGAAAAAATAAGCTAAACAGAGTGAGAGTAAGATAGAACATCCAGATTTCAAACATTGGAAAAAACCCTGATAACTGAATATAAAAAAAGAGAAACGCTTGTAAGTGTGTAATTTTACGACATGGAAGCAGGAACTCAGTGGACTTAGTTTTTTTGACGCCGCATTCCACATAGCCTCAAAGTTAGTCATTTTCGAAAAAAACATAGCAGGTTCACTCAATGTACCAATGAATCCCTGCATATTTTGCTGATTTAAGTTTTTTTGGCAAAAAAAATCTGGACACCCCTAAATACGTATATCGCTGGAAATATAAATGCGTGAAATATTTCGCAGATCGGTGAACGTTCGTCTGATCATTGAGTAAAATAATTTCTTAGTAATACTATGAGCTTTTAAATCAATAATGGTGTCGAAAGAAGAACAAATGCGAAAAGCAATTGTGTTCGGTTGCAATGATCTCTCAGTAAGAAAACTTGCCAAAAAGCTTGGTTTTTCTGAGAGCACTGTCCATAACTTTCTTAAATTTTTCGATACACATTTAACAACGAAAAGCTTCCTTTTCATTCAGTAAAAACCATTCAAGCGAAGAGGTTGTGTTTCGATTATACTGGCTCGTGAGTTAACGGCTGCTACTCTAGGGTGCAGGTAGTTAAACTTCTAGTGCAAGTGCTATTCGGGGCGTTTCCCGACTGGAAAGCTAGCAACGAACGCCATCCCGTTCATACGCACAGAACTGTTGAGACACAGAGGTGCGAACGCATATAAGTTACGAGTCACAGAGGTGCCATCGCATAAAGGTGCGAAGGCGAAGGGGTGCAAAAGCACAGAGGTGTTAAGGTAACCCAGTGCTGATCTACCAGATACCAGAATTTGTACGCTGCTTGGGATCGAAAGAGACGTTACATATCGCGTGGTGCTACACTGATAGCATCACATTTGATCGTCACCAAGAGCAATAGCACTGTATCTGGGGCCAGGTACAGGCAGCACACCAAGCTCAGTGGTGACACAACGACGGCAGAGCAACTGAGATAGCAGAAAACGATACCAAAAGACTGCCAATTGGAAATCGTCGGGTGAACTTCACGTCGTTATTTACGACAGAGGAACAGAGACAACAGAAACCAGGTAGATTTCATATAATTTAGTTCTTTTATTTCTCTTATAACTGAGATTTGACTATACATAAGTTTCAATTTTTAACAAAATTATTAATTTACAAAAAAACAGTTAATGTAAGGGATGATTACATGGAAGATCAGCCGAATCCGATTCCGGGTACTTGTAAATTTTAAATTAAATTTGATGCAAATTACAAAGGATTTGACATTACATTTCTCTGAAGCTGTAGAAATCTCTAAAGTTAATAGAGATAAAATTCGAGTTGTTGTTAACGATTTAAAACAGGCAAACGAAACTGTAACCTGTAAATTCTACGTTATTGAATATCGAGTTTACATTCCAACGAAGGAGGGGGAAATTGACGGTGTTGTAACTGAATCAAGTCTGACAGCCGATAATTTACTTAAAAAAGGAGTTGGTCGTTTCAGAAACTCCATGCTTGAGGGAATTAAGATACTCGAGTGCAAGCAATTGTACTCAGCATCTATTGTTAATAATGCCAACAAAGAATAAATTTTCTTCGAACAATAACAGGTGGGGTCTTGGTGGGGTGCTCATCCGGAAGATCAAATAAAATTGTATCAGACAACGATACTTTCAGTGATGGAATATTGCTTTCGTTTCGCTGCACACTCTCATATTATCAAACTGGAGCGAATTCAGTATCGTTGTTTGGGAATTGCTTTAGGCTATATGCATTCGACACATACAATGAGTCTTGAAGTTCTGGCGGAGTTCTTCCATTAAAAGATCGCTTTAGGGAGCTTTAATCACGACTGCTAATAAGATGTGAGCTACTGAATCCCCTGGTTATTAATAACTTCGAAAGACTAGTCTTGGTTATTAATAACTTCGAAAGACGAGCTTCAATCTCAAACAAGATTCGTGACGGTATATTTTAACCATATGTCACAGGAAATCAACCCTTTAAGATATATTCCTATCCGTGAAGGCCTTTTAAATGTTCCTGACTCAACGTAATTTTTCGACACAAACACGAAATACGTGGAATCCAGGAACACCCACGCTCGATGGAAATCCTAAGAATATTTACAAGTAAGTTCAGGCATATTGACTCTGAGAAAATGTTTTACACGGACGGATAACAAATTAAAGAGCCTACTGGGTTTGGTATATTTAACAATAATGTTATGGATTCATTTAGGCTTCAAGAACCTGCATCTGTTTATATAGCAGAATTAGCAGCAGTTCATTATAGCTTGAGTGTAATCGTTACATTATCTCCAAACCATTATTTTCTCTTCACAGATAGTCTGAGTGCAATTGGAGCCATTCGCTCAAACGCTGCTGGCAAAACTGAACCGTTTTTCTTGGGAAAAATAAACCAATATCTGAACGACATATTGAATAATAATTATCAAGTCACTATAGTCTGGGTCCCAACTTAACTCAATTCCAGCCAATGAGAGAGCCGATACTTAAGCCAAACGTGGTGCTATTGAGGGTGAAATTTATGAGAGACCGATTGCTTTCAACGAATTCTATAGCGCGTCTCGCCAAAGAACACTTGCCAGCTGACAAGCATCTTGGGATAAAGATAATCTGGGTCGGTGGATGCACTCAATTGTTCCTAAAATATCAACAAAGGCGAGGTTCAGGGGACTGGATGTGAGTGGGGACTTCATTCGTGTGATGTCCAGACTCATGCCCAATCACTACACGTTAGATGCACAGCTCCTTCGAATTGAATTTTTCGAGACTAATCATTGTGCTTGAATAAAAGTGATGAACTAATACAAACAAACCTAAAATAGTTATAAGATCATGTACAAAATAAATGTATTTTATTTAATCTAATTTATAATAGCAAATCGCTTGACAAAAACAGTGTTTATATTACCTAATGAATACCAACATACTAATATGATATTTGAAATGCATTAGATTTAAAGTACTATGTATTATGGATGTCACGGCGAAGAAAAACTTATGTATAGTGCTTATGAAATAATCGTATTTATGGAAAAAAGTACCGACCATTTACGAAATCATTCTAGGTGAAAACTGTACCGAACCGTAATGATAAACAGAATGTGACGGCTAAAACCCGGGCTAGCAAGTTGTATTGCGAATATTTGACAAAGTTTGAGAAGACTTCAAGCAGCTTCCCGGAATATCTTTTTATACTGCCATGCAATGGAACGGCGTGAAGAAGTATTTTAGGACGAAGAGGCCACATTTTTTTTGGTTTGGCAGGCAATACGCAGCTGTGGTCAAGGAAGTCAAAGGTCCGTCACTACCGAAACGGGAAACAAATCGTGAAGAATACCTAAAGAAGCGATTGTTACAATTCCTACGCAGCCATGACGCTTTCTCGCTGTTCTGGTATGCTTTGTCATCTTGTCACTACGCCAAAGATGTTTTGAAATGGTAAAACGCGAATAGAGTCCAGATTTTACCGAAAATAGCGAATCCACCTGATAGAATAAAAATTTTTTACGCCACCTAACTGTCCGGAGTTGCGACCTATCGAGCGGTATTGGACTCTTGTGAAGAGAAAGCTGTTTCAATATAAACAACAACAAGCTTCAACTATAGAACAATTTCTAAAATAGCTGAAATTAATTTAAAAGTCTGTAGTTTGTTATTAAGTAAGTGGAATTAATTTCAAGATTACTGATAATGACCAATTAAATGAATAAAAATGCAACTCGGATTGAACTAACAGCCAACTTAATATCGTTTCTGAAGGCTGTTGTTAGAAAGGTTGAACGCTATTTATCTAAAGAATTTAAGCTCATCAATAAATGCACTCTCTAAATAAACAATGATCAAATAACACCTTCTCCAGTTTGACACGATGAAAACTCACATCTTGATACTTTAAATAGGGCAACGGCTCCCTATTTCATCTGAGCTCCTATTTCCATCTCATCCCTTCACCTCATAACTTTGAACATGAATAATATTTTACAACCTACCGGAAGCAAACTGTGGAATGTTTTAAAATGATTTGAAAAGCTATTGTCACACTTTCCTATTGAAAGAAATGTTTTTAAATTCTTCGGTGATCGTTTTTTTTTTCATATAAAATAAACTCACTTTTCAATTTAGGACACACTTTCGTCTCAAGATTTACAGTTCGTCATGTTTCTGAATATCTACTAATCGATTCGTCTCAAAACATGATCACTATTTCGCACAATTACACTACCATTGAATGCTGGATGACTTCATAATTAGTTATGTTCACTTGCCACTTGTTTAGTTAACGATTAAAAACTTCAAAATTTACCCGTCAAGCAATAAAAGTCTTCAAAACTATGAGATGAAAGTTTTTCACTTCGTTCACTTGATTGCGCTTTGTTTTCATCTCATTTGGTTTCGCAAAGTTGCCAAGTTATCTCATAATGTTACAAAACAAAAATTGTTTATCTTCTTCAAATTATCATCAAAAAGTATGTTTTTGGTATCCGTGACATTAGTTTAATTAAATTATTGATATTAATCTATATATATAAAAATGCAGAGATCATTCTTTGTAATCGCATCACGTAAGAACGGATGGACGGATTGAGATGCTTTTTTTTTTGTTTGATCAGTTTTTACCCCCACCGGGTTCGTACATCAAAAAAATTAGGAAAACTTACCGGAAATGTGGGAAAAACCAATAAAGTTATTTTGTATGGACAATGGAATTTTCCACTGAAAAAGTCGCCAATGATTGCTAGATCTACAATTGATGTTTGGCGCGCAAGGAGATGTTCAGTATTTCGCCGTTGAAGAAAAGAATACTAGATTTTTGGAAAATCGTTTGGCGCGCAACGAGTAGATTTGGGTGGAGATTTTACATGCATGATTGATTCGTCATTTGGAAACACGTGCTTAATAGGGTATCAAAATCATTACTTGCCAAATGACTGTTTTAGCTATACCGTAAACAGAAACACAAGTTCTAATGTCATTTACCAGTAGATGTAGTTAGATGAATTATGTTGGCCATCGTGGGCGTGAGTTGAACAAATTAAATTATGTAACGATTTTTTTTACGTATGAATGTTAGGATTCTGCTGTTGAAATAATGAGTACAGATGAAAATATTTTTCTGGCATTTAGCATGCTGAAGTTTGTTCAGCCAATTCGGGTAAGTTTTCAAGAGTGGTTTACTTCAAAACGGTCTGCTTAGGATGCTATTCATGACATTTGTAAGCTGCTTAAGCCAAATCATTTCATTTTCCGAACTTTGGATTACTTGACGAATTACCATATGCGAATCGTGAATATCATATCTGAAGGAGAAATCGTGGCATGTAAGAACCATTAGTTGTGAGATCTGCTGTTTTATACATTGGCTTAACGATAAGAAGAATACTGGTATAATCACTCCTCATGTTCACTCCGCTAGAACAGAATATTGATTCTCAGGACTGCATATTAAGCAAACCGATGTGGTGGCTCGACGAATGAGAGGCCTTTTGACACAATTCTTGAACGAACATAGCGTTCATGTCAAAGTTAATGGACACAATATTTAATAAAAGGGTAATTTGAAATTTCGAATGTCCAAGTATTTTTCATTTTATCGCTAATTCGTTAATCGAAAATTGATCCTGTCATTATCCTGCTACGAACATTCATCAAACACGACTAAGTAATATCACTAGCGGTGAAGTAGGTTATGGACAACCGTTCAAAATTAGTTTATTACTTTCGATAATCCCTAAGGATTTGCTATTAAATTTTAAACGTCTTCAGTACAAATAAGTCTTAATATTCAATGATAAACAACAATCCCCGAGGACTGCTTTTGGAAATTTGTGGGGTCAATTTAAAGTATTTATCTTGGTCATTTCTTTTTAATCCATCTGTTAATTTATTTATTTGTTTATTTAGGAGCAAGGGAAAAGCCTGCTGGAGCTGAGATTTTGGTTCTCCTTCTCCAGCAAGCATAAAACCTTCTCATCTTTTGTATCAACATTTGACCAAATGATACATAACGAAATCTTAAATTACCCTTATTTAAACTACAAAGTTAACTAACAACTATTCATATTGACTAATTATCCTAATAAAACTAGCGGGAAAATTTTGGAGAAAACGGGTTTTAATGGCGTTACGAGATAAATTGAAATTAAATCCATCAGAGCAAGTATTGAATACGCGACATATGCTCGAAAACGGTTCAATCCCATAGTTAGTTCTAGCACGAGGAATTCTGAGAAAGGGATTAAACCGCAAATTACGCCGAAGAATGTCAAAACTTAGCTGTTGTAGGAGATCTGCACTATCAATTCGAGATTGGATGAGGTCCGCGACGAAAACAGCTTTTTGTGTATCACGGCGGACAGATAGCAAATCGAAGTGTATGTCTACAACGATTTTGGTAGCTTGGAAGATTAAATGGATCTCTCCAGGGCAGGCGACGCAAAGCAAAACGAATGAACTTGCACTGAACAGTATCAATGCGTAGCTTATCTGTTTGATAATATGGTGCCCAAACAACAACAGCATACTCGCGAACTAGAGCGCAATATAACGATTTCAGGCAGTATATGTTATTGAAATTTTTTGAGATGCGAAAGATGAATCCTAGCATCTTTAATGCTTTAGAGAGGGTATATTCTATGTGATCTTTGAAACTAAGTTTTGAATCCAATAGCACTACTAGATTCCTAATTGATGTCTCCCGTTTTAGTACAGCTTGCGAACTAGTGTAATCATACATGATCGTGGTTCGTTTACGAGAGAAGGAGATAACGAAGCATTTGAAGGCGTTAATAACCATTCTGTTGACGTTGCACCAGTTAGAAAATACATCCAACTGTGACTGCAAGAAGTTTGAGTCTTTCAGATATTTGATGAGATGAAACAGTTTGAAATCGTCGGCGAATGATAGCTTCATGCATTGCAATGCGAAATTCAGATCATTTAGATATAGCAGAAATATGAATGGTCCTAGATGGCTTCCCTGAGGAACACCAGAGCTCACGATGAATGATGGAGTAACGCAGTCGCCAATTCTCACGGTCATACTACGACCAGTCAGATATGATTCAATCCAATCCATCATCCCACATGTCAAATCTTTAGTTTGAGAGAGATCTACAATCTCTGTTTAATACACTGACTCGAAGGATGAGATGGCAATCGGTGCATTTGTTTAGTTTTTTGCGTAACAAAAGCATTGAACATATCCACAATAATTCTTGATGTTGGATATGAATTTGTCGTAATTCGTTTATTGTAAGCCAAGTAATCAGTAAAATAATGGAAAGAAACATTAACGTTTGACAACTCTACTGTCCGAAAACATAAATTAAAAAAAATAATTTCAGGCGAGACGAAGTTCGACGGGTCAGCTAGTATTTCAATAAAACTGTTTCTGTTTCGAATATTACCAGAAGGAACGTGTTAAATACTAATGAAATAACCATTGTGGCAAATCTAGTAGCACTGGTTTCATTCCGCTATACGCCAACATAACGCTGTGAAGTGTGTGTGTGTGTTTCATCGGCTGTGCACAGAGATGCCAGGTATTTTCATAGAAAATATGTATTACTTTGCATAGAAAGTCTATATCTGTTCTATCTGTTTTCACTAATAAAATGATGTTAAAAGATAGTTCTTTAGATCTCCGTAAGTCATTGCCCCATTAATTAGATAATTCAACGAGTAAATTTTTTACCAATAATAATAATGTGGAAAAATCCTGGTGGGTACGGTTGTATCGTTTGAGTTGTATATGTGGCAGCGGTAAGGCAGTCGGTCACCAGAATGTCTGCAAGCCATATTTTTCCAGCTGACAGCGTTTAGTCAGCCATCTGGCAGCCATGCGTATGCGGGTAAGAGTGTAATAGTGGAATATTTTGTTTTGATTGCTGTCGCCATTGCTAATTTATAGGATGAATAAAAGATCAACGATAGTGAAAACATCATTAGTGTTTTTAGCTGTTTTATAAATATTAGTTGAATTTTCAAGGAATGTGAATCAATTTTCAACGTGGAGCAAGGCGAATGAAGCAGTAATATGAAATAGTTACAGTGATTTTAGAGGCTAAATCGGGGTTTGAAGGCTACGTCCTTACAAATGAGATGAAATAGGGAGCCCTTACCCTACTAGATTTAAATATATCATTAGAAAGACCTGACAAACGTTTCAGATTTAAGAAATCGTAGAAAAATCACCGAGAATTCAACGAAAAACGTGTTTTTTCAACAAATAACATTTTGAGAACACCAAATTTTTCTGTTATAATTTTCTACCCATATCAAACCACACTGAGTGACAGCGGTTTGCGGAAAAAAGTTAATCTTAATAACTTTGCTCCTAGACAACTCAATCGAAATTGGATTGGCTATTTCATATACAGAGCGAATGGTATGTTCTAAGTTCATAATTTCATTGACCAGCACGGCTTGAATTCAATGGTTACATAAAATGGATTCAATCATCAGAGAAAAACTTTCGGGTGGTAAGTGATGGACGCTTGATATTGCCATTTCTCATATGATATATTATCTAGTGTCTTCTGAATTCTTCAAGAATTAAATTTTAAAAATACTTGTTGGAATTCGCATGCATCTTTTATGAGTTATAAAAAGAATTCTTCGTGTTTCGCCTTCTGCTCATCAGTGCTTAAAGTCACTCATTTGAACTCCATCCCCACCTAGCACTGATGATCAGAAAGCGAAATGTGAGGAGATCGAAACGAATTATGTAGTTATTGTTAACCCAAAAAACCATCAAATGTTTGATAAAATACAATACAAATGGTTCTAATGAAACCAAATTAATAACTTAACGAATAGATTCTAACATCATTAAAACAGTATTACCACACAAACCAATTTTCACCCTCTCATTCTGTTACTAACGGAGATCCAGTAGACGCCGTTCGATTGATCAGAGACATTCCAGACTCACGGGGAGACATTGATGAGAACTTGCGAACACTTAGTTAAAATAATAAATAATGAGTTCGAAATCTACGAAGAAATCCTTTGGTATAAAAGATTTTAATTCCAAATTATTTGAATTATGTTCGTAAGGACTGCAAATGTCTCAAAGACATTTTTCCATACTTAGGAATGTTTGTATCTGCCATTTTTCGCATGTCTACATTTTATACCAGACATCGGCCCGCTGAAAATTCTCCCACAAGTTTGGAGCTCGATAAACTGTTCACGAATAAATATTTTGGCATATTTAACAGACATGTCAAGGTGCAGTATCACTACGTTTCCATCAACCTTTGTTAACCAGTCTCAGGGTAGCAAATGGAGTGAAGATCATTCCTGAATGCCGCATGAAACAGAAAACATGCTGGGTTGCCCTGTTTGGTTCCCTCAATGTCTTTTTCTTCTACATCTTCGCTTTCCAGCTGGTGATGTAAAGTCAATCAAAATATACATGCATAGTTTGAATCCCGACGACGACATGGCGATAGGACCGATTGTTGCTATTGCTATTACAGGGCAATATTGGCAAGCGTGATAGAAGGTGACAAAATGAAGCAAATAAGGCTGATGGCAACATAAAAGCAAGCAATTTGTGATCTAATAAATTTCACAGTGATTCAATTATGTATCACTTATTGCCCGGATGGGTTTTCAGAATAGAAGAAATTTTCCGATGCGACGAAGTAATGTCATATCCGGCATTGATGAATGTTAACGAGTCCTATTGCAAATCGGTTGTCACTGGGAATGCAAATAGGAGAAAAGTTCAGCTGATTAAGTTGTTCGAAATTCGATAGAAATATCTTTCAGTAGGCTTTTATTTCTGTTTATTTTTATTTCATAAAGTTAGGAGAACTCTCGGTTCAAAAAACACTCTGCATTGAAAAACGACCAGACTAACATAAATTTGCCAAAACGAAAATCAGTCACTTCATCACAATTGTAACACCAACTAGCAATATAGTTTCAGATAAAGAAGCTAAAGCTATCCGGATCAAGAGTACTCACCGCCCGATTAAATTAAAAGCTAACAGGTTTATGTTATAATAAACAAGAAATTAATAAGTTGTTTCATTCACACTTCCTCGCCGAATCAATCCTGTGCCGATGCTAGGATCGTTCTCAGCCAGTCATCCAACCAACGCCGAATGCAGCTGTTGAAAACTGACTTAATACAATTAGTACTCTGGAAAAACTTTCGAGACCTGAAACTCGGGCTTGTGCACCAGCAAGTGCAAGATGCCCTCGGCTCATGTTGATGGGTAAATTTCAATTCTCATTTAAAACAACATAATTCAATTCTAGGCTACAGAGATGGAATACTTGTTGCTTTGCTCGTTGCGACTGGAAGCGGAAGTCCTTACTTAGTTTTCCAACTTCACGCTTACCGCAGGAAATTCAGTGCCACAAACAGGCAATAGGGCGGTGTTGATATCCCAATTTTCCGCCTCACTGTTCGAACTCATTTCCGACACGGGAGAACGGCTTGAGTCATGTTTTTTCTTCTCTCAAATACCATCACTATTCTATCATCCCCATCAAAACTGATCGGTATTTTCCTTTTCGATTACAGTGCCAATTATCCCCGAGTTCCTGTATGACATAAGGCACCCGGATGCACCGCTAGCTAGCTTCCCGAAAACGCCCCCTACGACGTTATCTCCCTGTGAAAAGGAGTCTACCACACCGTACAATGGGATTGACATCACCACTCCTGGTTATGGTGAGTAAACAAATCTGTTGATCTGTCAACAAAAAAAAACATGAATGAGATTATTTTTCCAGATAACGCCAGTTGGTATGCAGAACGGGAGGAACGTCACAAGGAACTGGTGGAGGAAACAGTTGAAGTTGGTCTCATGTTTGCGTCGAAAGCCTTCGTCCAGCTGCTGGCTAATCCAATAGTGGGGCCATTAACGTATAAGTAAGTTTGTGCTAATGCCTTCGCTTCTCATCTTTACCATTAGCGTAAAATTTAGCACTGGCGGGTTTTAATTGGTCTCTCACTTTCGCTTCAGGATAGGATACAGCATTCCCATGTTCGCTGGGTTCGTTATTATGTTCATTTCCACGTTGAGTAAGTATTTCCTCGATATTCTTATATACAGTGATCATTACAGTCGATGGAGTGAAAATGATTCTGAAGCGTCCTCCCTGGTTTAGTACAAATGAGTTACACAGACTCACAAATATAGAACCATTAGATGTAATGTCACATAATATTATAAGCAAATTCCGACAAAAATCGATGCAATCTTCAATTGAATCGATTCGCTCTCTGTATTAGTTAGTAAGTTAGTATATAAGTTCCTTTTCCCCATTACACAATACAAGTAGGTTTAGAATTTTCCCTACACAAAAATCTCAGAATTGCGGAAGCAAATGATGTCTTCATGGTAATAACCAAATCATATATATATATATATATATATATATATATATATATATATATATATATATATATATATATATATATATATATATATATATATATATATATATATATATATATATATATATATATATATATATATATATAACAGGGCTGAAAAGTCACCACTTGTGGCTGAACACCCAATTTAAATCTTAATAATTTAATTTTAACTCATATTCCAATAAATAGTTATTTTAAAAAAAAAAAAAAAAACAGTCGATGGAGCATTCTAAGCATTTTATGACACAAGTTGGGGCATGCTAAAAATAGCCTGGTATCGTAAGATACCGGCTCGATGATTAATGATAGCTGATTTGATGGGGGATCGAAGGCAAAAATAGATCCTTGCTCGCCAAACGCCATCGATCGGTAATGTTTATATGCGTGATTTTCGCTTAAAGGAATTATGAATTATTTCAGGCTTCACTTGAAATTAAAGTTCAACTTCATGCAACTTTATATCACTAAAAGAGATTTCCTTTTTGAGAGTTTTGATCACTTCCGGAACCGGGAATTGAGATGCGATATAACGTTTGACTGGCAAAAGAAACGTTCTTTGCAACGTTGCTTTAAATGACGGTTTGAAATTTTAAACACTTTTCACCGTGTAACTGTGGAACCGAAAATCGGATCAGGATAAAATTCAATAGCAGTCTATGCGAGCATACGACTTATCATGTGAACTAAAGTTCGTGAAACTCGGTGAATTTATCTTCGAGAAAACGAAGCGAGTTTTTTACTACTAATATTGAGATCCGGTATAACCGAAATCAAACATATGCACACTTAAATCTAATTCTCGAGCTCGGTAAAGTCAAAACAGATCGGCAACACACAATTTTGCTAATTGCTCAGTAATCAATATTATATTTTCCGAGATTCGTTCAGTAGATTTACTGATTTTTCGGCAAAGTGTAACTTTTTACGAAGATTTGGCAAAATCTGGTGCTGAACGCATCGGTAATTAACAACTATCCCGAAATCAGCAAATGCGTTTGCCGAAATCTAAACATATGTGACATTACGAAGTTATTTTCTGACGAAATTTTTCGGAGAAAATTTCCGGAACTAGTCCAAAAAACGTGAGAATCTGCGATCTATTCAGTAAGTATAGTAACTAAAAATTATTGTTGATTATTTATAGGAAGCACCCTCCAGATCCTGTTTTCACTGTCGGGATGTCATTATGTTTACAATTAAAAAAGACGGAAGGGTAATGTCAGAGACATAACTGGATGACGTGAATACGAACAACACTTACATGCTTTTTCCACACATCCGAATATCGATAATCGCACGTACGTGTAGGATGATTGTGTGAATTTGGCAAACTTCCAATGGGTGCCGCAAAAATTACGGGGTTGTGTAGGGGACAAGATCGATTAAATCAAAGAGGTAATGTTTAAACTCAGTCATAAATTAAAAATTCACAACAAATTGTTTTAAGCCATCTAGGATTTCTGAATTTAAGTTGAAAATGACATTAATTTTTATAACTTACTTGTCAAATCCGTCTCAAAAATACAAACTGTATCGAGAGATTTCTTCAAAAGTCCAAAAAAAATGGTAAAATATTGTTCACTTATATACTGATGTGATATGCACTTTACAAACTAGATATTTTTAGTGAACATCTTACTAGCCCGTTGGAATTCCATAGAAAACAGGTCTTGTTTGAATATTCTTCATATCTTTTATAAATTGATGCATAGTTGGAATCAGTTAGGTGAAGTTTTGTCATCATGCCAAAGGTTTTGATTTGTAGCAATGATTAATTTCACGAGAAAATCAATTATACAGTCTGTTACAGAAGAGCGTGGTCACTGTTCTGAGAAAATGAAAAGACTCGACAAGAAAATACTTTTGAATATTAGATTAAAAACTTAAAGTCCAATCCCCTTCAGCGTTTATAATGGCTTGACATCTTCGAGGCATACTTCGAGCGAGATTTTGCGCGTATTCTTCTGAAAACGACCTCCAAATTTTGTTAATTCGACGAACAAGCTGCTTCAAATTGTTTGGTCGGTTCTTCCCAAGCTTTATCTCCATTTGAGCCCAAACGTTTTTAATTGAATTGGCATCGTGCGACTGAGAGGGCCAATCCAACTTCACGACACCATTCAAGACGTTTTTGCACATGTTTTTCACTCAACATCGGTTTTTGCAATACACCGACAGAACCGCGATTTGGAAAGTCGTCGACATTTTTCAGCTCTTTAAAACGATTCACCCACTTACTCACAAACTGATTCAACTTTTGCATGTATCTCGCCGTGACAGCTTGGGTCATTTTTCGGACCTTTCGGGTGCGAGCACAAAAAACTGCTTCGAAACGCGAATCACCACCCTGCTATGGAAGCTGGTTCCTGAAACCGACGCATTTCGTTTTGGTGGCGTTGTTGTCAACAATACGTTAAGCTACGTTCATACCATACAATCAAACCACACTGGTGTCAAAAGTTAATTTCTTCAAACCCAATTATAATATAACTCTAGTCTAGTATTCTATATAAAACAAGTAATTTGACCTCTTTTTTAATAAGAAAAAGAAATTGTGGTTTATTATAGTTTGATTATATTCCATCGAAATCGTTTCCGTATGTTGGTGCAACCGCATGGAAAAAAATGTGAACGTGTGAACACTGCTTAAACATAGTATTTGACAGCGAACTAGAACCAAAGAACCAAAATTTTCGGCTTCAAGCCAAGCT
Source organism: Malaya genurostris (assembly GCF_030247185.1). Lineage (NCBI taxonomy): Eukaryota > Metazoa > Arthropoda > Insecta > Diptera > Culicidae > Malaya > Malaya genurostris. The sequence goes on from NC_080571.1 coordinate 87,212,940, forward strand.
TCGCATTACATCAAGGACATTGCTGCCCTCAATTTTAAAAAAATATCACACCATTCCACTTTACCGATCGCGAGTAATCGTGACCACGCTCTTATGTAACAGACTGTAAGAGCATTTTGGTTATAAATTGAACTAGCTTTGTCTGTTTTACTAACGAACAAAAATATAAACCCACCACACTCAACCACTGAAATATTCCGTATTTCTGTGTCGGTTTTGCGCACAACGCTTTGTGCGATTATACGTTCAATTTATGCTTGATCATATCCAACATTTGAGAAAACTACAATTTTGAGTTATTTGTGGTTATCTCATACTACTGAAAATATTATCATAAATTGCTGACCATATTTCTGTTGATATAGACAAAAATTTTTGTTGTTGAGATGAATACAACAAGAGATATTCGCGATAAAGTTCTTCCCATTCTTGTAAAGGGTAAATTTTGAAAAGGCACCCCATAGTAAAGTAAGTCGTTTTTACGACAAAAACGAATTCTTTGTTTACCTTTAATTGCTGAAGGCTCAGTAATTCATAAATTTCACGTCTTTACTTTTGCCCAATATTCAGTAAAGGTTATGCCGAACAGACAGTAAACTTTTGCTGACAAATTCGGTAATAAAAGACGTTTGTCAAATTTAAGATTGCCGATACTCCGCAATTATATCTTTTGTCGAGATAATTATCGATTATTCGGCGGTTCAAATCTCGGTAATGATTTTCGTTCAGCGAAAAAAAAAGTGTGTGGGATCGAAATCATGTCATTCCTTGCTCATGCTCTTGGACACGGACGAGAATCGATAAATAATAATAACAAGTATCGTTAATAGAGTTGCATAATTTTCATTTTTTTCTTCATTTAAGTCTTCTCTTTACACACACTTTTTCAAAATCTCAAGGCCGACTCTAAAAAAAATTATTACCAACAGTGTTGGTGATTGCCGAAAATTTGACAGAAGCTGCTCGATATTCATCAATATTGTATACAACATTTTCAATCCGGTAGAAGATGCTACAAGAACTCGAGTCTCTCAATGCATGAACCACGAGAGAATTTTTCTACATTTTTTCGCTCCACTTCATACTCTGAGTATTCACAGCTCTTTAAAAACTGTCACTTGTTTATACGCCCTTTTGAAAAATTAACCGAGAATTATACTCTCTTTTTGTTTCAATGAGAAACGAGAATGCTTTGTCTCTCTTCGTTTGTTCTGGTGTCCGTTATTTACGAATGAGCCAGTAAAATATTGAAAATGAGGCTGTTGGATGGGATTCTTTCATTGAGAATGCGTGACAATTTTAAGCTCTGCTCTAAACTGTTGCTATTTAAAAGTTACCTGTGTTAGTTGCAGGCCAAACTACCCCAGTTCTCGGTTGCGGAGCTTAGTTTCAAATGAAAGGTCTTATGGCTCTATATACTGCAGTTGAATTCCATCCGGGTGCTACTTTCGGTTCCGGAACTACAGGGTGAAATGAGTTCAAAATTCCAATTCATCATTTAGAGCGACAAGGAACAAATGAGGAGCAATTATTCTAACTTATGTTGTTCAAAACTGATTCAATTTATAGGATATGATAGTTTATTCGCGATCAAACTTTCTTATTTTCATTCAAGATTCAAAGGATTATTTTAAATACTATAGTAATAGTAATAATAGTATGAGTAAAATGAGAAAGGCATCGTCACACCACTAGGTGGATTAAAGCAGATTTTTATCTTATTGAAGTGTTTACAGTAGGTTGGTTCGACATTGCTACCGATTGTAGGGGATAGACCCAACACCACCATATTTTTACTCAAAACGTCAATTCTTACGAGCAAAACCACCAAACTATCTAGAAGCTTCACACAATTCTATAAACGCGTGGATTTGAAAGAGTTTATACAACTCTGGGAAAAATCCATTTTCAAAAACCGAGCTCAAAAATAGTTCAGAACAATTCTGTTTTGACAGATTGAAAAGAGCATCTATTACTTACGTTTTCTTTGTCGTGACGACACTCACGCATATACTCAAAAGTGCGGTACTGATGCGGCGTCTAACCGGGATTTATCTTATCACAATTTTAAAATAACTGTTTTTAATATTCATTTCACTGTAATTCCGAAATTGGGAGTCCGATGCTAATAGAATTCAATAGAAAATGGTGAGATTATAAAACCTTTCATTTGTATTTAGGTTTAAGAAAATCGGTTCAGCCATCCATGGGAATTTTTTTTTGTTTCATTAACTCCTAAACCAGCAATTGAACTAACTCCTAAACCAGCAATTGAATTCAAATAAAATTGAATAGCAAGCTATGGCATCAAAAGACCTTCCATTAGAATCTAAGTTTGTGATTGATTCCAAGGATCTCTAAGAAAAGCATGTGTCCTTTGTTTACATAATTTATTCCGTTACTTCAGAACTGAAAGTTGAATACGGATAAAATTCAATGACAATCTATACTAAAAACTAGAATGGTGTTCATTTTTTGGACATTTCACCTCGTTACCCCCGAATTCGAATAAAATTTAATAGCACCTTGTGAACATCAGATAAGTGGTCCAGAAATCGAATCGAGATGAAATTCAACAGAAAGCTATGGGATTATAAGACATCTCATTTGAAATAGAACTATCGGTGGATATCGGTTCAGTGGGCCGCTAAGAGCGAGAGTTAAAATATTTTGCCCATATTTTCTCGTCATTGGTTTCGACGAACAGAGTCCAATGGAATATGACACTAGATTGCAAAGTCGACTATCACAATGATTTCATAACCCTGTCTGTATGAGAGAGGCAAAAATATAGTCGTAATTTCAATTGTACATTGTTCGGAGTAATATTCTTGTCATCTTATGTTTTCAATTTCAGTTTTTGCATTCGGTAGAACGTATTCCGTTCTCTTCTTAGCTAGAGCATTGCAGGGTATTGGCTCGTCCTGTTCGTCCGTGTCTGGCATGGGAATGCTGGCCGATCGATACACTGACGACAAGGAGCGTGGAAACGCCATGGGTATAGCATTAGGTGGATTAGCTTTAGGTGTACTTATAGGACCCCCCTTCGGCGGTATCATGTATGAGTTTGTCGGAAAATCGGCACCTTTTCTGATCCTGTCGGCTCTGGCACTAGGCGATGGTCTGCTTCAGTTAGTGATGCTGCAACCATCGGTGACAATTGAGGAATCTAATCCACCATCGCTGAAAGAACTGGTGATGGACCCGTACATCATAATCGCAGCTGGAGCCATCACATTCGCTAACATGGGTATCGCTATGCTGGAGCCATCGTTACCAATCTGGATGATGGACAACATGGGTGCCAGTCGATGGGAGCAGGGTGTAACCTTCTTACCTGCCTCGATCAGTTATCTCATCGGAACGAATCTCTTTGGACCACTAGGGCATCGAATTGGACGATGGCTGGCAGCACTTCTCGGTCTAATCATCATCGGACTTTGCTTACTTTGTGTAAGATTTTTTTTCTCATTGCACCAGTACTGCGCGCAATAACAGTAACCATTTCGTTTTTTTTTTTCAGATCCCCATGGCAACATCAATTCATCACTTGATTCTACCCAACGCAGGACTAGGATTTGCTATTGGCATGGTAGATTCGTGTATGATGCCGGAATTGGGTTATTTGGTCGACATCCGACACAGTGCTGTATACGGTAGTGTTTATGCTATCGGAGATGTAGCCTTCTGTTTGGGTTTCGCTATTGGACCCGCTCTAAGGTAAGAGGGAAACTTATTCAACTTTCATCACACCCTCTCTAACACATCAATCAAAGACCAAACAACCGTCTTGTGCAAACATAGTATCAAATGGTAACATAATAGAATATGTATGTTTTACGGTTTGACACAAAACCCAAATTAAAAAGATACACTCCTAGCACAAACGTTGTAGTGATCGATGTGATTATGTGAAGATTTCCGCCTTGAGAAACTGTTAAATCAGGAATCTTAACCCACCATTTTCGATACACCATAAATATTCTTTTGTGCCGTATCGCACATTCGATTCGTCGTCATCCGACCCATTATCGTCAACATCTCTTCATCAAAAACTCAATCTAACCCTTGGCTCTATTTGATTATCTCTTCTCTTTTCACCCATTATTACGTGTAGTGGCACCTTAGTAAACTCCATCGGTTTCGAGTGGATGTTGGTGGGAATTGCAATTCTGTGCTTCATATATGCACCGTTGCTGACACTGCTGCGGGCTCCGCCCACCAAGGAGGAAAAGAAGGTAAGCGGCATTGAAAACGGCGGTCTAGCGCTGGACAACGATTCAACTGTTGTAGCCCCGGTGGCGGTACTCATGGATGCCCCGGAAAGACAAATCTCTGATTCCGTTAATCATAATAGTGCAGCGACTCGTCCTGCGACGCCTATCAAGGCGGATCAGGAGAACTATACGACGAAACTGTAACGTTTCTGCTGTTGTGTGTTTTTATTTTTAAGTTTATTTTATGGGACACAGGGATAAGATTGCTGTACATTATTATGCAACATTATTATACATATGTGCCTTATGAAATGATTATTTCACCAGGAGTCTAGGAATAATTTCATTTTTCTTATACAGTACCTTGATTATTATTTTAAGTGATTTCAATTTTATGAATAAATGTTTTATATAAAATGTGTTTTGATTTATTTTATTTTCAATTTCTTGTATATTTTATATCAGTTCATAAAAGCCTAATTTTGAAATCTTTAAAATAAGTTTAATATTTCTTTTTTTTAAGTAGATACAGGCTGTTTACACAAAAATACGTATAGGGGAAACTGGGGCTGGTTAGCCTAAGGGACAGGTTGACCGAGTGCCTTTTATGGAGCGCAGTGGTGACATCTATAATGGTTTTGGCGAGGTATTAGGTCACCCATGTACCGACGTAATTTCAGATGTTTTTGTATTGTCGTTTGAACAGGAGCACGTTTGTTCTTTTTTGGTACTGCAGAGTAAATTTTTATTTTCGTAACTCGCCCATCAATATGGAATCTAGCCTTTCTGGAGACGTCAGGCCTCTCCCCAAAACGAGTGCACGGAGCGCCAACGTCATAAACGACGATTTATCAAAATTTTGACCGATTTTCATAAAAGCAGCATTAGAAGAGGAGAAAAATTAAAACAAACGTAAGCGTGTAAACCGGACAAATTAAAGGTAGCAACGAGAGCTGTAAAAATTTCACCTATGTTGCCGAAACAAAGTCTGAAAGTTAAACTAGTTAAAAATACTAAACAGTGTGAAGTTTTTGTGTTCCCACTTAATGCAAAATGGTACACGCTAACTTTTTTTCACTAATAAACGTGTTCCATTGATGCATTTCACATGTTTCATATATTTTATCATGTGAGGTTGGTTGGCCGATTTTTTTCTCCGCATTTGATTGTTTCCCTGAATGTAATGAAAAAAATCACATAAAGTCACTTCAAGACAGAGCAAAAAGTAGTATCTTCAAGACATCACTCAAAAGTAGTATCTTCATGACAGAGCAAACCGTTTATCAAAAAATCTAACCAAAAAGAGTACAAAAATTCCGAAATTAAAACTCGGCCAACAAACCTCTATAATTTACATTTATGCATATGTATGATTGGAGGAAAATTATTACACCAGCTCAGTCTGATGAAGGTTGCCGTTAAATCGTAGCTTTTAAATCTGTTTTGTTTATTGAAAACGTTACTATGATCTGGAACATGGATTTAATTTACTTGTTAAGAAATATTGATAAAATGAATCGTTTTTTGGGAATCACTTTTTCGATGATTTATTTTGGATTTTGTGTTTGTGCGGTTTTGGACTGGTTTTTCACTATTTCTAACTACACTCAAGAAACTGACTGAAAAAGATGATAGATCAATGTTATTGTGAAAATTTGAGAACAAAATTGCTCGAACCTGGGTACACTTAAATCTCCAAATAACTAGGGGAACGTGTCACTTGAGCCAATTAGTTCTGATCCTGATACTGCTCGAATCTGTAATTTTCTGAATGTTTGTTACCTAACTGGAATATGTGGAAATACATTCCAGAAAGTAAACCGATTGAGTAATGCGAAGCGCGTGCATGAGACTTTGTACGATCCGGGTAAAGTTCGTACTGTATCGTTGCTTGCTGGCAGATATCATATCCAAAATCTCACACTGACTCATTCAAACATCCATCTTCTTTTACCACTTGCTGGGTTTCCCGGTTCTGTTCATTTCTCTGACGATTCTTCTTCGCAAATTTTTTATGTGAATTCATCTTAATTTGCCCTCTGGGAGAATTTTTTATCGTGAATATTTCTTGCTTTATTCAACGTATCAACATTTTTTTTTATCCACGTCATCGGAGCTATGATCACCAATTTGCGATAGAATTTTCACTACTATGAGGTAATCACAAATAACTCGAAATTAAAGTTCTCTAAAATATTTGATTAGAAAAGAAGGTAAAAATTTGAGATTTTATTCATTCTAGCCTCGTTCAGTTCAGACCTTAATCCAGGTCCAGAATCCAATTCTAGAGTCTAATTCTGAAATTAGTTATCAGAATCCAAGACCAGATTTTCATTCTAGAATATAGATCTAAAATTCACTTCCTAGTGAAGAATCAAGGGGCGAGTTTTGGAACTCTGGAACTTTATCCAAATCTGGGAAGTTGATTCCAAGCCTGGATTTTGTAACCGATATCTGGAACTGAGATCAGTATCTTGATTCTTGGTCTGGACTCTGAATTCTGGAACTAAATTCGGAAATAAACAGGAAATGGAGATTCTGACCAGAATTCCGTTTCAATGATCCTATCCGGAATTCAGACTTAGGATTCAGGTTCATAATTCGAAAAATGAGTTTTGAGTCAGTTTTGGAACGTCAGACCGAAATCCTGGACCAGAATGCAGATCCAAAACTCAGTTGTGTTTCCAAAATTCAGTTCTAATATGCTTTCCTGAAACCAGGTTCAAAATTCAGCTCCAGAATGCAGGTCTAGAATTTTTTTCACAATTTTGAAAGGTAACTGAATTCGGGAATTAGATTGCGAGGATTTTTGAACTAAATTCCGGATCTGGATTACAGAATCCTGTTTCGAAACTGAAATCTACAACCGCATTTGAAAACTGAATCCTAGATCGGCATTTTGTAACTAATATTCAGAATTCAACTCCTAGTCAGAACCCTGGTCTCAAATTCAATTCCAAAGCATATGCTCAGTAATCAGTTCAACAATCCAAATCTAGAATTCAGTTCTAGAACTCAGTTGCATAATTCAGTTCAAAAATCTAGCATCAAAGTGAGTTTCAGAATTCAGTTCTAGTATTCGACTTCAAAATTCGAGTCCTGAATTCGGATTCTTTAGCATCGAAGAAGCTGAACCATCGATTTTATTCGAATTCACGTCATTCGGTTATGTCTCTGACATTATCCATCCGCCTTTATGCAGTTATTTTCATTTTCATTTGCAACATACACATCAACGTGATGAATCAAATTTAATACTTCGGGAATATTCTGGAATCAAAAATGAATTGGTCTGCCCACATTAACCTCAGGATGAAGAGATCTTGTATGGTTTTAGGCCAATGCACACGAGTTTTTGTAAAAACATGGTGCCTCGAACCCAGTTACATTTACAGGATCTATACAACTATTGTTAGACCAAATTAGGCTTATGGATGCCTTGTATGTTTGCAGAAAGAAAACGTTGCGACAGTTCAGTCAAAGCTAAATCAGCTCCTATTGATCGTCCTAATGACGATGACAGGAGCATTCACGACAACTCCTACTCCATGTGGTTCTGAAACTAAATATTTTTCTTTTTTAAGAGCTTGCTGATTTAAAATTCAATTAAAACATACCAAATTATTATTATTATTATTATTTGGTAGATAATTTTTTGGCATTTAATAATTAAATATGATTTAGGGCATGTGATCGCCACGACTTTTTTCACAATCGTTGCTGGTTTATCCACATAAACCAATGACTTCACGTATCTCCACAAAAATAATCGAGTGGCTTCAAATCACACAAACGCGGATATCAAATCACCGGTACATTTCTCGAAATAATGTTGTCGTTGAAATATTCTTACAATAAGTCAATTGTTTCGGCCGCAGTATGATAAGTGGCTCCATCCTATTGAAACCACATTTCGTCCACATCCATAGCTTTCCATTTCCATTCAATTTCCATTCAACGTAACACGTCGTTCTTCCTCTTTTTTAAAGAAATAAGCGTGAATGTAGACCGGAATTTGGTCAGACGGACGATAATGTGCACCATTAAATTCACAAAGTTTTAATTGAACACTGATTTTGAAAATAAATTTCCACAATTTGGAAACGTTGTTCTGGAGTTAAACTAATTATGATGATTTGCCAAACAATACTGTATAGAAACGTCACTTTACACTGTTGAAACAACTTTTAGACAATAGAGTTACCTCTATTTAAAAAACAAACCTCCTAAAAAACATCTGTTTCAAGCATTATCTTGTGCATATCGTTTTAAGGCCACCATACACAATCAGTTTTGTATTAATCTATGTCGAAACGCAGATGTACACATTAAAATCGTCCGAAGTTTGATAAGAAATTCATCACGATTTCTAACTGGAATGCAATAACCGACTATGACTAGAAATCGGTTGTCACACTTGAATCGAAATCCAGTTAAAAGTCGTAATGAATTTTTGATCAAATTTTGGGACGATTCAATCGGGCACAATTCCGTTTGGACTCAGATGAACGAAAAACTGTCCGTAAAAACAAATGCGAATGGAGGCTTTTTGGAACAGTTACCTTATAGACTTCTAGCCATACTCGCTTGGCGTCTCAAATAGTTACTTGTAATGAGTTTTACTTTACTTGCTAAGATTAACCTAACTCTCACATGCAGTTTTCCTTTCACGACATTCAGTGTGAGATATCCGCTTCGTGAAGAGTGGTTGTCTGGTTATTTGGATCGACAACCTGATGAACACATAGTTTGTTATACGTAAGGTTCTCTGTTGGATGGGCGAGCTGGTACAAGTGTCTACTATCGTGGAATGAGACCAGAGTAATCTTATTCACTTGGTAGATACTGTAGCAGCCAAGCAGCTTTAAAGGCTCTCATCAAACAGCTTTGAAGGCTCTCATCGCGAATGATTCACATTCGAACCTAGTGATGATTTGTCGAACCCAAATCAAAGAACTCAACATTTCAAATGTTGTTTATAATTCGGGTATCCATAAGAAGACCCGGCTATTTTAAAAATGAATGGGTTGATGAGCTGGTGCAACGAATGATTTCGTTGGTCCCAGTCACGTACCTAGAGGGGCGAGGGGCTCTGGCCCCTCCCGAAATAAAAACAAAACATATAATTATTTAAAATATCTCAGACATGTATTACAGAAATAACAAGACAGTAAACGTAATTAAATGTAATATAATATCAGTTCCAGTGGAAAAGTTTGAAGTGTATGTTAAAACAGCCGTAAAAGGCACACCGAGAATTAGATACATGAGCAATCTTCAGTAACATTATTTTTTAATCTTTGGGCCTTTCCCGAAATAAAATCCTGGGTACGGGTCTGGTTGGTCCTGAACCAGCTTTATCTTTGTCAACAAATTGATTGAAAGCAATATTCGTTCTCGGGATGCATCCAAACATGCCAGCTACTGGTGAAGATTGAAACCTTCAGCTCAGCCAAAAATATTTTTACCAGATTTGAATCTGAAAATTTCGAAATGTCTACTGCATTTTTACAAGCAGCTTTGTAGTATATTGGCCAGAGCTCTAACAGGACATTGCAAACTCAAATACCATATGGCAAATATTCAGCGTGCTGAATATTATACGAGGGATTTCTGTAAATATTTTGTAACTATCTTGCATTGGTGCAACTACGTATACGGATTTTTGGTTCTCTATACATGGTTGAATCTGTGTATGGAAAGCAAAAATTGATGGATATTCTATCGTTTCTCACCCATTGTCGTAAGGAACTATGGTCAAAGGGGTTAATCGTTTTTCCGGCAGTATTTGAATTAATTTTTTTTCATAAATACGTCGCTTTCATAGGCAATATACATAAGTTTTTCTTCGCCGTGGCATCCACAATACATAGTACTTTAAACCTAATACATTTCGAATATCATATTAGTATGTTGGTATTCATTAGTTAATCTAAACACTGTTTTTATCAAGCGAGTTGCTATTATAAATTACATTAAATGAAATACATTTATTTTTTACATGATCTTATAACTATTTCAGGTTTGTTTGTATCAGTTCATCACTTTTATTTAATATAATGTCGTTTTCGCTTGATGCCAAACCTAACCCAGTTTCCAACCTAACTGCTGTCAAACCGTTTGTTTGAAGCTAGCTTCGAACCTAGTTTCAACGTTGTTGAACTGAAAATCGAGCCAGTTTCGAACCTGGTTTTTATAACAGGTTTGTTCAAACCCCCGTTGCTAAGTGCGAAACCATCACAGTTTCGTGAAAAGTGTTTGCTTGATGAAACTACCTTGGATCAGTTTTAGTTTTCTCAAGCGAAAACGACATAAGATAGCTGGCTATTGGTTGAACTCATGAAAGAGAAAACAGTCTAACATAAAATGAAATTTAAATTGGAACTCCAATGGACTTCACGTCACGACAAGCAAGAATGTCGCGAACTGGGACATTGGATAGTCTACCTTGGGTACGCAAGTAATTTATTAGTTGAGATCTGACATCACAATACTCCACGCATGTCCAAACAACATGGTCAATATCGCGGTAACCTTCGCCACAAGCACAATGATTAGTCAAGGAAAGTCCAATTCGAAGGAAATGTGCATGTGTGTAGTGATTGGACATGAGTCTGGACATCACACGAATGAAATCTCTACTCACATCCAGTCCCCTGAACCATGCCTTTGTCGATATTTTAGGAATAATTGAGTGCATCCATCGACCCAGATCATCTTCATCCCAAGAAGCTTGCCAGCTGGCAAGTGTTCTTTGACGAGACGCGCTATAGAATTCGTTGAAAGCAATCGGTCTCTCATAAATTTCACCCTCAATAGCTCCACGTTTGGTTAAAATATCGGCTCTTTCATTGCCTGGAATGAAGTAATGAGCCGGGACCCAAACTATTGTGATGTGATAATTATTGTTTAATATGACGTTCAGGCACTGTTTTATTTTGCACAAGAAAAAAGGTTCATTTTTGCCAGCAGTGTTTGAGCGAATGGCTTCAATTGCACTCAGACTATCTGTGAAAAGAAAATAATGGTTTGGAGATAATGTGACGATTACACTCAAACTATAATGAACTGCTGCTAATTCTGCTATATAAACAGATGCAGGTTCTTGAAGCCTAAATAAGACCGAAACATTATTGTTGAATATACCAAACCCAGTAGCCTCTTCAATTCGTGATCCGTCCGTGTAAAATATTTTCTCAGAGTCAATATGCCTGAACTTACTTGTAAACCTCACATCTTATTAGCATTCGCGATGAAAGCTCCCAAAAACGATCTTTCAATGGAAGGACTCCCTCCAGAACTTCAAGACTCATTGTATGTGTCGAATGCATGCAGCCTAAAGCAATTCGCAAACAACGATATTGAATTCGCTCTAATTTGATAATATGAGAGTTTGCAGCGGAACGAAAGCAAACGCATCCATATTCCATCACTGAAAGTATCGTTGTCTGATACAATTTTATTAGATCTTCCGGATGAGCACCCCACCAAAATCCTGTTATTGTTCGAAGAAAATTTACTCTTTGTTGGCATTTTGTTATCAGAAACCTAATGTGTCCTCCCCACGTGCATTTGGAATCAAACCACTCTCCAAGGTATTTGAAAGTCAAAACCTGTTGGATCATTCTTCCCATCATATGAAGCTAAAGCTGCGCGGGATCATGCTTTCTTGAGAAGACGACCAGCTCTGTTTTCTCCGCAGAGAATTCGATACCCAGATGAACAGCCCAAACGGACAAATTATCTAAGGTATCTTGCAATGGTTTTTGCAGATCAATAGCTTTGGGTCCAGTAACTGAAACTACGCCATCATCTGCCAATTGTCTTAGTGTACATGGGGATACTAAGACAGCTATCAATGTCATTCACGTAAAATGTGTTTGAATTCTTGCTGTATTGACATTAACAGGTGCAACGATTTGTGTTTTAGTCTTTGTTAAGACTTAGAGCCGTCTTGAGCTGGTTTTATATATGACCAGTATTCAACGAGAAAAGCAGATTGGAAAATTTACATGTGAATGCAATTATGTAATGAAAGCCGCGAAAACTGTTACCGCAGAGACGGAACTCGAACCCGTGGTTAACTCCTAACAGGGGAAATTATTTTGCTAAATAAACTATCCTGAATATGAAAACACAGTTCACTAGAAGAAACCAAGCATGCCGACCAAATTATCTTGTCCGAACCCGACCTTTACCAGTTGAACATGAAAAAATCCCGAACAAACTTTTTTTTGTATTGGATTGCGTTAGAAAATGATTTTGGACTCTGTTTTCGAATCACCTCTTCCGGCAAAGCAATTCTATTGCAGAAAAATTTAAAAGGAATGCTGTAATCAAGGCCAAAGGAATGTTGTAATTTTTGAAAAAAATGTGCCATAAACGATATTAATTGTTTTCAAAATCAATTATCATTGATCGAGAAGCAGAAAGTTTCAACTCATACGAGTTTCTATTACAATCCTTAACTAGAGAGTCTTTCTAATGATTTTTCGAAATTTTGCAGCTTTTTATATTCTAACACTCGTGGAATAAACCGAAAACAGACCCAAGTACAAATTCTCAAATCGGAAATTGAAAATAATTCAGCAAAATGCCACTAGTTACCAGAACAAATAACAAAATGATCGTTCAGTGGCTAAGGCACCAGTTTGAGGGATTTTCCCTTTGCATGACTCTTGAATATCATGGACTGTAATGGAGACGACGTCGATGTCTTCTACACCAAATAGCTTACTACGCGATCTCTTTGTTGGGTTAAAAGTACTTCATATTAAGTTAGTTGTTGACACAGAGTACCTTTCATTTGAATACTAATTATAAAGAAAAGACTAAAAAAACTTGCAAAATTAAAAATTAAATGAAATTGTGAAACTCAACTCTGAAAACAACCCAATTAAACAGAACTACCGGACATGTTCATGCTCCAAACAGCCACTATGAAGATAAATTATCAGTCACTCTGATTCCAATTTACCTGATGTCGTTAGTAAAAAGATTTCTTAAAATAGGAGAAAGTTGTGGATTCGAATTCTGTCTCTGTAATTTTTTTTAACAAATTTGAATTTCTGTTATTTAATTCTTCAGTCTTTTCTAGTCTGTTCTCTCGTTGGGTACTGATACAAAACTAATTTAAGTTCAGATGATCAAGATAAATAAAGCCTAGAAAAACAAATTATTTGAATCTTTTTTTATCTTTTTTTCCAGTCTCTGATTGTTGGCGAGCGATCATCGGTAAGGTATGTTACGTACCAGAATGAAGATGACGACGAGTAAAACTGATTAGCCAAATGGAGTTTTGAAATGCTGCACACTGTACGTATACTCAAAACAGCTTCACGGAAGAAATGAATGTTTTCAAAGGTTTGATAGTAAGTAGCAAGAGCAGAACCTAACAATGTGGCCAAGGTACATTTTAGAAACATTTTTAAAACTAACAGTTTGAAAGGTTTTAAATTACAGAAAAAATAAAGGAATATTTATTACTGGGAAACTACACTTGTTTAAAAGAGCACAGAAGAAAAAAAACTACTTGAAGAACAATGAATCGTATAAATAAATACAAATGTACACGCTAGGCGAAAAAAAACACTACCCAAGTACACTTTGAAAACTAAAACTATAAGTACCAGCGCGTATTTCCATCTGAATGAAAACCGAATGGTACGCAAAACAAAACTTTTAGCTCATAATTAGGATTACTCCCTGCGAACTTTCAAAGTCAATCGGTTTCCGGGGTGATTTCGGTTCCTGTTTCGATGAATTTATTTGAAGGCTCTTTTTAAGTCACATTCAGCGAAAGCATTGTTTGTATCTGTTACACGCGCAATCAACCAATGACATCTACCGAAATCACAACCGAAACCGAATAGCACCATAGCAACCAGCAGATCAATCAATCACATGACACTTGAAACCGAATGAAGTTGTTTTTGGGAAAATAATAATTTGTTGTGCTCATTCAAACAATTCATCTGTCATGTAATATGCGAAATATAATAATTCAACATGGATTTCTTGTCATATTGATATTTTAATACAATGACAATATATTTACTTATATAATTAATACTGTGTTGGCTCTATCAATAACCTAAATAAATTTAGTTTGCTATATGCTATTCAAAATATTATTCTTCCAAAAACATTTCGTTTTTAATAATATAGCTTTTTCAAAACAGTACAATATGGCCCTACAGTCATGTAAACAATTAATCTGCATATTTACAGGCTCGAAAAGCATGTTAATCAGAGATTTGATTATTTATGCGCAGTAGGCTCATAATTGAAACTGTATGAGTTAAATGTGAATATTTCTTGAAAATTCCACAATTTTTGAAACTCTACTGAAGTATCAAAATCATTTACTGGATTAGAGTTTCAGGAAATACAGGAATAAACTAAGATTCGATCATGTCTGGTCTTTGCATCGTGGTTATAAAATGCGATAGAGAAAAATACTAACTGTCGTAGTTCTAACGATATATACATACATAAAAGTTTATTTAATCTTCCGAATCTGTTAATAATTTCTAGTAGTTCGTTCTGACACAGGATGGGAATAATTTACTAATTTTTAACAAAAAAAAACGAAGGATGATCATACCTTTCTGTACAAATCGGATCATCTTGTTATGGCTATCTTATAAACAATTCAGTTGTTTACTTTAGCAATCATATATCCAACTAAAACTATCTGAAGAGAAACATAACCTATAAAAATATACAAATTACCTAAACAAAAGAACTATTTTGTGCAGAAAACCACTGGCAACTGATTCGGGTGTTTCGTTGTCCATCAAATGTCCTAATTAGTATAGTGCATGTTTTAAATGAGATGTATAAATAAGAATCAAAAAAATACGGATGATATCCATGCAAAATTTGAATGGCTGCGGATTTTGCTGTATATCGTCCCGTTACAGGAACAACGGAAATATGTTTTATTTAACAATTTCTAGATGAAGTAAACAAGTATCCATAGCAATACGAGTAAAGCTACACGTTTCACCAATAGAAGCTAAAATAGATATTGAGTTTATACAAAAATATGAATTATCATAACTCACAATCAAATAGAGACGTTGTTGCAATATGCTTAATTCATAACAGTGCAATGGAGACTAGCACCAAAAGGTCCAGTTAGATATCTGTACCTAATACATTGGAAGTGTTTGGAAAAATCGTTAGATTTTTCATAATTTACTAAAATTTATATATGTATATCTGTGAAGTGCGTGGTATAAATCGGGCTCTGAATATATT
The DNA here is from genome assembly GCF_030247185.1 of Malaya genurostris. Lineage (NCBI taxonomy): Eukaryota > Metazoa > Arthropoda > Insecta > Diptera > Culicidae > Malaya > Malaya genurostris. Next base: position 87,228,422 of record NC_080571.1, read on the forward strand.
TAATGAAATAATTGGGTTCCAATCAGAAAGGATTGATAGTGTTAAGAGGATCATTGTGCTAGCCCAGCAGTGGTTCTGTACGCTATGAATCGGCCGCGAAATTGGACATAAAGGAATGTAAAGTCCCTACCAATACCATAGCTTTTGTATCCACGACCACGATCTTCATCCAACTATTCATTGTTTGACGACATGAAAAACAAGGATGAAGTGTGATGTATCATGTGGTTTTTACTGCTAGTGATATAGGATGAAACATATACTACCGATTCTTAATGTCATACATGTGGGCTTTCTTAAAAAAACATAACACATCTACTAATAAAAAAAACTTACCACATTATTTTCAATCTGTCATCACACACTATACAATCATGAATTGCTGACTCAATCAAAATGCGTTGTACAGGTACACTACTCATAGTATTTACTCTTAATTTGATGTATACTAATTTTAGCAAAAGTTACAATTATCTTCAATTCAATGGTATAATCCAACTTAAATGTATCGATGTTCTCCGAAATGCTTAATATATATCAAACTAATAACTACTACCTATACGCAAAGAATGTAGAAAAATTCGGACCTACTTGCGCCGTGTTATTGTGAATTAGACAATAACTACTAACGTCTTTTGGAAATGTAACTACAGCAAAACAGTTCAACATATTTTGCGAGAACCAAGCAAACTACATTGGAATGTGGCAAATGAAAAATATTTCTCATGTGAAATTCTATCTAAGTCATTGTATAAGAGCGTTTTTCATTTATAAACGATGTTTTCAATTGTACTTACTTATAGGCTGGTATGGGGTCACACATCAAGGAATCATTAGAACACTTAGGCAACTTATGTAACATTTAAATCGGTACACACAAATCTATTCAACACATGAAAACAAATACTCATACTCATACTCATAACACCTACACACAATAGGTAACGTATCGTGAATACGATTGAGCATTATCACTACTAACAATCAACCAAACTTAACTAAGTATAGCCCACACAAATTAAGGTTCATATACCAATATGATAGGTTTGCTAAACTAATTGTATATCGATGAGATCAAATCACATAGCTAATAAAAAGAAATAAGAGCCCACACACATAGAGCGAAAATTTTCCAATATAAATGAACAAACGATTGTAAACCCGTACACGATGATATTTGGGGTATGATAGAGAACCTTTAACCGAAGCTTTACATTGTAAAATACACCAGACAGGTGCAAGTAAAGGGTGCGTTCCAACACGTATGCCTGAGAGTCATCACCAATATATTAATACGATATTTTTAAAGTAAGTAGTTGAATCATGACCAAAATATTTACATATGAGATCTACACAAGGAATAAAAAACAGATAGAGAATCTATTACAATAATCAAGATACAATAATTGTATACACGTTGTAACAAATTTTACAGAGGAAACTTATACGATAAAATACAACTTACTAAACGAAGTGATAGGTGTACGAACAAGTGTATTGAAATTTAAGCAAACCAAAGCTGGCTATAAAATGTTGAACTATAATTACAATCAAAATAAGACTACAAACATGTATGTACAATCTGCAAGCAAAAAAGGGGAACACTAATAAAGTTGTTGGTGAAATTTATTTATGGTTGGTTTGTTCAATTATTGCGACTAGTTATGACAGCTCCTTCTGGGTACCAACTCTGCGGAATTGATTTTGTTTCTTTTGATATGAATATGTCTTACTTTACTATAGTGTGTCATTTCCAAATTTGCCATGTGGAAGAGTGATAATTTGCGACGATCGATGATCACGGTTTTCTCGAGCTGTACTTAAGGGGCGGGTAGAGTCTAACACTCTTGAAAAATCATTTATGTTTTTCTTTGTATTTTCTTATAGTAAAACATTTCAAGAATATTCTGTGAAATTTTCATACCCATTAAAACAAAACTCAGCAAGTTATGGGCCTTTATCTTTGCTTATCTCATACTGCGAAGAAGTAAGAGCTCGACGCACAGGCCCAAGATTTCTGCTTCGATGTACTTAAAAACTTGACAAAACATTCGTGAAATGTTTCATTTTAACAAAAGAAAAATATGATTTTTTGAAAATTTTAGACCTCACGGGCTCACTACAATAATAAATTGTTTCGTTTGATTTTATAGACAAAAAACTTTAACCTGCCACTCGTGTATTAAAACTGTATCGCAAATTTAACTACCCTCCAGTAACTGGTAATGTCAAATCGAAAACGCCAGCAAAAATATTTAAACTGGCAGCACAAGTTAATGTATTATTGATTTTGAATAACAGTCACCATAACCTTGGTAACTGCATATCAGCGCTGCCAACTATACCGATTTCTCGGTATTTATACCGATTTCTCGGTATTTATACCGATTTTTGGACTCGATACAGGAATACAGATATGCTTTCTCAAAATACCGACATTTCAGTTTTCATACAGATAAATACCGATTTTCAGTTTTTGTGTTGGATTTATTTATTTATTTATTTATTTATTTATTTATTTATTTATTATTAAATTTATTCATCTGACAATAAAATGGTCTTAATGAATATGTTTAGTCAAGTCATAAAATTGTAGATCGCTGTACTTTCTGCACGAATTTGTGTGATGGTTCATCAAATTCAAAAAGGTGTTCAACGGTGCTAAATGTCCTTAAGCATGATGTTATCGGTTCGTAATACCCGAACGTCGTTCGATGAAATCTCGGCTGAAATAAACTGGTAGAGCGCAGTGATCGTTGTGAAGCACGGAAATCGAGTTGAGACAAAATTATCGGTGAGTCGATATCCCCGTTGATCAGTTTTGCCACGAAAGTAGTTTGCTGAATTTTCCTGCGTCGTTCCAATGAGTCGAGTCCGATCAGTCGACAGCGATTGTGGTATGGTGGAAGATCAAGCGGATTCTGCCAGGGAAGGTTTCTTAGAGCAAGACGAACAAATCGTTTCTGAACGCGCTCAATCCGTAAGTTCCATGTAAGTTGATAAGGACTCCAAATTACGCTAGCATTTTCCAGTATTGGACGAACCAAAGAGCAATATAACGCCTTCAAACAATACGGATCTTTGAAGTCCCGCCCAATCTTTGCAATAAAACCTAGTTGCCGTGTCGCTTTTGATATTATAGATGAACGATGCAGATTGAAGGTAAGTTTGGCATCTAACAAAACACCAAGGTCATTAACATGGTCAACTCTCTGGAGCGTTTGTCCATCAATTGCATAGTCGAATCGAATTGGGTTCAGTATTCGGTGAAACGTTATGACCTGGCATTTTGAAATGCTGACAATCAACCAGTTTCTACGACACCAGGCGACAAATGTATCTAGAAGTTTTTGAAGCCGGATGCAGTCGTCAATAGAGCGAACTTCAAGATATAATTTCAAATCATCGGCATATACTAATCTGCAGCCAACTCTGAGCACCGAAACAGCATCGTTGAAGAACAGCAAAAACAAAAGTGGACCCATATTGCTACCTTGAGGAACTCCTGATAAATTTGAGAACGAAGATGATACACAAGAGCCGAGCTTAATTCGCAGGACTCTACCACATAAGTAAGAGCGTAGCCAGTCAGTAAACTTTTGTGTGGCGCCCAGCCGCAACATCTTGCACAAGAGTATTCGGTGGTCAATTCGGTCGAAAGCTGCTTTCAGATCACTGTATACTGCATCAATTTGTACTTTATTCTCCAAACTCGAAAAACAACTGGAAGTGAAATCTAAAAGATTCGTGCTGACTGAACGACCAGGCATAAATCCATGCTGATCAATAGAGATGTAATTTTTAGTACGAAAAAGTACCTCAGTGCTCACAAATATTTCGAACAGTTTAGATGCAGCTGATAAATTGGTTATGCCTCGATAATTTCTAACATTTGTACGATCACCGCTCTTGTATACAGGAAACATGAAAGACTGCTTCCAAGTCATCGGAAAAATACCTTGCTCAAATGATTTGTTAAATATAGTGCACAAAGGATCAGCTAAAGCAGAAGCGCAATGACTGTACACCGCTGCAGGTATGCCATCTGGTCCGGCCGAGAACGATCGTTTCAACTTCTTCGCTGCGGCAACAATCATATCGGGAGTAACCAAAAATGTGTCAATGTGCACTAAATTCTCAGGAACATCCACCGCGGCGGTCTCCGCATCGATACCGGAGGCTGTTTTTTCTGCAAACACCGAAGCAAAGAACTTTGCAAACAGATCACATGACTCCAAGGATGACCTGGATTCAACACCATCGAGACAAACTTTTGAAGGAATTGATGAGCATTTACGTTTCGAGTTTACAAAAGTCCAGAAATGTTTGGGATTTCGACGAAGATCAGCTTGAACCCGCATAACGTAGGATTTGTACAACCCCGCGTTTAATTTGCGATGGTTTTCACTGGAACTTTTGAACATTCGTTTTTTTTCAGCGCTCTTCCAGCGACGATGTTTGCGCTGCCAAGCATTTCGAATTCGTTTCAATTTACGAAGCAAAGCTGTGCTCCAAGGAGGACTTATTGGCCCTTTTACAAAAGGCAAATTTGAACTTAACCACTGAGTTATTTTGTTACAGAAAAAAGATGCCATTTCATTTGCGTTGTCGATATCTTGCAAAGCACTCCAGTTAACGTTTTGCAAGAATTCAAGTAAAGCACCAAAATCAATTTTTCTATAATTTAGTGGCCTTGATTCATTCGTGGAGTCCATGTTGCGGGAATTGTTTTCGCAGTCAGCAGCCAACGAGACAACTAAAGGCGGATGATGCGGGTCGACAGGTAGCAGTGGAGTAACACTACAATCAACTATTAATTGATGCTCCGAAGAACAAAAGACCAAATCGAGCAATCGCCCAAGATGATTTCTGCACTGGTTTGCTTGATGTAGATTTAAAAAATCCATACCATCGATCAGCGCTGCACCAGCAGAGGATGGCAACAAAGAACAAGCGGGTTGTGTTTCTTCATGCCGTTGATTCCACACAATGCGGGGCTGGTTGAAATCACCACACACCAGAACAATATCATTCGCAGAACCTTTACTGCACAGTTCCGAAACAGTTGAAATGTGCGCATCGATCACATCAACGTTTTGGCTTTTATCAGGGGGAATGTACACACCGCATAGCAGTAACTTTCTACCCCGCACTGTAGCACTTGCACACACTTGTTCAAGACACTGACCATTCACCATTTCAATGATAGAGCTGACGTGTTTGCGTGAAATGGCAATCAAAACTCCACCAAATGATGCTTTGTCACTATTAGCTGAGCTGCGGTCACAGCGAAAAACATTAAAGGAATTTCCAAACAACTGCTGAGAGTTTATTCGGCTATCCAGTCCGGTCTCGGTCAAAAAGATGACATCAAAGTTGCAGTCACTCGTCGTTAGAAAGATCTCGTCAATTTTTGTCCTCAATCCCCGAACATTCTGGTAGTACACCCAGATACCAACGTCATCTTGTTCGTCGTTCTGCGACACGGGATAAAACAAATCAGCGCTTGATAATCTGGAAGCTAACGAATACTTGCCAAGATGAGTAGTTTGGAAGACCCCTTCACCACACCTACCCGCTGGACCAGGACGGCTGATGAACGCTGGCAGCGGTGGCACGACTGGGGAAGGGGGGTCAGGGGCTTCCACAATATCAACTACGGTGCGTCCCAGTATACTGCATTGCATCACTCCTGAACTATTCCTACTTGCGTTGAAACAGGCGTTGGAGATAGGTCCACAGCAGCTGGTTTCCAAAATTTTTGGGATGATTTCTCCTCGAATTGACGAAAATAGATTCCTTGGGGCCAAGTTGATGATTCCAAGGCGATAGCTTGTAATGCAGGATCGAGGCCAACTTTAAATGATACAAAGGTCATGTTGCTAACATCGGTGCCTTTGGCGACCAGTTTAACAACTACTGGATCCTCATTCATTTCAAGATTGGCTCGCACCATAGCAGCAATCTCATCATTGGTGACGTCTGGACGTATACGAGACAAATATAGCCAAAATTTGTCGGGTTGCTGTTCACAAACTGGAACACAAACAACGTTTTCTCCAATTTGCTTCGATCCAGATTTGCATTCGGAAGCTTTTTGTTCCAAGTCAGGCCCACGAGGTCTTTTGGGTGGACGGCGACCCTCGATGAATGGCCAGCGCTTATTGAGCGGTGTGGGAGTCAGAGGAGCAGGTTTCGACAATGTTCGCAAAATCAGTTTCCGCACTAAATCGATGTTTGATTTTTCGAGAAAGATATTGTACAGATAGATTTTTCCGCCAAATACAGATTTTTGAAAAAAACAGTTCACAGCACTGCTGCATGTAGAAGGCTAAAATAAAGTTGTAAACAAAATAAACCGCAGATCGGTTATTTAATTACGGAAAATTTTAATGCATTTAACGACTGCCTTTAGTGGAAGTGTCCCGGGTTGGCGGTTCAATGCATAGGGCACTGGTCTAACAAACCAGTTATCGTATGTTCGAGCCTCGACCTGGAAGGATTCGTAGTGTCAGTAGGATCGTAGCACCAGCCATGCAATGGTTCTGTACACTCTGAATCGGCTGCGAAGTCTGTTGAAACAGAAGGTCAAATTCCACTACAGGAATGTAATACCAAGGCTTTGCTTTGCTTTGAGTGGAAGATCCTCTTCTCACGATAAGAAACTGAGAAGGATCCAGCCAGGGATTGAAATGCGAATGAAAACAGTTGTTTTAGGTTTTTACTATATCAGTATTGGAAGTCTTTCTACAGCGGTTTCTACTGTTTGCCAAAGAGAAGTCAGTTTTAATATATATTTTTTCCAATATATGCAATTCGTTTCGACCAGGTTCAACATTTGGACTGTAGCGGACATTGTGACACATAACCCACTGCTGAGTTAGAACCGTTGTGTGATTACAGCTCGGAGCAAACCGACGAAGAAGATATAGATATAGATATGACATACAACAAGTTGAGCGAGGCTAGGCGACTGCGGTCCATACATAATGTTCGGCAAAATAGTTTCTTTGTGGAAGGATTCCACCAGCAATTCTCGAGTAGTGACCGACCAGGTGAAACACTTTCTCCGTTACTACGCAATCAATCGTCACGAGACGATTCTGACACCGGCATATCACACCGAAGCCTAGCCCAGAAAATAATCGGTTCGATCATAGGGCTTCCCTGTACCGGGCTAACTTAAGCTAGTAATTCAAGTGTATAGATGAATAGCTGGAAGTAGTTAATTCGTCGGGAAACGATAAAACGACCGATCTGGTTCATCGGCCATAGGAAATTTCTGTCGTCCATTTCAATCGGGATGAATAAGTCCTCCCCTTACGATGAATTGAGTTGTATTCGGAATACCACCAGCGAGACTACTCTTATGGTAATTGTTTCAATACATACATCGGCCACGAGAGCGAGAAATACTGCACCTCTCCATTACCGGAGGAAATTTTTGTTTTTGGTTAGTAAACTAGTGAATTGTCTTCGATATCTATCTCCGCAATCTACAGAAAAATTCGTGTGTGCAGGGTTTTACACCGATACAGCCAATGAAAACATCATTGCTTCAGCAGCTCTCGAAAACGACAAGATGATAAAGCTACGGAAGGGGCAAGATGGGCACGTTAGTGACACAGCAAAGAAAAAAACTACGGAAGAGTGACAAATAATATTGGGTACAGGCGGTTGGGTGAGCATTGGCCATGAATCCAAACATCACACAATCTATCTGATTACTTTTGTTATATTATCAATTAATGCATATTTATGATGTTTCGTCGAATGTCTAAATCGAGTTTATTTGAATGCATCTCTGCGTCGTTATCAAAAAAATCCGTCGGTTGCACAAAATTTAACAGTAACGGAACGATTCCACCGCTTTCTCAAAGTGTTTGTTTATTTATTTTGGGGATCCTTGGTAACTTGTTCGTAGTAACTTAAACAGTGTTGCTCGAGAAGATTATTTTCATTATTAACAAGGGGTCACTATATTTGTGGTAACTGGCGGTAAATCGTTAACGGACAATTTTAATGCTGATTTTCCTTCGGAGTGCTTGGTCGTGTAAAATGTTATAAAAAATTATATCAAGCAGCTTTGCTGAAGACACCATTGTAGTATCTCTAACAGTTTTAGTGTTACAGCTATTTCAAGAGAGCAGCTTAGGGTGTTCCTGAAAAAAATCGGATCTTTTGCTCTAGCCTTTTAATTTTTCACTTTTCGAATTTGGTATCTTTGAACATCTTTTAGAGTTTGTTAAAAGCAATTTTTTGGTGACTGGCGCATTCAGGTAGAGTTTTTTGAACCGACGTTATGAGCAAAAATAGTTCGAAAACAAATTATTTTTAAAAAGGAATGGACAGGTTATTTGTAAGCAGGAATAAATTAAATGAAAAACATTACAGATATGAACCGGAAAAACTATGAAAATTTACAATTAAGAAACACTAAACAATTAAGGTAAGGTATATGAAATCAAATAAATATTAAAATTTAAATTCATCCAGCAAAAAAGAAACATCACCTTCCCTAACATCGAAGTCATCATAATCACTTTCATCCTCATAATCTGATTCCACAAAATAAGATGTTTCTTAATCTCATCTTGAAAGTTCTACTTGCAACCTTGGAAGAGCGCTGTTGCGAGGTACATAAGCAACTTTCTTTTCTACCGCTAGGTTATTCTGCCTGAAAAAACCATCGGTTTTTTTGAAGAAAAAATGCTAGATGAACTGCTTTTTTTCCTTTTGAACTTCCGCTTTGAGCAGTAAGTATAAACTTAGGTCCATTTTCATGCATCGTCCAATCTTGCCACACATTAATGAGCACATTACTGCGAAAGATACCGTCGCGAATGTCAGTTCGCCAACGCTTTTATTGAAGATTTTAGGTTTTTCTAATTGCATACATCCAAACATACGTTTACGAACACTTTTTTTACGTTATTCTTTTTACGAACTGAATTCCAAATAACGCGAACTCTTTTTACGAACCAAATCCCAAATAACGTAAACTTTTTTTACAAACTACCTCGATTTACGAAGCCCCGGTTAGTTTGTAAAAGGATGTTTCGGTGTAATACATACAACTAGCTTTTATACACATTTAGAAAATTTCGCAGAATTCGGTAATTTTTTACCTAATTTTCAACAGCTGAACCTTCGGTAATCAGTTCGGTAATCAAATTGATTACCGATCGTTCGGTAATTGCTGAACTGTCAAACAACTACCGTACACTGTAAACCAATTGGATCTAACTGATTGTTCGGTAATTTATTGTTTGTTTGTTTTCCTTTGGTTAAAATTCTGGGTTTTCGGATTTCAAAAAACACAAATTCACAAAAACGAATGAAGGAAATTCCAACCTGTTGTGGCTATAGTTTTATTCCACAAAAAAAGTCAAATGCTCCGGCTGACCGAAATTATGAACGCCTTCCAAAACACTACACAATCCGTCGACTCCACCAGAAATTACCCTCGAATTTGTGTAGGCAGCAAGTGGACAAGTGATACAAAATTATTTTCTGCCTATAAGTAAACAAAAAGCTTTTAGTGATTCAAATTTTTGCACCTGTACCTCAATCCATTCGATGAACTCTTCAAGATTGTTTTGTTTGGTTAATAAAAAGACACTTACTAAAAACTGTTTGACACTTAGTTTTATGACAATCAGTTCTCACAGAAGTTCGGTTATTGGAAGATAATTTCACCATACGGACAGTATGGTTTTTACCGTACTCGGCTACTATTCAGATTTACCGTATGAATTGTATATCTATTTACAAAATTATGTAATGAAAATTTACATAAGACTGATCGTCCAGTAAAAATTTGCATAATTATTGTAAAAGAAAACTCATGTACCGAAATATCGGTCATTTCTATAGATTACCGAAATTTCTCGTCAAAAATATCCAATCTACGCAATCCAGTTGAATGGAACAACTGGAAATTCGGCCTTATAGAAAGTGGTAACACGGAGGGAAAGCATTTTGGGTAAGGCTACAAAGCTGTTCGGAAACTTTCCTCCCTTTCGTCTAAAAAAAGTACAGGTGTGTAATGTCAGAGACATAACTGGATGTCGTGAATACGAATAAAACTGACACTGAATTTGAAACGATACACCTAAAATACAGTACAGATTAGTTACATTAAACATTCTGACACACAAATATTACGAATGCTTCTTCCGCTTGCGGTAACAAGCTTTGTATTTTGCTTGGAGATTCTTCGATCGCACCATAATTAACACGATGACAACGACAGCCAAATTCGAAATGAATGGCTTCTGAGTCGGTGCTATGCATTTTATATAGCAAATCTTCAGCAAGTTTACTACAAACTACAACTGGTTGAAAAATGGGCCGTATACAATATAGTGCAGTAAAATTTCGCATAATTCTTTGGGTATAAAATTATGGTTCTAAATGTCACCTTAGAGAATTTTGATGTCGATTATTTCATTTCGGATTTCAATATTTTAGTAAAAGATACTATCAAAATGCTGTACGGGATTAATTTTTGGCATTCCAGAAGAGCCAAATTGTATAATTTTCCAAGATAATAAAGACTGATTCGATATAAACGATTTTAAACACTGTTTTAGAACTGTGAAAATTGCAAAAACTGATCAAATTATCTTAGATTTGCACTACACTGATAATTTTAATTTTCGATTTACAAAGAAGCAATCTTTATAGTTCTTTAGGTAACATTTAGAGCCATTAGAAGGGCTGATTTGGCAGAATATTCCACATTGTTGTTCATATTCCGTTGTATTTTGCTCCAATGCAAACGACCACCAACAGGTGGCTCTGCGACCTGAGCGTTTGAGGTTTTGTACAACGCTAAAGGTCTGTTCTTATTACTAGCGACTGCTCCACCTGACGACCGAAGTCCAAATGAGAGCATTGACGACTGCTGCTCCCGACTATTGAAGTCCAAATGAAAGCACGACCTAAGCGTTTGAGGCCTTATAACACACATAAGGCCTGCTTTCATTGCTAACTGCTCCACCGGACGAATGGAGTCCAAATGAGAGTTGCGACCTGAGCGTTTTAGGTTTTTAACCACGCAGAAGGTGCACTCTGAAGCTGCTGGTTGATTAAATCATTCACACGACGTCTGCTTCCCTCCAACGCACAAGAAAAAATGATCGATTTTCGACCACGGTTCCCCTTTTATAAGCAGTCAGTTGAAGATATGTGCCTGACTACCTCAAAATCGTCGTCCTTGCGCGAAAAAGCCAAGCAAAAGTAAAGATTTTTCCGCGTTGTTTTCAAATTTTCAGAAAATTTAATTTTTGATTTGTTTGTGGTTATCTCACACTGGCCAAAATATTAGCCTAAATTCCTGATCATATTTATGATGAAATAGTGAAAGAATTATGTTACTGCCATTAATACAAGTCGAGATATTTACGATTAAGTTCTGCCCATTCTTCCATACGGCTAATTTTGAAAAGGCACCCCATAGTAAAGTAAGTCGTATTCACGACAAAAGGTTATATGAGGAAACTATAAACGTAATCATAACAGTTTGTTTTTTTATTTGGCTCCATTCGATGCCTTTTGCCTTGGGGGAGGTGCTGCCTCTTTACCGTCTAGTGAGGTTTGGGTTTTGCTAATCACGCCATCGTCCATTGATTCGTTGTCACCATTACTACTTGAGGTGTACACCATCAGTGTACCATCATGAAATTTACATAACGCACGTCTGTGCTGTCAGATAGGTCTGAGCTAAAATAAAGGCCGTCGGGGCGGCATTACTGATTGTATAGAGCTACGAACAAGAAGTGTTTTAATTTTCCTTAATTTCTGGTGGTGAGAAATATCTCCAAATCCTTCACAGGTGTTTGAGCGGTTTTCCATAGACTTTGGACTTATTCTGGATCTTTGTCTTTTACTGAGGTGAGTTCTAAAAGGATCTGTTGAATCCTTTCACAGTTGTTCTGTGTCGTGTCTTTAAACACAAAAACTGGCGACGAGGATTAAAAAAAAAAGTATTAACGACGCCGTTTGAACGGCAAATTTTCTTTCTTGGTTTCTTTTCCTTTCTGCTGATGAGTGAGCATTGTAATTTAGTGGAGAAATCATAAATTCATGGTGAGCGGATGCCATTCCAAGGTGACATCATAATTAATTGCAAACGATAAAAGTGTGGTGGATGATAAAATTCATGCTCAAGATAGCTCTGGCGTGGTTTGGTCACAAATTGTGGAGGTGCCATTTTGTTTTTTCCATTCAATTGTTTATTTATCGAGAGAGTTTGAGTAAGCGATAAGGTAAAACCGTCATTTTGTAAAAAAAAAAGAATTCAAAGAAAATTTTCTTTGTTGGAATATATCGGAATTAAAATCATTCTTAGGTTTAATCAATTACTACCATAAGTTTATACCGCATCTCTCATCAAAACTTTATTATTTATATAATCTTTTGAAAAATAACACGAAATTTGTTTGGGACGATAATTGCGACAAAGCATTTAGAGAAACCAAAGAAGAGCTGATAAATACAAACCTTTTGGAGTTTTACGATCCAAAAAAACCTATAGTCATTGTATCGGATGCATCAAATTACGGTCTTGGAGGGGTAATTGCTCACGTAATAAATGGTGTCGAGAAACCAATTTGTTTCACCTCCTTTTCGTTAAACTCTGCCCAAAAGAATTACCCAATTTTACATCTAGAGGCTTTGGCATTAATTTCTACAATAAAAAAATTCCATAAGTTTTTATACGGACAGCATTTTATGGTTTATACCGATCATAAACCCCTAGTGGGCATTTTTGGCAAGGAAGGCAAAAATGCCATTTCTGTTACTAGATTGCAACGTTATGGTTTAGAAATGTCTATTTATAATTTTGATATTCATTACCGACCATCTTCCAGAATGGGAAACGCCGATTTCTGCTCGCGATTTCCATTACGGGAAGAAGTTCCCAAATGTTTAGACGAAGAATTGATTAGGAATATAAATTTCGGAAGGGAATTCCCTATAGATTCAAAAAATATAGCCAAAGTAACTGAAACTGATGAATTCCTAAGGAAAATTATGGAATACATGAAAAATGGTTGGCCAAAAAAGATAGATAAACGATTTGTTGACGTTTATCTAATCAACATAATTTAGAAATAATAGATGACTGTTTATTATACCAAGACAGGGTTATAATTCCGAAGCTCATGCAAAGCAAGATCCTCAATTTACTACATTCCAACCATGTAGGAATTGTTAAGATGAAATTGTTAGCTAGACGATCCGTGTATTGGTTTGGTATAAATGCAGATATTGAAAATTTTGTAAGGCATTGTGATATTTGTATGAGTATGGCAATCGTCACAAGGCCAAAAGTAGAATCTAAATGGATGCCAACAACAAGACCTTTTAGCAGGATACACATAGATTTCTTTCATTTTGAGCATCGTACATTCCTGTTGGTGGTAGATAGTTTCTCCAAATGGATTGAGGTTGAATACATGAAAAACGGTACGGATACGGGAAAAGTCCTAAGAAAACTAGTGGCTATTTTTGCTAGATTCGGTTTACCAGATATTTTAGTTTCTGACGGTGGTCCTCCTTTCAATTCTTTTAGTTTTGTCAATTTTTTGGAAAAGCAAGGTATAAAGGTTCTTAAAAGCCCACCTTACAATCCTTCTAGTAATGGTCAAGCTGAGAGATTGGTGAGAACGGTGAAAGAGGTATTGAAAAAGTTCTTAATGGAACCAGATACTAAGGATTTGAATTGGGAGGATCAATTAAATCTATTTTTATTCAACTATAGAAATAGTTGTTTGACAAACGAGGGGGATTTCCCATCAGAAAGAATTTTTAAATATACACCAAAAAACTTATAGATTTGTTAAATCCCAAAAGACATTATAAAAAACAAATTTTGTCACCACACCCTCCTCCTAGTGATGAAAATCATCAAAATTCCTTGTCGATAATGATATTGATCCTTTTGACAATCTGATGGAAGGTGATGCGGTGTGGTATAAAAACCATAACCCTCACGACCACAGAAGATGGCTAAAAGCATTTTTTTTAAAACGTTTTTCTAAAAACACTTTCCAGATTACAATTGGAAACGTGCCGGCAATGGCACACCGATCCCAGATGCGAATTAGGAATAACTCGGAAGGAAGAAACTCATTGGTTTCGTGGGTGCCGTGCGACGGTAAAAGGAACGAAGGAAATAACACAAGTGATGAGGAGGATTTCAGGGGATTCCCTGAGCCATTCCAGGAAACGAAAGGAGCAAAAAGGAAATTCAATTCCGAGCCGGCGGAATTGTCGGTTCCGGAATTAAGAAGATCAAAACGTTTGCGAACAGCAAATTTCGATAATAATTTCGTGTATAAATAATCAATGATTAGTCGAATTAGATATCTTAGTTACAAATTGTAATTTCGAAATAGTTAATGAACTGAATTAGAGGAATTTGAAAATTCTGAAATGTAAATTTAAAAAAAATAGATTTAATGAAATTATTGTAAAATTATTAGATTAGTTTTCTCTAAAGGGGGAAGTGCTGATGTGTACACCATCAGTGTACCATCGTGAAATTTACATAACGCACGTCTGTGCTGTCAGATAGGTCTGAGCTAAAATAAAGGCCGTCGGGGCAGCATTACTGATTGTATAGAGCTACGAACAAGAAGTGTTTTAATTTTCCTCAATTTCTGGTGGTGAGAAATATCTCCAAATCCTTCACAGGTGTTTGAGCGGTTTTCCATAGACTTTGGACTTATTCTGGATCTTTGTCTTTTACTGAGGTGAGTTCTAAAAGGATCTGTTGAATCCTTTCACAGTTGTTCTGTGTCGTGTCTTTAAACACAAAACTACTTTCGTTGTTTTTTGCTATCAAGTGTCACGTCAAAACATTCTATCAAATTTTCAGCTTGATTCCTGGATATTTGTACCCGTTTCGCTGTATTGAGTACATCTGCGATTGTGTGTACTCGATTTTGTACAATTTTCAAAATGAAATTGTATTTGCATCAACGAGTTTGCATTAAATTTTGCGTTAACAACGGTTTCAATGGTGCAGCAACATTGCAAATGTTAGAAGAGTGTTTTGGCAACGATACTCTGAAGAAAACATTAAAACATTCGTTTATCAGTGGCACGAACGTTTCAGAAGTGGCCGTGAGTTTGTGAATGATGATGTGAGAGGCGGTAGGCCATCGAAATCGAAAATCTACAAATCAAAGAATGGATTATTGTAGACCGCAAATTAACTATTAAAGAGAGGGCAGAGAAGTTGGACAGTGCTTTTGGATTCGTTCAAGACATTTTGGGTTATGATTTCGGCCTCTGATGTGTCGCTGCAAAGCTGGTGCCGAAAGACCAGAATTTCATGCATTTTATGTTTTAGTAAATCTTTTTTTATTTCTTTCTTTTCAGACTCACCAACGGAACCAGCAGGAATCAGGAGGAACTTCAAGAATCCAACGAGGAGCGAAGCCAAGGCAGATATCCCAGTCAAGCAGCAGATTTTCGGATCAGACACTAAGTACAACTTTAACGTTTTAGGTTTGAAACTGAAGTGAAGTCCAGCTCAGAGATGCCAGGTCATTTTTTCTAAAATCTGTGATCGAACCCAAAACCTGTCTGTGAAAATCTGTGATCGTTTTCCGTACTCCAATAGCAGTTCAAAATCAAATTTAGTGAGCAAAAAAAAAGTGTCGCTACCAACACGCTCTGTACTTTTTGGAGCTATACTGAATTTATTCAAGAATCTGTGAAAAGCTGTGATCATTTTCAGAAATCTGTGAAAATCTGTGTCAGTTTTAAAATCTGTGCACAAAACTCAAAATCTGTGAAACACAGATTAATCTGTGAACCTGACATCCCTGGTCCAGCTTCCTATTTACGTTTATTCTTCTCTGTTTCTTCTCTCTTCTTTATATCGAAAGTGCTCTAAAATGCACTGAGTAAAATAACACTTTCAGTTATACATTACAGCTCTTCCCCTTTTGGAAGTTCATTTAATAAACTATAAATTCAGAGTTTCGAACGAAATAACAAAATCTATCTACTGATATTTCTAAAACAATTCGAAAAGGCCAAAGCCCCTAATTTAGAACATTTTTGGTGTAATAATAACTTAGCTATATAAAAATTCACTCTCGCCCCTTGCCGTTCTTCGTCGCTTCGAGCGTCTTAGTTCGACCTTAGCCGTCTCCCTCAATTCTCGTTTCCTTTTCCTGGTTGAAGTCATCTCTTCCTCAGGTAATCCGTAAAACTGCTCATCGTCGCTGTCTGCTCTCTTTTCCTCCGTTGGGAGTCCCAAGGACACCAACACATTTGGCCTGGTGTTGTTACTTTTGCCTGCTACTTTTAGCTGCGTTCGGTGAGCCATTATTGTTGCTTTTCCAATTGCAACCTGGAATGTATTGAGAGAATATCTTTTAATAAAGGTTGCTTTCAACCATCTGAACTGATTGCGGGGATCGTGGTTTTTATACCAGACCACATCTCCCGCTATCAGTTCGTCCAAGGGGTCGCTTTTAGTAGCATTCTCTTTTGGACTGTTAGTTTTAGCATCATTCGGGATAGTGTGGGTTAGTAAATTTTGTTTGAAATGCTTTTTTGGATGTACAAGGTCCAATAAAGTCTTTGGTGAAAATTTTCTCTGACGGAAATTTACCGTCCTTTGTCATGCTATTATTTCTATAGTTTAGTAAAAAAATGTTTATTAAATCTTCTATTTCTAAATGTGAATATATTGGTTCCATTAGGAACTTTTTTAAGACTTCTTTTACTGTTCTAACTAGCCTTTCCGCCTGTCCATTACTCGAGGGGTTATAAGGTGGACTCTTCATTACTTTTATTCCTTGATTTTCCAAAAATTCCACAAAATTATGTGAATTGAAAGGTGGACCATTATCCGATACCAGAACGTCTGGTAACCCAAAACGAGCAAAAAATGATATTAATTTTTTTATTACTTTAGCACAATCCGTACCCCTTCTCATGTACTCTACTTCCACCCACTTTGAAAAGCTATCCACTATTAAAAGAAAATTATAAGATGAGAAATGAAAGAAGTCTATATGTATTCTGCTGAAAGGTTTTGTAGTTGGAGTCCATTTGGACTCTATGCTTGGTTTATAAACGATAGCCATGCTGTTACAAACGTCGCAACCCGCTACATATTTTTCTATGTCGGAATTAATTCCAAACCAGTAAACAAACTTTCTAGCTAATTGTTTCATTTTTACTATTCCGGCATGGTTGGCATGTAAAAGTTTTAAAGTCCCGCCTTGTAATTGCTGCGGTATAACTACTCTGTCCTTATACAACAAGCACTCGTCAACTATTTCCAAATCATGCTGATTTGAAAATATATTAACAAGGCGTTTGTCAATTTTTTTTGGCCAACCATTTTTCATAAATCTTATAATTTCCTGAAGAAAATCGTCTGTTTTTGTCATGCTAGCTATCATTACTGTATCAATAGGGATTTCCCTTCCAAAATTTATGCTTCTTATCAATTCTTCATCCAATTCCCTTGGCACCTTTTCTTCTAATGGAAATCTTGAACAAAAATCAGCGTTCCCCATTTTAGAAGACGGTCTATATTGTATTTCAAAATCATAAATTGATAGTTCCAAAACAAATCGTTGTAGTCTAGTAACGTATATCGAGTTTTTGCCTGTTTTTCCAAAAATCCCTACAAGAGGTTTGTGGTCTGTATAAACCAAGAACTTTTTCCCATACAGGAACTTATGAAATTTTTTTATTGTGCATACTAACGCCAGAGCTTCCAAGTGAAGAATAGGGTAGTTTTTCTGTGCTGAATTTAAAGAAAAAGAAGCAAAACATATCGGCTGTTCAATTCCATCAATAATATGTGCCATAACTCCCCCTAGGCCATAGCCTGACGCGTCTGTCACTATTGCTATGGGTTTTAAAGGGTCAAAATATACTAGAATTTTTGCATTTAATATCATATTTTTACTCTCTTTGAATGCTCTATCGCAATTTTCGTCCCAATTAAATTTTGTATTAGATTTTAATAAATTGTATAAATAAACTAGTTTAGAAGATAGTCTAGGCATAAATTTGTTATAGTAATTTATTAAACTCAAAAAGGATTTGAGTTCTGTCACATTTTGTGGTACATTTGCGTTTTGAATTGTTGAAATTTTATCTGGACAAGGTAATAACCCTTCATCACTAATAATGTGTCCTAAAAAGGGTAGTTTACTTCTTTGCGTACCCAAGGTAGACTATCCAATATCCCAGTTCGAGACATTCTTGCTTGTCGTGACCTTTCATACATGAAACTTATTTATCATTTCATAAAGAAAATTGGAGTTTCAATTTAATAAAGGCCCCTTTTAAGACTTAGCTCTGATCCCAGCTGCGTCCATGAGTTCAACCAATAGCTAAATTAGAATAAAAGCTATGTAATGATACAAACAAACTCGAAACAGTTTATGAAATTATCAACAAAATGTCAAAAAAAACAGCTTATTTTATAATTTATAGAAGGTAATCGTTTGGTTCAAATAATATTTCCGAGTAGATTTCATAATTAATGACGAGTTACCTAAGATGATATTTAAGCTATAAGAGAATATGTTTTAATAAATTCAAAACGTTGTGACTATGTTAGAATTAAATTAGGATAAGAATATTATGTAAAAGTGATGCTACGGCGAAGAAAAACTTATGTAAACTGCCTTAAGAAATAAACGTATTTATGAAAAAAAAAAAAAGGGTAGTTTAGATACAAAAAATTTACATTTTTCCAAATTTACTTTTATGTTAACAGAGGATAGCCTCTCCATTACTAAATAAAGCTTTTCTTTGCAGTCTTCAAGACTTTTACCTGCTATGAAGACATCGTCTAGATAGCAACAGACATTCTTTATTCCTATTAGAACCTGATCCATCACCTGCTGAAATATAGAAGCGCTAGAAGAGGCTCCCTGTGGTAATCTGTTGTATGTATAAAGACCTTTTAATGTGTTAATGACCATAAATTTTCTAGATCTATTAGATAGGGATAGTTGAGTATAAGCTCCCTCCAAATCTAATGCGCAAAAGACTTTACATCCTGCCAGACCTGCGAATATATCCTGTGCAGTCGGCAAAGGATACGAATTAGGGATAATCAGTTTATTTATGGACACTTTACAATCTATGACTAATCTGATTTCATCATTTTTTTTTTTTCATTACTACCACTACAGGTGATGCCCATTGGCTTGTCTTTACTGGTGTTATAACTTTCTGTTTCTCTAATTTATCTAAATATTCCACAACCTTGTCTCTCAATCTATATGGGACCTCATACGCTTTTTTAAAAATAGGAACCTCCTCCTTTAATACTAAATCGGCCTCGAAACCTTTTATAGGTTCAGAGAAGTCTTTTAGAAACACAGACTTAAATTTTTTCTTCAGATCTATTGTGATTTCAGCCTCATCCTTGTTAATTATATTGTTTATAGTTTCATTTTTTGAGAAAAATTGCCTCCAATCATCAAAAAATACGTCCAACCAATTTCTTCCCAATAAGGGAATAAAATTATTGTCACAATCTAGAACCAATAGTTTTAACTTAGCTTTTTTATTTCCTACTCTCACAAAAACGTCTGCCTCCCCTTCTATTTTCAAACTATCCCCGTTAACCACTATTAAATGTTTAAAGCATTTCGAAAGTGTATTTGTGAAACAAGAATAATATTGAGCTTTGCTCATAATCGAAACCGAAGATCCACAATCAACTTCCATTTGGATCATATTCTGCTCTATTTCAATACTAACTATGCAAGGATTGTTTATGCTGTTAATAGAGGAAAGTTGCATGCAAACAAAATCACCTGTGTCGCGATCTTCCTCATCGCTCTCCGAATCGTCCGCTCGCATCCTGCTAAATATTTTATTTAAGTTGGATACTTGACTGGGTCCTGCTTGCTCATATTCATCTACAAATTTGACCATATTACGCTGTGAATTTTTTAACCTGAAGCATTTCCGCTTGATGTGCCCTTTGACACCACAATAATCACAGGTCATTTGTGAATAGTCAGGTTTGCTTCTTTCCCTGCTATCACGCCATTCCGTAGGCTTGAAACGATCGTCTTTATAATAGGGAAATTTGTTTTTATAGTTGTATCCTAACCTGCTTTTTACATTACTTCTCGGGGATTCATATCTTCGCTCAACAGAAGGGTTCTGTTTCATAGCCAATTCATATATATGTTTTAATTTGTTAAATTGCGAACCACCTTTAAATGCCGTATTGTGAGATGCAATTCGTTCTTCACCGACAGGTGCATTTACCACAAAATTCTTGGCGTTTGTCTCCGCCATCTCCCAAGTCGTCAGAAATCTTTCGGTTGCTTCCAATTAATTTTTTCCGTAGACCGTTGTCCCGAACACCTGAGATTATACGGTCTATAATAGCAGCTTCTTTGAAGTTGCCAAAAGCGCAAAATTCAGCCTGTAGCTTTAAAGCAAGCACAAAATCCTCCAAAGATTCATTTGGCTGCTGAGATCTGTTGTTAAATTTTAGTCGTTGTATAAGATCCGACTCCGTTTTATCAAAACGCGCCTTTAATTTCGTAATTATTTCAGCAAAGGTTGCATCGTTCAAATTTCCATTAGGGTACATCAGCTTTAATTCACTATATACTGCTGGCCCCGATAAAGCAATAAAATGAGCTTTTCTGTCGCCCTCCGGAACTTTGTTTACTATGAAAAAATAATCCAAACGTTCCGCCCATTCCGTAAAAGAACATCCTTTACGGAAAGGTTCGATCGTAATGCTCATTTGTGCCATTTAAACTTTCAAAATATATAATTTTAAATTCAAAAAAATATATACGTAGAATAATTATATTATTTTTCCCGAGATACACAATAAAATTAATGAAATAACTTCCAATATAACCGAAATAAGTAAATATTTATATATATGCGGAAAAAATATAAAAATCAATGAATAATAAATTTAAAATCGAAATTGCACTGAAAAATTATTTTCACTGTCACTGTAATATTTATAAGAAAAAAGAATTGGTTTAGCTTACCCCAATATCCCCTCTGTTATCAATTCTCAGCCACTAAGCTGTGTAAGTCCATGTATTAGATTCCTTTCCAACAATCGTCGGTCCGTCCACCCTTTGGCAGCTTTTTTTTTATATATTTATCTCCAATCACGAGATCACAAAATTAACAACCTAAAAAAAATAGAGAATTGTTACTATTGTTGCAAAGACAATCGTTTCTTTATTATGTTGAACAATAGACCCAAAAACAAAAGACTGACGCCACCAATCAAAATGGCGTTAAAGTGAAGCTTTTCTAATAAAAATCTGCCACACTCACTTATTTTATAATAAAATCTACTCCTTAAATTCACTAGGCCGTTTTTTTTTTTCTTCCTACTTACTGTTCACTTATGTGTAACCGGTACGTAAAATAATCTTTCGAACAAAGGAAAAAAAGAAAAAAACTTAACACGAGGCACAATTAGTTTCATCAAGATTTTTTTTTTGTTAATATAAAATTGATTATGTGAATTATTATTGATAATTATTAAACTCATTCGTTTTTATTCTCGTCGCCACTTTTATGTTTTAGTAAATCTTTTTTTAACTCTTACTTTTCAGACTCACCAACGGAACCAGCAGGAATCAGGAGGAACTTCAAGAATCCAACGAGGAGCGAAGCCAAGGCAGATATCCCAGTCAAGCAGCAGATTTTCGGATCAGACACTAAGTACAACTTTAACGTTTTAGGTTTGAAACTGAAGTGAAGTCCAGCTTCCTATTTACGTTTATTCTTCTCTGTTTCTTCTCTCTTCTTTATATCGAAAGTGCTCTAAAAAGCACTGAGTAAAATAACACTTTCAGTTATACATAACAATGCAAAAAGGGATCGCGTTAACGTCGCAAAAGAGATGATTTTCAAGGCCAAAACTGACCCAACATTCATCAAACGGATTATTACTAGAGACGAACCGTGGATTTACGAGTCTGACACACAATCCAGATATCAAGCGAGTGAATGGCGTACACCGAATGAGCGGGGACCGATAAAACCACTTTGATTTCAGTCGGAAAAGATGGCGATGCTTACAGTTTTCATTGATTACAAGGGTGTTGTGTATCTTGAAGGCCAGACCGTCAATAAGGAGTATTATTTGGGCGTTATGAGACGTTTACGTGAAGTAATTCACCGAAAAAGACCAGATTTGTGGGAAAACAACTCGTGGAACCACATGTGAACCACGACCACGTACCGTCACACAATGCCATCGTTATCCGTGAACATTTGGCTAAAAACGAAACGAATATCATTCAGCAACCACCGAATTCACCTGATTTGGTTCCCTGCGACTTGTTCCTATTGGGTTGACTTTAGAAACAGCTCCTTGAAACACGTTTTAGCACCCGAGATGAGATTATGGAAAAATCGCAGATGGCTTTAACGGACATACCAAAAACTGATTATAAAAACTGTTAGGAGGATTGGATCAAGCGCTGGAATGAGTGTGTTGCAGTCGATAGGAAATGCTTTAAAGAGGACAATACGGATAGAATAGAATAATAGGATGTAACACCAAGATTTGCTTACAGAGTGTGAAACTCATGGAAACCGAAGCCATACCACAATACATAGTTTTAAACGATTGTATCAGTGCAAATGGAACCGAATTTTTTCATGGTAAGGTCTTTGCAACAACAAAAACACAGCGTACAGCGGTTTGTATTTGGATTCAGCAATTCATATTCATGCGAAAGATGTGTAATATTTAAGAATTACAGGATCAACATCGGTCTGCTTCAAAACGATTTTTGGCAACTGACTGTATTTTTCATAAATTGCTAAACTCTCTGCACTAACAGAGGGTATCTCGATGTCCTGCTGTAAATCAATGTGCTTTCCTGTTGTGCGCAAATGGATTTCATTATTTTGCACTATGATTACATCTGTAGAGGATGTTACATTTGATGGGTTATGTCGTTGTGGCTGTTGTTGTTGTTCAGTTTTCATACCAGCGTACACATGAGGATTGCAAATGCGGTTTATCTGAACATATTTTTGATATCTAAAAATATAGTAATTAGTTAATTTTTCAACACGAAACTGCACTAAAAACTACTTGATCATGTCGGCTTTCTTCGGAGATTGAATTTCGAACCCATATACATCCCCAGTCATTGGGAACATACTGTTAATTGTGACAGGATCTTCCGCTCTACTGCTGTTGGCGCTACTATTGGCAGCCGTGTTCCGAGTACTTCTATCATCATTTTCAGAATCCGAGTCTTCATCCAAACTAGACGAAGAGCTGTTAGTTGAACCTGTTGAAGACTGTCCGCTCATTGAGGGATTCTTGGTTGCTACGCTATCCCGCCGTCGTATTGGTTCGAACGGGCTGAAGTTTGTCCGCAAACTATGTGCAAAATTTCTCGCCAAGTGGCTCAGCTGGTAGGCAATATTTTCTTCAAACGATGTAAGTTTGAAGTTATAGTAAAAATTTGAATAGTAATCAATGATTTCTACATCAGCACTGTGAATTTTGATCAATTCATTAACCACACGATTATTATCACTAGTCGAGTACGGAAGGTGTTTCATGATAAATGGTCTAACCCATTGAGTTAATGGCACAGAAGATATTTGACGAATGACGTCGAAACGAGAATTGTGAATATAAAAATCGGTTTCCAAATCCCAAATGTGAGTAGATTCTTTAACGAAAAAAATTCATTGTTGTTTAAATTCAGAAACAAGACTGAACCAACGACTTACTTGATACTTCCGATTCAGATGGAATGTAATAACCTAGAAACAGATTCAAGCTGTGTTGTTTCTCAGTATCGCTAAAAGTGTTGCTACAATATCGACTCAGTGTTTGAATAATGTCATTTCCTTGCGATGCCCATGCCGCCGTCTTGCGATAAGTTTTTATCCGATGCACCAACTGTGATCCTCCATACTGCAGCGCCAATGTGTCCCCATGATCTTCGTATAAGTTTTCTAACATTGTAACACATTCGGACTCAAATTCCAATTTTCGTTCTTTCAGAAAACCCAGCTCGTACAGTTGGTAAGCAAGAGCGCATTTACCAATGGCAAACTGGGCAGTATTGGTACGATCTAAACAATCCACACAGTTCACTCGTACGATACCCGTTTGCTGTGTGACTATCACTTCGTCCAAGAAAAGCATTCCAGTCTGTTGAATCACACTTTCGGCATACTTGGCTAAACTTTCCATAACATTTCCCCTACCACGACTTTTCCTAGCCATATCGAAATCAATGTATATCATACGAAAATATGGTGGCAGAAACTGATTCAAATAGTCCACGCTAGCAACCATTTCATCGCTCAGCACACTCTCGTGACGTCTCTTTTCGCGTTTCTTAACCAAATTGAGTATAATTATTGGTGAGCCGAAATGAAACATTAACCTTTCGTAATGTTTTCCTGACGTTTCTCCGTAGGGATCCGAAAGATCTAGGGAGATCTGTGGCTTAGGTACCATTTTGCTAACATCTTGAGACCAATGGGATGGAACCGATCCCCGCAATTGCGTAAAACTACACATTCGTGTGCCGTCGAGAACAATCTGCTCAGTTTCAACTTCATTTGCTACGTCACCAAAATAATTCGCGCCTCGTTTTAGAAATCTGAAATGTTTCTATGAATGATACAATTATTTCTATACCCAATAAAAATTAACCAACCTCGTCCCAGCAAACCGTGTACTTCTTCTTGCTATTAGGCAAACATAAATTGGCCTCCCGAATATACTAATACTGGATTCGCTAACGAATCCATGTATCACTTCAAGTTTCCAGTCTTTGTGCATAATACACTCCATAGGCTTCAACAAGTAAGCATTCCAAACAAACCTATCGCGAGACACACCACGGAAAGCATACGTCGATTTTTCGCCTGTGACATTTTTCCACTCAATTGGTTCATCTTGCTCAATCTTGCATTGAACACCGACAAATTTCGGCGTTGAAACGTTATACTGCAAACTCCTGGTCAAATCATAGCTATAGCTAAAGTAAAAGTTACTTTTCAAATCAACATTACTGAACATCTTTACGTAACGCTGCTCTAAAGGATGCACTTGTTTCCCAGTTGGCTGTTCGTTTACCCGTATCATGGCCGTATCCTTGATGGTGTAAATTATATGTTTCCCAATAAACGCACATCGTGTTCGCTTGGTAACAAGGATCAGATAGTAACCTTCGAGAAATTTTACGAATCCTAACACGCCGTAAGCGCTAATCGACCTAGTATAGGAACGTGTCTGAAGAAACAGTCGAATATCCCCTTTCTTAAGTTCACTGGCATTTTCATGGATAGATAAATTGGGTGATTTGCGATCAATTTCCAGAATACGGAAACGCGTCTCCTTACTATTACTACCGATCAAATACAATTTCTGTTATAGCATATTAGAGAGAAATAATGTTTGATTTTAGCTATATACACCGGATGAATTTATATATGCATGTTTACTTACCGATTTAGTTTCAAAAAGTGCCACTTTTTGAATAGAACAAATTAAAGGATAGAACTTTGTATTTGGATCCATTTGAACATAGCTTGGACTATGTACTAACTATAAAAAATTCGAACTGTTAGCACTTGAATAAACTAAACTAAAATTTGGATTGTTTACGAAAAGATTGATCGAACGTCATTACACGTTTTTGTTTTGGTTCCAAAACAAACGCAACTCAGCTATAGTTAACCGTAGCATTGTGTAAATTTGTTCATTGATAGCAGCCCTTACACGAGACAATATTATTGTCAATACAAGGAGTATTGACAATACTTTTGATCGTGTAATGGAAACTTCATTGGATTGACGAAAATATTGTCAAAAAATCAAAACTGCTCATCAATCCGACAATACTTTCTCTCCAGAGAAGAAACTATCAAATATGTGCAATGAACTCTCCTCTCAATGTTTCAATGTTCCGTTGCAATATTTGAAGCTTCAAACGCTTGATTTGTTCGAAAAATGCGGACTCAAGTTACCAAGTCAATTGGATTGACGGTATTGACAATACTTTGGATTGACAATAATATTGTCACGTGTAAGGGCTGCTGATAACAAATCTCGGTATTTTTTTTTTTTTTCAAAAGGCCGCATCAGCCTGTGACAGAGAATGTTTATGAAGCGGAATACACAGTAAAAACCATTGTAATTTCGCGTTTGCCAATCGAGTGGATTTCACCTGCACATTGGGTCGATTGTGAAATTTGAAGAATGTACCGGTACCGCAAGGCCCAACAGTAACACACTATATCTAGAAGCTGTAGGTCTACCAAGGAGAGCACGTGTTTCGTTTACAACATAAAATCTTTCCAAAAATGTTGGTCTATTCTTGGAAATAAAGAGAAACGCGTCAAATGTGGCTATCACTGAAATGGTTCCCACAGTCGCGTATGCCTTAAGTACACCAAATACAAATTATAATACGGAATACTTCGACAAATTTTCAAGGACACATTTTGCATCGTGCGGTACACTGTCATGATACACTGTCAGAGTGACAATGTACTTTAACGAGTTTTCTATAAAACTAGCAACACTGAAGGGTAAGAACAAGTTCATCATAGTTTATTATATTATTATGAGAGTTATGAGTTTATTCGTTATTATGAGAGAAAATTTAAAATTTTCAGACTAGACCAAATACGTCTACTCGCTGTAAGTTTAGTTCACAGAATGATTCTAATTCTTAGGTATTAATTTCAGTTTCCCCTTTTCCCAACGAATTCATAATAAATCAGTTTCCATATTGTAATAACTCCAAAAAGGCCGACAAAGCCAGGCGGTTACGAACAAAGAATATGTAGATAAAATATATGAAATTCGGCGTCACTGAAACACTTCTGGTTTAACTGATGTAAGGTAATCGAATGACTTATAATTCAGAACTCTCGGTACATGGCAAGCAAACTTAATATTTCTCTCTTGAGAGTGAAACTCTCTTCTGGGTTTCGATCTCTTCAGCACCTACATAACAACTCCTCCCTTTTTTCAAAACGAATACATTTATAACACAGACTAACAGACATGACAGTATGAGTAAATTCTTATAAAAAATAATTTTTCGTGATGCACTAGTTCCACCTATATTATACTGCGCGAACTATTTACTATCGGTACACCCCTTGTGTTATGTAAAAGTTAATTTACTAGTTGGTTCCCCCTCGTTTGTCAACACCGATCAGCTGCTTGCAGGGATGCCTGATTTCATCATAATATTTGGAAATGAATCGTCACAGTAAATTATTATATTACGTTAATAATATATTAAACTTTTTAGCGATGTTGGAAGGTAACCATTTATTTTTCTCAACATTGTTCATCTAGACTATTTTTTATTGTGTTGGTAATTTTCACCCGAAATTAAGTGGCGGCAGATCAGAAGCAAGTAAATATTGCCACTAAACGGGTTCGATTTTGTATTGCGTTGAAGGATGAGAGGTAGGCACAATTTTGTATATAGTTTTGGCAATATGTATTAAATCTGTATCCTGCATGAAATTCGCATACAAATGCAAATACATATCAATACATTACAGGTAATTCTGTATAAATGGCAACTCTGTTGGTAAATGAAAAAAATAAACACAGTCTAGATGACAGACAGGATGTTTTTGATAGGGTAACGTGGCGCCATCATAACACATGTGAGTACTGTCCCAAATAAAGGAATATTCGAAATGACAGTTAAAATGATTGAAGAATCTAATTTGAGTGTCCTGTCTGTTAGTCTGTGTTTATAATTCAATGTGTTTACAGCAAAGCCTTAGATAAAAATAACTTCTAATATGGAGCTAATAATACAAAAAATCTTTCTTCCTCTTCTTAATCATATTTCGATCTGATCTTCTGAGAACACTCGATTGTATAGTTGTATTCCTATCATTTACTTGGTCTTCGATAGGAGTTCTTTCTCCAAAAAGAAATGAATCAGCCGCGAATCCATAGAAATCTGGTTCCTGATCGGACTCCTGCTCCTCTATTTCAGCAACGTCTTCTCTTCTCCGTTTGTTGGAATTTGTTTCCCGGTTACCTTCATGTATAACAAAATCAGGACCCGATTTGCGTTGACAATCAATGGGCACTTCTAGCTGTTGCCTGTGTGCCATTACAATTCTGCCACCGAGTGAAATCTGAAAAACAGTTACAGAAATTCGTTTGAGAAATATTGCAGGTAACCATCGTCTTATATCACATCTATTTGCATTTTTGTAATAGATCAGGTCACCGCTTTTAAGATTGGCGAATTTGTCATTAAAACTGTCAGCTGACAAATAAATATTGGGCGGTAAATCATCATGTTCCATTTTAAGATTATATTTAAAATTGCATTTGGGGTTTATCAAATCCAATAGTGTTTTTGGTTTGTATGAAAGGAGCCTTTCAGAGGGAAATTGACTGTCGCCCTCTAAACAGGTGTTTCTGTAATTTAAAAGAAAATAAGCAACTTGTAACTCTATATCTAATTTTCTTATTTCTGGGTCGATTAAAAATTTCTTGAATATCTCCTCTACCAAACGAACCATACGTTCCGCCTGTCCATTGCTTTCGGGATGATATGGTGGGCTTTTCAAGACTTTTACCCCTTGATCGCCGAAAAAATTGATGAATTCATTTGAATTGAATGGCGGTCCACCATCTGTCACCAGCACGTCGGGCAAGCCAAATCGAGCGAAAACATTGAGAAAAATTTTCAAAACATTTCGGCAATCTGTACTTTGTTTCATATAATCTAATTCTATCCATTTCGTATAGCTGTCCACAATAACTAGAAATGTTTTATGTTCTAGATGGAAAAAATCAGCGTGCACTCTACTGAAAGGCTTCTTGGTTGGGTGCCATTGTGAATATGCTGCTGGGCTTGTAATGGGTGTGGTTTCGTTACATGCTCTACAGGATCTAACGTATTCCTCTATGTCATTGTTCATTCCGAACCAGTATACGGTTCTGCGAGCCAGTTGTTTAATTTTACTTATTCCAGTATGATTTCTATGTAGTAGTTTTAAAACTTTTAGTTTTAAAATATCAGGTATAATTACGCGATCCTGAAATAAAACACACCCTTCTACTTCCTCTAGCTCTTGATTGTGAGAATAAACATCCCTGAACATTCTATGTAAACGATCTGGCCACCCATGTCTGATAAATGTTAAAATTTTAGTTAAAAACTCATCCTTTACCGTTTCTTTGGCGATTTCTTTGTAATCCAGAGGAAATTCCCCAGTAAAAATTTAGGCTTTTCACATACTCACGATCTAAAGCTATCGGCACAGATTGTGTAAGAGGAAATCGTGAGCAGAAATCTGCATTTCCCATCTTGGAAGAAGGTCGGTAGATAATTTCATAATCATAAATCGAAAGCTCTACAATGTAACGTTGCAGTCGCGTTACTGATATTTGGTTTTTTCCTTCTTTTCCAAATATTCCTATTAAAGGCTTGTGGTCAGTATAAATCACAAAATGCATGCCAAATAAAAATTTATGAAATTTTTTAACTGTACATACTACCGCTAAAGCCTCTAAGTGTAGAATGGGATATTTCTTCTGTGCCTCGTTCAGGCTAAAAGACGTGAAGTAAATAGGGCGTTCTTCTCCATCTATTACATGTGACATCACACCTCCTAAACCATAACTAGATGCGTCTGTGGTTACCACAATTTTTTTCACAGGGTCAAAATATTCCAATAAACATGGTCGTAGAAGAAATCTCTTACAGTCTTCAAAAGTCTTTTTACATTCTTCATTCCAGATAAATCTTACGTTCTTCTTGAGCAAACTGTAAAGGCATTGGATCCGAGACGAAAGATTAGGAATAAATTTGGAGTAATAATTCACTAAACCTAGAAATGCCTTTAGTTCCGACACATTTCGTGGAGCTCTCGCTTCACGAATAGTATCAATTTTTTGTGAACAAGGAAGTAAACCTTCTTTTGTCAAAATATGTCCCAAATATGGCAACTCTGTAACAAAAAATTTGCATTTTTTTAGATTAACCTTAATGTTAGCTCTAGACAATCTTTCTAGGACTAAATAAAGTTTATCTTTGCAGTCTTCCAAATTTTTTCCTGAAATCAAAACATCATCAAGGTAACAAACTACGTTTTCCAAACCGAGGAGAACTTGGTCCATGACTTTCTGAAATATGGACGCACTAGACGATGCTCCTTGAGGTAAACGGTTGTATGTATATAAGCCCTTAATGGTATTAATTACCATAAATTTTCTTGAAGCTCGTGACAACAATAGCTGTGTATATGCGCCCGCTAGGTCGAGAGAACAGAAAATTCTAGATCCCGAGAGAGAGGCAAAAATGTCCTGAGCTACGGGTAATGGATATGTGTTCGGGACTATCACTTTATTGATAGAAACCTTGCAATCGATCACTAAACGAATATTCTGGTCTTTTTTTAACACAATTACCACCGGAGATGCCCATTCACTGGTATCAACAGGTGTAATCACCCCGTCTCTCTCAAGAGAATCCAAATAATCAATAACTGTTCCCCTCAACCGAAGCGGCACCCCATAAGCTTTTTTGAAAATAGGCATGGTCTCTTTCAATACAAGGTCTCCTTCATACCCGACTATTGGATTTGAAAAATCCCCATCAAAAACTGTTGAAAACTTACTTTTCAACTCATCAATATAATCTTCCATGCCAATCTTGTGAACTTTCCGTTCCTGAATCCGTAACGAGAAATTATTTCTCCATCCCGCACATAGGCAGTCCAACCAGGTGCGACCCATCAATGGTATGAAATTGTTGTCACACCGAAGTACAATCAGATAAAGTTGTTGCCTTTTTCCTTTAAACTCTACTGACACACTCAACCTTCCTAGAACCTTCAACCTTTTGCCATCAATCACTGCTAAATTTTTATTGCAGGGTAAAAGCTTGTTTTGTGAAAAACTCTTCAAAAATAATGCTTCTGAAATAACGGTCTCAGCAGACCCACTGTCAATTTCCATTTGTATACTCCTGTTTTCTACTAAAACGTCAACATAACAGGGTTCATTAATATAATTTACCGCGGAAATCATCATACAAGACATATCATCGTCATCATCATCTTCTTCTTCCTTATCATGCTTTGATCTTTTAAAATTTTCGACTGAACCCTCGGTTGCATTTTCTTTAGGTGAACCTAGAAATTTGACTTCTGCTCGGTATCTATCTCTGCCATGCAATTTATAACAAAATTTACGAGTGTGCCCTCTTCTCTTACAAAAAGAACACACATATGATGGTTTATCCAACCCATATCTTCGATCACTGTAACCTTCTTTTTTATCTCTAGGTGAAAAGGATACGTTACGATTGTTACTTCTGCTTCTACCTCTGTATCTCTGCTTTGAACGAGATCGAATCTCTTTTCTACCCAA
Organism: Malaya genurostris; assembly: GCF_030247185.1. Classification (NCBI taxonomy): domain Eukaryota; kingdom Metazoa; phylum Arthropoda; class Insecta; order Diptera; family Culicidae; genus Malaya; species Malaya genurostris. Next base: position 87,259,848 of record NC_080571.1, read on the forward strand.
ATGAGCAATTAATGATGTGTCATGCTCATCATCTTCTTTCAATACACTTGTTCTATTATTAGAAATTTCGTGATTCATTATCAATTTCTCTGCCCTAGCAGCAGTGAGATCATCTTCATCGCACAAACGTTTTTGAATGTCTCTATTATAAACACCAATCACTAAAAGGTCGCGAATCGCCCTGTCTTTAAACGTACCAAAACCACATTGTTCAGCTAAAACCTTTACCGCGATCACGAAGTCCTCTAATTTTTCATTTTTGCCTTGTCGTCTACTCCAAAATTTGTAGCTGTGTATTACTTCAGAATCACATTTGTCAAATCTCTTTTTTAATGCTTCTGTGATCTGCTGATACGTAAGGTTTTTAATGTCCTGACCGGGAAAAAGTTTTTTTATTTCAGAAAATACCGTAACACCACATACGGCGAGAAATGATGTCTTGTATCGGATTTCCGGCACATTATTGTTTATGAAAACATACTCAAGCTGTTCGATGTATTGTGCAAAAGGGATTGAATTTGGCAGGTAAGGCTCAACAGTTGTTGACACCGACATTCTTTAATAAATATATATTGAGGAAAATAAGATAAAAGAAAAGCACACAACAAATAGAAAATTAGTAAAAAAAAATAAAACTTCGTGCTTTTTCAAATTTCTATGAACAAACAAGAAATAAAATACGTCCAATGAATAAAAACAAAAACAGATTCACATACCTGAATTGATTCAATACTTCACTCTATGAAAACTGCTGTACCCGTTGAATAGAATACTTGTTTAAAATATAACTGCTTCCGCATATAAACCTCCTGCAACCAAACTGGTAACAATTAATTCAGCAACCAACCAGTTCTTCCTCTACCGCAGCTCACTATGTAAAATTCTTCACGTTAACTCAGCTTCGATATAAAAACAGTTGTCTATCCAGATGATGTTTCGTACTCGTCGACAAAATCACAGCGAAATAAACAAATCACTGTGTTGAATCAATTGAGATGAAAATGTTATTTACAAACTGTTTGATCGCCGAGAAACGTCGAGGTAAATTGACAAGCAAATGAGTTCCTGACGTTTATGTCACTCATGCAAACAGGTGAAGTGAGAGATATATCAATTTACTCTCCACTGTAACTCACTGAGTTACCGAAATAATTCGCCGTGTTTTCACAGACAAACTTACGCTGGTTATGTAAAGCACAATTAAAATAGTATACTCCGGAAAACTTTACGGAGACGTCCTTAATCCTCGTCGCCAATTGTAATAACTCCAAAAAGGCCGACAAAGCCAGGCGGTTACGAACAAAGAATATGTAGATAAAATATATGAAATTCGGCGTCACTGAAACACTTCTGGTTTAACTGATGTAAGATAATCGAATGACTTATAATTCAGAACTCTCGGTACATGGCAAGCAAACTTAATATTTCTCTCTTGAGAGTGAAACTCTCTTCTGGGTTTCAATCTCTTCAGCACCTACATAACACATATCAACGAAGTATAGTTGTTTATTGGAAAATTAACGGTCACCATGGTAAGGCTAAATTTCCATTTACAGTGATATCAGTTTAATCAGTATTTTTATAAAGGTACATGTTTAATCAGGCGTGGCACTAACTGTGCAATTAATTATGTATTTTATTTTAATTATCTTAATGATATCAATTCATTAATCATGCATCATCCAATCTGGTATCGTTGAATATAATTCATCTTTACGTCACAGTTGTATACAATTTTGCATCAAATTAGTTCTGCTTTTTGAGATAGTTTTATTTGAGAAATAGGTCTGATATAATAATCTCTCTTGTGTACTCTACAGTTTTGATCACCGATGTGAAAAGAAGATCGATATATTGAAGATCACTCACAATATTTTACCAGTTTAAAAACATATTGCTCACAAATCTTTATTACATTATTACGACCTTAATAGTTCAGAATAACATTTTGGTTGAGAGTTGTGCACACACCTAGTTCAATCGTCCCAAATTTCATTAAGCTGAGAGCCAGTATAGCTGAAATTGATTCGTTCGGCCAGCACCTAGCATAACCTATAAATTGAAGCAGTTTTGAACTAAACTTAGATGAATTCTTACGTTTTTTGCATCATAGCTCTATATGACATGTTGCAATTTCATACACACTACCCTGTATTTTAGGAACAGAAAGTCGGACATGGATAAAATTTAACATCAACTTATGTAAACATAATCCTTTCCATTTAAATCTGGGTTTGCGAAAATCCGCCTGGCCGTTTCTGAGAAATTGGAGTGATTTTCGATTTGATGCGCACGATAATTTTCCCGGTACTTTCGGAACCAGAAACGATGATCCGGTATACTCAAAAATCAACATATTTGGTCATCAACTAATCATACCTGCTTAATTGAAGCATTACACGGCTATTTGAATGTATTTGGTCTGATGTATGAAAACACGCTCCTGAAAGTGATTTTTTAACTTATCAGCCTGTAATTCCGAAACCAAAAGTCGAATCCGGATGAAATTTTATAGGGTTATAAAGGTTTGTAAGATCTTTCATTTGAACCTAATCTTCGAGAAAATCGAGTGTACTTATTTAGTTCATTTTGCACATTTCACTCCATAACTACGGAACCGGAAGTCCACCTAGTGGTGTAATGATGCCTTTCTCATATTACTCATTACAACATTCTCAAAAATAACTGTGCATTAGATAGAAGTAGGAAAATTTGTTCGGACTTAATCTAACAAACTCTACAAATCCTGTTTACCTTGTAATTCCGGAACCGGAAATAGTATCCACAACAAATTTAGGAATTCCGTATTAAACTGTAAGACTTTTCCTTTGAACATATAAGTTTGTGAAAATAGATTTGACCATCTTGGAGTTTGGTTATTTGCAGTTTTTTATCACCATTCCAATTTCATTCGAACCCGGATTCAGATGACCGGAATAGCCGAAGTTGATTCATTTGCAGCAGCCAACATGAAACTACATTGACATTCTTTTATTTTTTTATATAATTTATTTTACCCCAGCTTTAAATTATTTTATTGTTTCGGTCGCATTTATCATAAAAGAGCTAAAATTTGTATCGTCTTTTACCAATATCACACACTAGTAGCAGACGTTTTCTTTATAGTGTCGTGTACGAAATAGAACAAAGCATGCATCGTTCGTTTTGTGTTTTCTTCTTCCACCGTACCACTTACCGGTATTATACATATTGTCATTCTATATGGCTTTGGCTTTGAAAACTTTGACACTCATCGCCCTGTAGCTGCGGAACCGGAGGTCGGATCCGGATAAAATTACACAGTAGCTTTAAAGATAATCGCCCTTATTCTGAATAACGTCGTATCGTTTTTTCGCTCGTATTTCATTTGTATTCCCCATAACGCTAGCAAAATCAAAGGTAGCTATGATTCGATCGAACCACATTTGATCGAAAAATCAATACGTCGTTATTCAGAATAAGGGCGAATATGAGCTTTAATTCAAATCGAGGTTTGTGAAAATCGGTTCAACCATCGCAGAGAAATGCACTTCGCATTCTATATTTTGAGTATTCTTCATCACTTTCGGTGCTTCCGGAACAGGAAAAAGGGGGACCAGCAGAGCCGCATTAAGTTTTTATGCCCACAAACTAACAAGCACTGTAAACTAGAAGAATTTAGAGGACAGTTTTATGGGATTTGTGCCTGTTTTTGACCATCGTTTGTGGAAAAATACTAATGAAATTGGTAAAGTCGGATACAGATAAATTGTTCTATGAAATTTTAGAAAACTATAAGATCAAATCGGTTGAAAAATTTAATAGCAGGCTATGGGACTATAAGACCCTTCATTTCAACACAGACATTTGCTCAGGTCGTCGAGCTGAGAAAGGTAAAAAATCGGTTGAGTAGTCTCTGAGAAAATGCACTTTTTCTTCATTTTTAGTACGTTTCACTCCGTTACTCCCGAAACGGAAGTTCGATCCGGGTAACATTCAATAGGAGCCTATGGGACCATTCATTTGATTCTAAGTTTGTGAAAACCATCTCCGAGAAAATCGAGTACAAACTTTTGTTACATACACAAACGAAAATTTTTCGTACTTGAAGAACTGAGTCGAATAGTATATGACACTCGGCCCTCGGTTCAAAAGTCGGTTTACACAGTCATTGCATAGCCTTTCTATTTAAGAAAGGTAAAAAGCAAATACTGTATTCACATGCTGTAAACATCAATTTTAATCCAATCACTCAACATTTTTTATTCAGCTACTTTAAGAATTTACCTTAATCAGCTTGACTATCGTACACAGTAGTAACAGGAGCGCACTTGTCTGACAATTTCAGCAAGTATAGCGAACACAAGGAGTAATTCGAAATACTCGAGTAATTGTGGACTGTAGAATAATTCATCCTAGGAAACCGCATGGCAAAATGGCCGGATCGGACACGAATTTCCGTTTGTGTATGGCTATTTTGAAACCTATCTAATCTATCGCCAATATATCCATTTATTAAATAAATATTGCATGATTTTATTCTTTTCATTTGTATCAGTGTTCTAAAAGTTCAACAGGACAATGTATGATGCAGTACTTTGACAGTTGTTAATGCAAACGAAAAGGAGACTCAACTTGCTGCTGTATACGGTAAATATTATACTTAGTTGTATTTCACCTATTTCACCGATTCGAGATTTCTTTCAAAAAACAATTATATTTTGCAGACAATGCTTGCTTCCAAGGGATGTAGTGCCGTTTATCGTACGTTTCCAACGAAAATACCCAATCGCGGGTTTTGGGCATGGGTCAATATGATGTTCAACCGGGTAGATGAAAATCGCCTTAAGCTTGTAGGACCGGACCGACTGTGTGCCGAGTGGCTACTAAGAAATGGAGCCAAAGCTAAATTTGTTAATATTCCAAACATGCAAATCAACTATAACTTATTACCGCAGGACTCCGTTCCCGTTTTAATAGAAGAGTTAGATGGTACGGAGTCGGGAATAATGCACATCGGATTTGATCACCTGAAAGGGTTAAAACACTTGAGAAAAGTGAAGCTACATAAATGTGTATACCTGGAAGATCGAGCTTTGGCAAAGCTTCGCATCGTTGCGGATACCCTTGAGGATCTCGAAGTGTCAAGCTGCAAAAACATTTCGGATGCTGGTTTACTACAGTTGAAAGATTTGAAAAAACTAAAACAGTTAAAAACTTATGATTTGCCGTACGTCAGAGACATTGGGGCCGTGGAAAGCAGCCTGAAACAGGCTTTACCAGGATGTCGAATGGATTTGAAAAGTTAGTGCGCTACATTCATATGTTCGACATGATCGCATGAGAAGGGAATAGTTAGTAAGATCCAACGAATTGGTTTGAACGGCGTAGTGGGGAATAGTCACAAATGGATATTGTTTTTATATTTAAATATCGTGTGAAATATAAGGATAAGTATGTATTTTGATTTTGTGCGAACCTTTGTTAAACTGCCTCTACGCGTTTATTTCACCACGGTTTTAACTATTTATGCATTCACCGACTAGTGATTTGTGAATAAGCCTGGGAGAACTTCACTATTTCTTTCATTAGGTAAAACGGCAAGCTCAATAAATATCTTCCGACATGTTACCGTCCATAGGTATTTATTGTAAATTAACTAAATACGATTTATACACATAAACTTCTAAAGCTTATGGCGCCTTAGGCTTCTGGTACTGCTGGTGTTGTTGCAAAGAGCCTATCGTTGCAGTTGATGACAGCACAGTGGGTGCAACCGAACCAAGATGTTGTTGCGGTACAATATTTACTTTTCGAACGGTTATGTTCCGATTGAGAATGGCTGGTTTCCTGCTGGTCAGCTGAGACAATGAGTTCGTCTTGATCAAGATGGTGTTTGTACCTGGAATTCCCGGCGCGAGATGCGGCGAATTGGTAGTGGTAGTAGTACCCTGGAGCGTTACTGTTGCCGGTGAAGCAGTTAACGAGGAAACAGTCGCACTTGTACCGATGGGACGAATTTGCGTTTCTCCGACACGAACAAAATTTTTCACGGTTGTCGTTTTGCTGGGATCTACATTGATAATTATCGGCTGAAACTTGGGCTGCTGATGCAGTCCGGAACTGGATGGCACAGCAGGCGATTTTACTACGGTGTTATTCAAAATTTCAACTTTTCCACCGGATATCATTTGAGATATATTCTTCGAAGCCGTAGTAGACATTGTCGGTGAGACTGTCTTGTTCAGAGGGTTCGACAGTACCACTTTAGCATATTTGACTCCGGTTGGTGTTGAGTTCGCCGGTTTGGCGGCAGCGACCGTAGAAAGAATGTTAGCTGGTACTTGTTTGATGTTACTTTTATTGATGACCACAACCTTATTGGGTTTTATCGACGGTTGAAGGGTAATGATTCGATTCATTTGATCAGTTTTAAACGTTTGTGCTGAAGTAATTGCTGGTGAAATCGTTACAATATTTGTCGAAGTTCTAGGCATCTCGATGGACTTTTGCGGTGATCCATCCTGAATGTTTCCTTCGTTATCGGCAAATACAATGGGTATATCAAAAATATTGGTGTTCGATAGATCGGGCGTGGGAGGAGACTTGGTAGTCTTGAAGAAAGAACTCGAAGCAGGTGTAGGAGTTTTGGTAATCCCCGCGGTACTACGCACAATAGTAAATTTGGTTGGACTGAAAGATTGCTGTTGTTGAGGTGATGCCTGCGAAACAGGTGTAATTGCTAGCGGGCTCGGGACAGTTACAGCTGGTTTAGAAGTAACAGACACAACCGGTTTCGGTGACGATTTTAGAGTAAAGAATTTCTGTGTGGATCCTGACGGTTTCAATTGGATAAATTGGTTGGCAGGAATTACTTTTATGTTGGAAGTTGTTGCGGGAGATGTAGAATTTTGTGGCGTTGACCCTTCTCGTTTAATTATAGGTAGTACTATTGGAGAACTAGCTAAACCTGACACCAACTGCGGTGTCGAAGTGCTACGAATCTCCAGATTGTTACCACCAGCCGAAGAAATTTGATAGTTGGTTAGTAAAGATGCCGTCCTCTTAGCATTTAGCTCCGTAGCCTGCAAAAGAAAATTAGTTTTTCAATTGTGTACATGGAAGAAGTTATCCTTATATTACCTTATCGGTGTCGGGAAGAATACTTTGAACTGCCGCATCAATGGCCTGCTGGTTTTGCTGCAACAGTAATTTTTCCGCTCGTGTTTGTTTCGTTGGTTTGGTTATTTTTTTAATTTGTTGCTTGTTGGCTTTGGCTGCTTTTGATGTGTCAGGCTGTTCTTCCGATTGGCTCAACTTGCGCTTACGATGAATCGATGGTATTCCGCTACCGGAAACATTTTGAGTGAGCGCCTGTGCAGCAACAGCAGGTCCTCCAGTGGCTGCCAAATTGGTGCTATTGTTAGACAAAAGCAAGTTGGTTTTTTGTCCATTTGGATCTTTGATTGTTTGCTTAGGACGCGGTGGATCCAACAAGCAATTGGTCGCAAACTCGGCCACTTCGTCCATAACCATGTTGTCCACCATCGATTGCGTTACACCTTCAATTTTGCGTTTTGATTTGCACACTCGCAAGCAATCATCGGCTGATCCAACAACGACGAGAGATGTCTGTGCGATCATTTTTTCTCGCAGAAACTCAATCTCTTCTTGGCTGAAAATATCATTAAAAAAACAATAGTTTGTTTGTGACGCTACTAAAACATATGCCTACCTGGTTCTAGCCGAGACCTGCCCAATCACAAACAGCACCGGCGCTGTAATATCCGTGATGTGATCGTCTGGAGAACCTCTGGGACCATTAACTGTATTATATGCAAATCCCAAACAAACAATGCAACTAACCGTCTCTACAAGACCGATTTGAATTGACAATGCCGCTCCAGCATTAAAACCAACCAAAATGATCGGTCGGTTCGGTGCTTCCTGGCGGACATCTTGGATTTTATTCCGCGTTACTGCAACCATTTGATCGGCCACATTCTGGACGCTGTGCTTTGCCATTACGGCCCCCTGTGGTGGCATTGTGATTGGGATGACCGACGCCATGGTAGCAAACAACGAGTACCACTTTTGTAAGCGTGTACTCGGTGTCGTCATGTTGGGCCCCGAAGGAACAACAACTATAAACGGTTGACCGGGAAGTTTCCTGTTTTTGTGAGCCACTATTGGTTCCCATGGCTTTTTCAGAACCGGTCCCAGTAGCTCCTGATTGATGTTCAATGGTCTCCCGAAGATCATTTTATCCACCAAATTAGGTAGTTTGGATTTTAGTGTTTGCAGAATGTCGACATAAGAAGATAGATAACTCGGCGGTAGACTCTCCATCAACAGTCCGTGAAGCCACTGGGTAAGACGTGGATCCCAAGAAACACTAGCCAAAGCCTGGCGTAGGCGACCGACAGATTTGTCAATGACCATTCGACGATGCACCGGTTCGTGCTGTTTATCTGCAATCGTCAATCTTGCCAATCGATCCATATCCAACAGTTTAGTGACTTTACTAAACAGGCGTATTTGCTGAACAGACCAACCAATCCTAAAAGAAATGCAATGGAAATTCGCAACAGATCTAGCTAAAACCGTAAATACTGACTTGTTGATTTTATCCTCCCAGTCAACATCTTCCGAATTCAGATTTCGAACCAATTTGGTGATATTCTCGCTTTCCAGCATTGCGGCTTTCGCGTTCTCTTCATTGTATGATGGAATCGGTGGATTATACGATTCCTCAAGGTCAATTCGTTCATCATGTGAGTGTGTGTGGCACGAGGGACACTGTGGTGGTCTATGCACCATCAGCGTCCGCGTCGTGGCCGTCTGGCTACTTTCCATTGGGCGAACGTCCCGTGAATAACTGTGTTCCATTGTTTACTGTAGCAAAACAATATTTAGATATGCAAAATTGAAGTAATAAAATGAGGTTAGGATTGCACTTTTTCGAATGGAAAAATCACCTAAATCCAACTTGAATAAATTATGAACAAACCTTATCGATTCCAATAGTTTGTCGCTTTTATTTCCCTCTCCTAGAAGAGGGAAACTATTGATTGCCGCAGATGCACTTGCGTGGAATAGGTAATAACATTTGCATAGTAACAGTAATCAATACTTGAGAAAAAAAAAGCGAACTAGTGAAAATTTAAGATGTGAAAATATGGTTTCGTGCTGCGTTCACTGCGTCTCGTTCTGAAATAATTAAGCGATCAGTCACAATGGTGATGAAACCCTGTGAAAAACGTATTACAAACAAGCGTCATTTTCTGTCATTTTTAAAACATGTTTTGCGTCTTTCCCATCTTCAACATTCACGCTTAAAAATAGTTACTCAAAAATGAGTAATATCTCACTCATCTACACGGAAAATAAAAACTAACCTGAGATTAGGTCAACACAACTCAACTGCCCGCCTAGCGTTTTGGCTGCCTGGGCAGCCATGGCCACCAGATGGCTACCAAAATTGATTCAGTGACGATTGTCAAATCCAATTTGACAGAACAAAGTCGCCTGTATCTAAGTTAGCCGAGCGTTTTCATCTGCGCACCCTCGCTGATGCGGATGTAGTGTAAATATAACTCATCTTTAAGTATTTTTTGCACGTACCTAGAGCCACCCCAAGTAACCTTTTTAATCATAATAAATACTTGTAGCTGTCTTCAATCATAAATCAAATAAACATAGATTTCCCAGTGTAATAGTAATGTAGTTGAGCAACCCGTGACACCAAAAGCGCCGTCTGGTGAAGAATGGGTGCGTAAATGCTCCTAAAATGCATGGAAAAAGTTGCCTGCGCATTTAACACAACCACAGTAGCTAATGGAAAAAAGTACACCCGTTTCTCACTAGAGGTGCTGTTATTGTCACCGTACAATGGGAAATCTATGCTTATTTGATTTATGCTTCAATGCTTTATAATAAATCTTGCATTAAAACTAATTACTACTAAAAACTAACTACTGAAAACCTCTACAAGAGCATGTTCCTGTCAAGTGTACCATTCAGAGATGCCAGATATTTTCATAGGAAATCTGTATTGCTTTGTATAAAAAATCTGTATTTGTCTGTATTCACTAATGAAAGGAAATTTCGGAAATAAAATGATGTTTAAAGATGTTATTCCATTAGATTATTGTTATAGAATTGCAGATGCAAGGAGCATTCCTTTATATCGTAAGTCCTTGCGCACTGACAAGAACATTCAACGACGAAATTTTATTGTTTTTGTTATCAACCACAATTGAATTGTAAATCCATATACTTTTTTCGTTTGAAAATGATGACTTGGAATTCAAACATGGAATTGAAACGCTCAATACGCAACGTCAAGTCAGGTCATACAACTTTTCAGTCTGACAATAAAGTTTCATGACGCCATGACTTCCTTGAACATCAGTTCAAATTGGTTTCAAATTATGATATAAATGTATTTCAGCGTTCATCATTAAACAGCTGCACGATAAAATTTTCATTTTAATATTGGCAATCAAACACGCTCAGACGGAAAAGTTTCATTATTTCTTTCTTACTTTTTATAAATCTGTATAAATCTGTATTTAATTTGAGAAATCTGTATAAAATCTGTACTCTGTATTAAATCTGTATGCGCATGTAAAAATCTGTATAATACAGATAAATCTGTATAAATGGCATCTCTGGTACCATTCTTCACCTGTGTTAAAACTCTAAATTCAAGAAAATTTTGAAACCAGCTTTACGATCAACATTAAATTTTTTCGGATGGAATTAATTCCGCTATGAAAAAACTGTCATTTTGATGATGTTTTATTGACTATGTAAGTAAGACTATATTAGATTTAAATTACGAGTTTGAGGCTTTTTACGTAAAAACTTCATGCGCTTCCATTTTTATCGTGAATATTTGGATAAAAATAAGTGTTATAACTAATCGCCTTGAAATAAATGCGGTTTTTGCGAAAATCTCCATGATTTAAATTATTTTCTGTGATTCATCGTCATTTTTGTATAAAACTATTTCGTGGCGTTAAAACTTGTGCATACGTTTTGAAAATAAATCATGAAGGTCCATCATATTTCCTCCTTTTTGAATTTCGAAGCTTATTTGATGTCAATAAATGCTACATTATAGGACACTATAATTCCAGCCATGCCATTTTTTTAACGCAAATTACACTTAACCTGTTTCATAAATATTCAATTTTACATTTGCAACCATTTTACGTAATTTTTCAAATAATTAGAACGTGAAGTTTTATTTGAGTGCGCTTATTTACCAAAGACATCATACTAAAATGATATCAAGCTCTTACATTCCCAGAACAAACCATTGGCAATTAATTGTTATTAATTTTTACGGTGACAGTGACAGAGGTTAACTGTGATCGAAGGTGGCGGACCGTTTGAATCGTATTTAAACCTAACCATTTTAGTACACGGTAAATTTAATTGCATCTACCCAGATGTAATGCTAGTACCTAGAAAGTTTATATAAAAATAATCTTTAATTTTATGAAATTCACTGGTTAAAAGAGCAAATCAACATATTGTTAATCTTATTTATTTACAACGGGTTAAAACCTATCCTAATAATTTACCTAGGTTCTGAATTAGTGCTCTTTTATTTAATCCTTAACAAAAGTGCATATTCTCAAATTGAATGGCTTGGAATTCCCGTAAAAAAATAAACCATTGATTGTACAGCATAAACAATTGATTAACAATTAGATATATGGGTTACAATACATTTTATTGTATCTCGACAAGATTTTTTTCATTTCCAACGATTCAATATATTGTTTCTACGATTCTACAATTGAATTTATTGTACACGTGCTGTTTCAAACAATATGCAAACTGTACATTTTATTGTTTTCCAAGAAAACATGTATGAGAAAACTTTATGATTTGAATTGTTACGATACTTAACAACCTATACATTCTATTGTAAAAAGCATTTTCACAATTATTTGAATAGTGTATAACAATACATCAAAATATTTTTCAATGGTCAAAGCATAGTTGTGGCAGGTTTTGTAGCAGCAAATCGTTTTTTTTACAATATTTTTTATTCGGGTTGACATGGTCTGATCAAACTAAAAAATTAGGTTTAACGCATGAAATAAACTCACTTTGAAGGATCACATTGAAGAAATCCAGGCAAAGTGTAATGAATATATTAAATGTTTATATCCTCTCATAAACAGAAATTCTAAGCTCTGTCTAAAAAACAAACTGTTAATTTATAAACAGATTTTCAGACCAGACGACACACAATACATCTGCTCGCAGTGGCGATTGAATCCAAACTGATCCAATTTTTGTTAAGAGGTGTCTTTTTACGTGATTTCGTTTGTAGCTTTTTCACTAATGGGCGGTCCTAACGGCTATAATAATAGCAGCATATAGAATTTTTAAGTCGATTATTTCATTTTGGATTTGCATTTCATTGAAAGAAACTATCAGGATGCTGTACGGGATTCATTCCTGCCTTTCAGAAGAACCAAATTGTGGAACTCACTACGATATTAAGAACTTTTGGAACATTTTACTCGAACGATTTGTTGTACAGCAGCAGATATTTTGTTCTCTTCCCCAGAAGGCGTTCTGATTGGCTGCTGTTGACATGGGTCAAATGAGATAGGTTTTTTAATAGTGTACTATTGAAATCCTTCAATGCTGTTGCTATACACGTTTAAGTTGAAAAATTTCGATTCAATTGGTAGTTAGATTATATAAATCCTTCTACAGAACACTGATCTATGAGCTTTCAAAATACGAGAAAGGCAAACGCGCCTTGTGAATTATCCTCGTTGATACTCGTTTATACCAAACATTTCAGAAAAGTTTAATTTTGAATTATTTGAGGTTATGTCACACAACTGTAAATTTTATCATAAAATTGTGATCATATTTCCGATGGCATGTAGCAAAAATTATGTTGATTCTTTAGATACAACAAGAGATATTTACGATCAAAAACTTATCACTCTTTCAGAGGATAAATTTGGAAAAGGCGCTCCATAGCAAAGTAAGTCGTATTCACGACCAAATCGAATTTCTCAAGAAGGGAAGAAGAAACTCGGCGCAACGAATGGTTTTGATTGTTGAGTACATTTTTACACCGCGATTTTAACTCACACATTGCTTAAAATAAACTGTCAAAGTTAGCATTCGATCAGTGGCGCGACATGTGTCGACAAGTCAAGCCCGTTTTCGAGCGAGTTGCGCTGCGGTACGCTCTGCTCTGAGAGTATTAATCTTTCCACTCTGAAACTTTGCCAAGATTGAGTTAAACCCCTAAGGCTTCTTTTTTCAACTAAAAAAGAAAAAAATCAGACCCAAATTTGTAATTTTTTTATTTGTTTATTAATTTTTAACTTTTTTCATGAAATTAACTTTAAACTTCTTTATGAAATCGCTTATTTGAAAGCTAAGGAAAAGGCGCATATTTCATGTCTTGGACGAATTTTTGTATCTTTATTAGATTTTACAGTGTAGGGTGTTAAAAAAAGGTTCTTTTTTGTAAACGCGAAACTTTAAAAATCATATCTCGAAAATTCCACGTGCCATATCGAAATAAAAAAATACGTGTCGAATATTTTCGAGTTTTTTACCGACAAAAAATAGTTAGATGAAAACAAAATGACTGGCTGATTTTGCGTGGGGTGCCCCCTATACGTTCTATTGTGAAAAACATGGTCACAATCAATTGAATAGTGCATAACAATACATTAAAATATTTTTCAATGGTCAAGAAAAAATTGTGGAAGGTTTTGTAACAGCAAATCGTATTGTTTTTCTACGATAGTTTTTATTCGGGAAGCGGCTGCAAGAAAATGTACCACCGAAATAGACCATTCATTCCAGCCCAGTGGCAACAATAAGGCTCTCTAGCCAGTGCTATCGTAACCAACATCTCGGTCCATCGGGGCCTTCAAAGCTAGCAAGTCAGTGAGAGCAAAGTAAACAAATACAACACTTCATCGATTGTGAAAGTCAGTATTGCAATTTGGCACCGCACGTTTCATAACGATATCACATTCATAATCAAACATCTAAAAATCAACTTTGTTTCAACAAATCACAGATATTTAGCATCAACAATTTTTTATTTATGTTTACATACTTCTTCGTTGTTTTCGTCTTTGCGAAAAAGATGATAATCACAAAAACATGGCGGCCTAGCAGAGACTTAATTCATTCTTTTAGTTTTAAAGTGAAGTTTTTAAGTGTCGTCCCCCTCGGTTTGAACCTAATCGATTGAAGTTTACTCATCGATTATCTGGGTTATTAATCGATTACTCGATTAATCGATAGATACTACGCCATCCCTAATATGTGCATGCTTGATATTTTATTGTTATTAATCGAAGAAAAATATCCGTTTGAAAAGCAGACAAACATTATGATTTTTCGAACAAAAGAAGATGTCCTCAAGAGGTGAGAAGCACAGATTTAAAATCGACGACAGTAGCCGTAAATTGAAAAAATCAGAATTCGATTTTATGCGTTTAATAGAACAGCAGCACCTACGTGTTGAGAAATTGCAACGTCAACGGAGAAACAAGATAACCGGCCTAGCACTGGAAGGTACCGTGCTTGGTATCTACCTGTATTCAATGCTATCAGTAAAACAAAAATGCCAACAATCTGTGATTTAGTGCGATTTAACAAGCTGAAGGCAATCAAACAACTCTCGCAAAATTTTCTAATGGACGAAAGGTTAACTAATAAAATTGTGCGTGCCATGGGAAACAGCTGATAATTACGTGTTGGAGATTGAACCTGGCCCAGGAGGCATAACCCGATCTATCATTAGAATGTTTCCACACCAAATTGTTGAGAAGGACAGACGTTTTCTGCCAACGTTACAGCTGTTGTCAGAAGCTTCAAAGGAACTTCTCCGGATGAATGTCGTTTGTGGAGATATATTCACTGAAGTACCGTACGGAAGGCGCATTTCTTGATTGCCCTAAAACAGGCTGCCAGGACATACGAGCACCTGTACATGTAATTGGTAATTTACCATTTGCAATTTCTACCCGTCTGTTGATAAACGGGCCTCAAAATATGAGTACAAACAGGTGCTTGGTCTTATGGGCGCAGCAGTCTAACATTGACCTTTCAAAAAGAAGTAGTGGAACGCATAGTCGCCCCAATTTTGGCTGAAAATCGGTGCCGGCTTTCGGCAAATGGATCAAATCTGGAGTCAGACAGAACTGAAATTTCTCATACCCGGAAAAGCATTTGAACCTTAACCGGACGTAGATGTAGGCGTAATCACCATCATCCCGCTGAAAAAATCTCTTGCCACCGTTCACTTTGATGTTGTGGAGAAAGTTATTCGTCATATATTTTCGATGTGACAAAAGTATTGTCGTCGGGACGTCGAAAATCTGTATCCACCTGAAAGACGTGAGGAGCTTACCGAGCTGACGTTTCGCATGGCGGATGTTGATCCCTTGGCCCGATCCTTTCGGCTATCGACGGAAGAGTGTTTGAGAATAGCTGAAGCGTACGATGAGTTGTTAAGATTCAATTCCGGTATGGAGCATTATAATTATCGAGCACCAAAACAATTTGTCGATTTACAAAATAATTTGTAACAAGTGTGCTTGTAGTAATAAAAATAGTGAAACATTTTTCGAAGTTTGAAGTAATGGGGTCATATCTCGAACATCTCTTCGCTATCTTAAAAAATGGCCCTGACTAACCTTTTTTTAAAATGGGGTATCCAATGATCGTCACTGTAAAGCTATTCGACCCAATTCTAGCAGTACGGCAAAAAACGAATGTACAAAACAAACACGAACGATGTACAACAGCAACGTAGAATGAATTTATAGATTCGGGGTTTCCATGAGTATTGCTTATTCATTTTCACTCTTCGCTCTTCTGTGTGGTGAACAGTTCAACGTTATGAGTTATAGGAAAGTTTGCACTGAATATGAATGAATGAATTGGTAACACGAAGAATGTGTACAACATTTCATTCATGTCTTTATTTTTCTCGGAATGCGAAATGTCACTGCTGTTGAAAAATAATCAATCAGTGCACGATCCAAGTAACATAGTAATCGTTGGATACAAGAGTGCACAGTAAATGATTGTTATGAAACATAAACATTCAATACCACCACCCCTGGTAACGTAGTAACCAGGATGAAAAAAATAACAGCGAGAAGTCTATATAACCAGTGCACTTCGTTTTCTTGTTACAATCACTGTAGGAGAAGTGATTGAAGCGGAAGCCAATTTTGTGCGTGGAAGATTGTTCAAAACAGAACAAAAACAATAACAATGAATTCAACGGGACATCGTGCGATGAAGCATGTAAATGGTATAGGGAACGGAATCGTCATGAAGAAAAACCTTTCGACCAGGAGAATTCACAAATACGACCACATTCAATCGATAGTCGGTCGGTATATTAAAGAGAAAGCCGAAAACGTACCTACAAATAGAATATCAAGCAATCGCGCTAATAAATCTGCTTTGAACAAAAAGTTGGCTCTTCCGGAAAAGAAAACCTCCAGGGCAAATAAATTTAAGAATATACAATCACCTGTTGGTAACTATATTCGCAGCCCTACTCGGAGGTGTAATACTGCTAGCTTAGTAATTCAAACTGATGAAATGTTTGAAATTAATACAAATACGAGAAATACACAGCAAGCAGTTGAAGCTGCGGAAGAAGTAATATTATCTAATAGTTTTCCGAATAATGAGGAAACCGATTCAAGTGATCAGGAAGCATTACCTAATGATGCTGAAGTGCTTCCAAACGATCAGGAAGTATTTTTGAATAATGTACAGCAAGCTAAAGTGCTGGAAATTTCTGTACTTGGATTTCTAATCATATACTTAACCTTATTTTTATTTATTCTCTATAATAGTTTGTTCGATTTTCGCATCAACACGATTTCTAGTTTCGAGCAATTTGACTTTTCTAGGAATTACAATCAAATTTTCAAAATTTCAAAAACGTACTGTGCATTCTGGAATCTTAAAAACTTTATTAGGACATGTTCTCAAATTCTTATTTCTTCTTGTATCTGTTATGTAACACTTCTCCAAATGTGTCCACCTTGTACATTACATGTTCGAAAAAATCCAATCTAATTGCACGTATTGTGTTTAGTGTGTATTGATCGAAAAGTCGATCAATACACAATATAAAAACATCAATAAACAGAGGCAGGTCCTCTTTCAGTGTTAAACTTTCAACAAGTGTGTTTCGCTATTGAGAACGATCCGAAATAGCCAGTAGGGAAAGTGATATAAAAGGAAATATTTTACAAGTGGCGACGAGGGATAATTTGGAACCGGCGTGGCTAAAGACACGGTGTAATACGGATTTCCGGGAGCAGTAAAACGTCTCCGGCAGAGATTTTCTGGCGTTTTTTTTTTTCTCAACAATACTACCGGCTACGACGGGGAAATTGAAAATTGTGAGTACAGTAAGCGAAAAGCACATTTTTTACGCCATTTTGAAAGCAAAATTGCTTCCAATTTTTTTTACAAAAGCGATCATTCGTTTTGTTCTAATACACTAACACAAAAGGTTTTTCGTTTTAATTGTTAAAAAAAAAAAAAAAAAAAAAAAAACTTTTGTTTTAATTGTTTTCTAATACTTTTGTTTTATGATTCTTTTCATGCTGGAGTTTCTTTCTCTTCGGTTGGAGTAATTCGACCATCCAATTATATCTTGGCACGCGCAAAAAAAAAAAATTGTGGAAATTCATCATTTCTAGTGAAAAGGAATTACCAAAGAAAAGGAATTACCAAGGAAAAGGAATTACCAAGGAAAAGGAATTACCAAGGAAAAGGAATTATCAAGGCAAAGGAGTTATTAGGGAAAAGTTCTACTGGTTCGATTGCAATCAATCGGTGAGTCGTTTTGTTTTCTTTTTATTTAAAAAAAAATTACATAAACTATATTTCAATTTCGGGCTGACATATTTTTTTTTAATTTTATTTATTTTTGCCCATTATATTTACAACAAACGATCCGAAAGTAGTGCAAATATATAAATTTTATTAAAGTGCAAATTATTAATACGTGAACAGAAAAATTGTTGTGGTGGTAATTGCTTTTTCAAGTTTATTTCGAGGTTAGTGAACTGTTTGGTTAAAAAAAATTGTTCTAATATTTTTTTTTCTTGTGGATTTTTACATTTTTTTCTCGCGGTTGTTTTTTATTGAATTTTTTTTAAATTTTTGGGGATATTTCTGTGATAAATTTTTGATTTTACGCTTCAATTTTGAAAAGATGTCTCAAGGTTTTGCTTCCACAATGGAACCTTTTAGAAAAGGTACATCGTTCACTCATTGGGTGGAACGATTAGAATTTGTATTCATTGCAAATAAGATTCCAGAAGATGACCGTAAGGCCCATTTTATTACATTGGTGGGACCGTACGTGTACTCGGAACTCAAGCTTTTGTTTCCGACTGGTAGTTTGGCAGCTGTACCGTTAGCTACCATGATAGAAAAATTGAAAATGAGATTAGACAAAACTGCCTCTGGTGTTTGCCAAAGAATTTCTTTTAACCAGCGTACTCAGAACGCTGATGAGTCGGCGGAAGATTTTTTATTAGCATTGAAACTTCAGGCTGAGCTGTGTGCCTATGGTGCGTTTAAGGACACGGCAATACGAGATCGTTTGCTGGCTGGTTTGAAAGACGTTATGCTTAAGCAGAGAATTCTAAGCGAAGCTGATCAAACCCTTGAGTCTGCTGAGAAAATTATACAGACCTGGGAAGCGGCAAAAAACAATGTTAAAACTTTATCTTCTGAACCATTTTCTATTCACAATGTCGTTTCTATGGCTTCAAATGGTAATACAATGGGAAAAGCTATGGGTAAACTGGCAGCGGCATATAATGCTGCAAATAATTCAATTCCTCAGAAACAAAATAGCAGATTACCTGTAAAAGATAGACTAGGGTTCAGGCCATATGGAAATCCTCGATATCAAAAGCATTTTGGATATAATAGATATCAACAGAAAAATACTTGGAAACCAAATAGCAATTTTAAACCGGCAGACTTTCGAGAGAGCTTTGAAACTAGAATTTGCGATTTTTGTGGGGTAAAAGGACATTTGAAGAAACGATGCTTTAGGTTGAAAAATATGAAGAAAGAGGCCGTTAAGCTGGTGGAACAAATGAAACCCGGAACGTCAGGTACGAGCACGCAGAATATTTCAGAATTGATGAACCGTATGAGGACTGAGGAGTCTGACAACGATGACTCAGACGAAGGTAATTTGGAATGCATGAATGTGACATCGATTAACAAAATAAATGAACCATGTTTGGTAAAGGTGAAAGTTGAGAATAAACAACTGGAAATGGAGGTTGACTGTGGTTCCTCCGTTTCTGTAATTAGTAAAACACAGTATTTTTCTCTTTTTCATAAACCTCTACAAAAATCCTCTAAACAATTGATTGTTGTCAATGGCGCGAAGCTGATAATAGCTGGAGAGGTTAAAGTCAAAGTTGACTTTAGGGAAAAACATGAGAATTTGAAACTATTAGTACTAAATTGCAAAAATTGTTTCATTCCTCTTTTTGGCAGACCATGGTTGGATGCCTTCATTCCAAACTGGAGAACATTTTTCTCAAATTTTTCAAAAATTAATAATCTTTCTGAAATTAGCAGTGACACAATTGTCTTTGAAATAAAACAAAAGTTTGGAAATTTATTTAAAAAAGATTTTTCTTTACCAATTCTTGGTTATGAAGCTGATTTGGAGCTGAAATCAGATATACCAATTTTTAAAAAAGCATATGACGTTCCCTATCGTTTAAGGGATAAAGTTTTAGAGTATTTAAATAAGCTGGAGAGAGAGAAAGTAATTACTCCTATCCAAACCAGTCAATGGGCTTCTCCAGTGGTAGTGGTAGCAAAGAAAAATAATGAAATCAGACTTGTAATAGAGTGCAAGGTATCTGTTAATAAAGTTATAATTCCAAATACTTACCCATTGCCTACAGCTCAAGATTTATTTGCTGGTTTAGCAGGTTGTAAGGTTTTTTGCGCATTAGATTTAGAAGGCGCATATACCCAGTTATCACTCTCTAAGAAATCAAGAAAATTCATGGTAATAAATACTATAAAGGGTTTATTTTCTTACAATAGACTGCCACAAGGGGCATCATCTAGTGCGTCCATCTTCCAGCAAGTAATGGACCAAGTATTAAAGGGTTTAGAATATGTTTTTTGTTATTTGGACGATGTGCTTATTGCAGGAGATAGTGTGGAAGATTGCAAACAAAAACTTTTCGTTGTTTTAAAAAGACTTGCTGATGCTAATATTAAAGTTAATTTTGAAAAGTGTAAATTTTTTGTTACAGAGCTTCAATATCTAGGCCATATAATAAGTAAAGACGGGTTAATGCCTTGTCCGGAAAAGATTACTACTATACAGAAGGCTAAAATTCCAAAGAATGTTACAGAATTAAAGTCCTTTTTAGGACTTATAAATTATTATAATAAATTTATTCCACATCTGTCTTCAAAGCTGTACCATTTATACAATCTTTTGAAGAATAATGTTAAATATATTTGGGATAGTAATTGTGACAAAGCTTTTGAGGAAAGTAAACAGTCTTTGTTAAAGGCTAATATTTTGGAGTTTTATGACCCTTTGAAGCCCATAGCAGTAGTTTCTGATGCTTCAGGGTATGGTTTAGGAGGAGTAATTGCTCATATTATTGACGAAGTTGAGAAACCGATTTGTTTCACTTCATTTTCTTTAAATTCAGCACAAAAGAACTATCCAATTTTACATTTAGAAGCTTTAGCTTTGGTGTCCACAATTAAAAAGTTTCATAAATACCTTTATGGGAAATTTTTTTATGTTTATACTGATCATAAGCCTTTAGTAGGAATATTTAGGAAGGAAGGTAAACATTCAATTTATGTTACTAGATTACAGAGATACATTTTAGAACTTTCCATTTATAACTTTGAAATTAAATATAGACCCTCTGCCCAAATGGGAAACGCGGATTTTTGCTCCAGATTCCCTTTAGAGCAATTGGTTCCAAGTGATTATGATAAAGAAATTATCAAAAGTATTAATTTTGGGCAAGAATTGCCAATTGATCATAGCAAGATTGCTTCTCAGACAAAGAACGATAAATTTCTGCAACAAATTATTGATTATATGAAACGTGGTTGGCCAAAACGAATTGACAAGCGCTTTGCAAACATATTTTCAAATCAGCATGATTTAGAATTGTTTGACGAGTGCTTACTTTATCAAGACAGGGTAATGGTGCCACAATCGCTGCAAAGCGAGCTTTTAAAACTATTACATGCTAACCACGGGGGTGTAGTTAAAATGAAGCAACTTGCAAGACGATTTATTTATTGGGTTGGTATAAATGGAGACATTGAAAAGTTTGTCTCAAATTGTGATGCATGCAACGGCATGGCGATAATACCAAAACAAAAGATACAATCCAAATGGATTCCTACAACTAGACCTTTTAGTCGTATACACATAGATTTCTTTCATTTTCAACATCACACCTTTCTACTTTTGGTGGATAGTTTCTCAAAGTGGGTGGAAATTGAGTGGATGAAGAGAGGCACAGATACAGGCCAGGTTTTGAAAAAGATAGTAGCATATTTTGCTCGCTATGGATTGCCTGATGTTTTAGTTTCAGACGGTGGTCCTCCATTCAACTCAGCAGTCTTTACACATTTTCTTGAAAAGCAAGGTATTAAAGTATTTAACAGTCCTCCATATAATCCTGCAAGCAATGGCCAAGCGGAGAGACTGGTAAGGACGGTTAAAGAGGTTTTGAAAAAGTTTCTGCTTGAACCAGATATAAGTGAGTTGGATCTGGAAGACCAGATAAATTTATTTCTATTTAACTTTCGTAACTGCATGACTAGTGATGGGCGATTCCCATCAGAGAAAATTTTCTCTTTCACGCCTAAAACTCTAATTGATCTAATCCATCCGAGAAAAACATATAAAAACTTTTTAACAACACTAACATCGCATGTACCACAGGAAAAACCAAATGATGTGGTTATGTCAAAGGAAAATTCTGCTATTCATGTAGCAAGTCCTTTGGATAATCTGATGGCTGGAGATGAGGTGTGGTACAAAAACCACAATCCTCATAACCACGCCCGATGGATTAAGGCAACATTTCTAAGACAAGTTTCTAAAACTATTTCACAGGTGGAAATTGGAAACGTAAGGGTCAACGCACACAGAAGTCAGCTTAGAGTGACTAATTCGGACTCAATGGTCCGGCCGAACATATTTTGTCCTGGGACGATGGCAGGATCGGCAAACGCAAGAGATGAAGCGGAAGAAGATTTCCGAGGTTTTCCAAGTGAAGAATTAAGGAAGACTCGAAAAAGGAAGAAAACTGAAGTTAATATTTCGCCAATCAGGCGCTCGAAAAGATTGAAGACAAAGAAATATGATAATGATTTTATATATAGCTGATAAATTTGTATTAAACAGAATTGATAAATGTCAATTCTTCTCTGTTTGTAATATACTTCGAGATCTTTAGGGGGAAGAGCTGTTATGTAACACTTCTCCAAATGTGTCCACCTTGTACATTACATGTTCGAAAAAATCCAATCTAATTGCACGTATTGTGTTTAGTGTGTATTGATCGAAAAGTCGATCAATACACAATATAAAAACATCAATAAACAGAGGCAGGTCCTCTTTCAGTGTTAAACTTTCAACAAGTGTGTTTCGCTATTGAGAACGATCCGAAATAGCCAGTAGGGAAAGTGATATAAAAGGAAATATTTTACAGTATCTTGCATGACATTTTATTAAATAGACGAGACTTCTAACAAATATTTCAATACTTTGACAATATGAATAAGGGGAATAATTAGGTTCCAATAAAAAACAAATATATTAAAAATTTAGAATATTTTGTAAATTCAAGTGTTCAAAAATAATATATAATGAAAGGTAGAAGGGTAACAATAATGCAATTTTTAAATGTGTAAAATGTAAAACATTGAACATCAGGATTATTATAATAATACCATTAATATTTTAAAAATCTAAATCATTAGAACCAATAGAATTCCTGAATTATGCAGGACGTAAAATAGAATTATTTTGAAACAAAATTCAAATCAAATCTAATAAAATCAATATTATGAAGCATCATCATTTGGTAATACGTTTATAAATGATATATTCCAATATATTAGAAAATATGCGGTTTAAAAATTTACTGAATACTGAATATGTACAAAAAACATTCCATGATGCAACCAATAATTGTAATATGTAATCAATGCTTGGAATTGATACAAAAAAGACATTCAAAATCAACATACTAGTTATGTATGTTTCATAAATTTCTCACCGTTTTAAAAATTTATGTATTGGAGATTGACATGAAATAACGAAAAATTTTGTTCGTACTTAATAATACAAATTGCTTAATATTTTAAATAAATAGTGTGCAAATAAGTTTCAATGGCTGAAAGATTTAGTTAAACAAAAGGTCGAAATTCAAAGTCTATTCTGTTGTTATATTCGAGAAAATGAAAACCTTATAAAAACTTGTATAAAAAATACGATAAAACTATTTTAAAACACTATTAATTCCGGAGGTTGTTGATTTAAAAAGGTATGAAATTTCTGATTCATTTTATGCAGTCCAAAGTTTTCAGTTCACGCAAATGTACATGTGTTTAAATTATTTGTAATGTATTTCGTTTTCTAATTTATATTTTTGAAGTAAAAAATAAGGGCAAATGAATTACTTCAAAAAACATTTGGATTTAATCAATAGTCTTAAATATTTCTTAAATACTTAATGTTTGGAATTCTTATTAATAGGCATTCAAAATCAACATCTTAGTTATAAATTTAATGTTTTGAAATTTCATGCAGTGGAAATAGTAATGCAGGAAAAGAAAGCCTTTTGTAGCTTTGTGATATTCTTCAATATGCGATTTGCACTTTGTTGATAGTCAGTGTTCCTAATTTCGTTACTGAGTGATTTAAATTGAAAGTTTGGGAAATGGTTACAAAAATCGTTTTTTTTTTTCAAACTGATATCCCTATAAAATTAAAATTTGGAAATTGATGTTTTCAAGATAAATTTCATGTGGGATCAAATTTGAAAAACGTTTGTCAAAACATTTTTTAATTTTCTATTATAAAACTGTTAATTGATAAACTAATAACACAAAACATGTAGATTTTTTAGTTCAAACAAATGTTGTTAGTTTATGAAATTTAATGTGCATCCAAATTACTTGTACATATTCAAGAGTTTAATATTTGAAAAATGAAAAGCCAGAGTTGACTTTGAGGTACAATAATAATCGAAAGCTTTTTTTATCATGGCTTAACGAGAGATTTCGAGATCTTTTATGTTTTAAAGAAAAATAGTGCGAGTAGAATAGCGTTTTAGATTACGATAAGGAAATTATTCATCTAAGTTTGAAAAGTAGATTTTACTGTTATCTCAAAATTCAAAAGTTCGAAGAATACATTCTTCAAATGTTAAGAGTATTAATTCGATTTGTTTTTGAAACAAATGAAAATTAAATTACGATGAAGGGATAACAACATGTTCAGTTGTAAGCATCTAAATTCGAGGTGGGGGAAAACGCCATTAAATTAATTACAAACAAGATTTCAAGAAAAAAAATTTTTTCTAGATATTCTAAACTGTCTTCAAGTTTCGCTTTGAACAAATATGATATTCAAATGTGATAGAAAGAATTGGGCGATTGATTAAGAGCATAAAATTCTAGATTTTGTGTTTTTAACGAGTTTCATCACATTTGAACTTCCAATTATGTGAAAAATTCAATTGTATATTTCTATTTGTTAATGTTATTCATAAATGTTTTTTTTTCGTTATTTACAAAAACTATTAACTCTCGAGTGAGGGGACATGACTTCATATTTGTTCTATACAGTCTGAAGTTGATAGTTTACAAAAATTTTCGTGTAAGCAAATTATATGCACAAATTTATGAATTCATTATCTCATCATTGTTACAAATAATTATAAATGTATAGTAAATTAAAAATGAACAATTGATGTTTAAATATAAATGAAATTGGTTATAGTCTTATGATAGATTTTATAATTACAAAAAATGTTAAAGTAAGTGTTTCATATACAAAATTTGATAGTCAGTTTTCCAAATTTTTAAGAATATTTGTGAATTCAAATTGTTCCCAGAAGTGTGTAAGCTTTTTAGATTACGGTAATACAATTTATGAATATAAACTAAAAATCAATCAATAAAACATGTAGTTCTACTTGATGAAAAAAGTTTAGGAATCTTAAATAGATTTGAAATTTGTTGAAAAATTGATGCCGACAAAATGCTGAAATATATTTTAAATTTGATCTCTTTAATACTCAAAATTTTAAAATACAAAATTGGAATTGTGCTAAATTTCTAGTAATGTAAATATATAGGAATACAATAATTTTTCGAAAACTGGAGGATACAACAGTAAATAATTTCCGTCCCAGTAAAGATCAAGTACGATTAAGTTCAAAGTGAGGAAGCAAATCAATTCTTAGAATAAACTTTATCCCAAGTTCTATCGAGTATCACGAAACTACTACACCCGAAAGGTCAGAAACATGTATTAGGTTAAGTAAATACAAATTCAAACGTGAGAAAACGATCAAGAAAGGTAGAAGATCCGTATTTCAAAATTTCAAGTGTACGAAATGCGTATTCTTTTGGATTCTGGACGATCTCCAAATTTTGATTTTGTTAAATGAAATTCGAAAAATAACGGGTATTCGGAGTTTAAATGTGATAGAAAGGGTTGGGAGGGTTATTAAGAGCATAAAATCTTAGATTTGGTGCTTTTAACGGGTTTTATCACATTTGAACTTTCGTTTATCTGAAATAAATTAAACTAAAAACGTAAAAGTTCAACAAGTAAGCATAAACACTTTTGTTAGATATGTATAGTTTAAAGTTTGATATTCAAATTCACAAAAAACGTCAATATTGTTTGTTTGTTTCATTTTATTTGCAACTTTATCCGTTTATGGTTAATCGCTGCAAATCTTATTATTTATACTTCATGAATTTCTTGTTGAAATTCTTACGATGGAGCGAATAGATTATTTTAGTGTGTTTTTGACATGGGTTGGTAATAATCCAAATTTTGCTTCTGAATAAATGAAATTAAAAGTGTGCAAAGAACTTATAGAAGCCGAAAGTATTTAAACAAAACGTTATGGTTCTAGGAAGAAATTTCACATCTGAAAAATAATAAAAATAACAGAACAATATTGAAAAATACTAGATTTCGGTAGTACAAATTTCAAATATAAGCTAAAAACACGTTAATTGAATGAATTGCTTTATATGTACACAAAAGATTAAAAAGTTCAATTCGAATTGAAATTTGTTTCAAAATTAACAGGTTGATATGGCGAAGATGGTAAAATATATTGAAAACTGAATTTTTTAATATTCAAAGTTGAAAAAAATCTGGAATTGCACTAAATTGCGAGTAGAATAAAAATATATGAATATGAAAAAATGAATTTTTGAAAGGTTAGACGAAACTAAACTGAATAAGTTTGGTACAAGCAAAGATCCAATACGGTTAAGTTCAAAGTAAGGATGCGAATCAATTCTTAGAACAAACATTATCGCATAAACGATGGAAGGTGCGCCAACAATTAGTTCTAATATTTCAAAACTACTGTTCCCGAAAGGTCAGGAACATGTATTAGGTTAAGTAAATAAAAGTTCAATGAAAATCAATATAGAGATCGAATACAGTTTCATATAAAAAGTATACGTTTTATTCTAGACGATCTTCAAATTTTGAGTTGGCTAAAAGAAATTCGAAAGAATGGGTATTCAGGGTTCAAATGTGATAGTAAGGGTTGGGCGGGCGATTAAGAGCATAGAATCTTGGATTTTGTGCTTTTAACGGGTTTTATCACATTTGAACTTTCGTTAATCTTAAGTATATTAAACTAAAAACAGAAAAGTTCAACAAGTAAGCAAAAACAATTTTGTTAGATATTTATTGTTCAATGTTTGAAATTCAACTTTACAAACAACCTCATTATTTATTCTTCATGAATCTTCATTCTTTGTTTTGTGGATTTTGAATGATCCAATTTTTGCTGAATGAATTAAATATAAAGTGTGCAAAGAACTTATAGAAACCGAAAGTGTTGAAAACAAAACGTTTTATTTTGAATGAAATTATAAATTTGTAGTTTGACAACTTAATATTTGAGTGCAGGCACATTATTTCTGATCAATTTTATGCAGTCCAAAGTTGAAAGGTTACGAAATTTATAGTATGCTCCAATTATGTGTGTAATATTTTCATGTTATAATCAGTACCTAAAACTGTATAGTAAATTTTAAAAGAATCTTGGTATTTCAAAAATTTTGATTTGGTTAAATGAAATTCGAAAAAACAACAGATATTTTGAGTTTAAATGTGATAGAAAGGGTTGGGTGGGTGATTAAGAGCATAAAATCTTAGATTTTGTGCTTTTAACGGGTTTTATCACATTTGAACTTTCGTTTATCTGAAATAAATTAAACTAAAAACGTAAAAGTTCAACAAGTAAGCATAAACACGTTTGTTAGATATGTATAGTTTAAAGTTTTATTTCAAATTCACAAAAAAACGTCAATATTGTTTGTTTGTTTCATTTTACTATAGCGACTTCAACCGTTTATGGTTAACCGCTGCAAATCTTATTATTTATACTTCATGAATTTCTTGTTGAAATTGTTACGATGGAGCGAATAGATTATTTTAGTGTATTATTGACATGGGTTGTTAATAATCCAAATTTTGCTTCTGAATAAATGAAATTAAAAGTGTGCAAAGAACTTATAGAAGCCGAAAGTATTTAAACAAAACGTTATGGTTCTAGGAAGAAATTTCAAATAATAAAAATAACAGAACAATATTGAAAAATATTAGATTTCGGTAATAAAAATTTCGAATATAAGCTAAGAACTGATTAATTGAATGAATTGTTTTATATGTGCACAAAAGATTGAAAAGTTCAATTCGAATTGAAATTTGTTTCAAAATTAACAGGTTGATATGGAGAAGATGGTAAAATATATTGAAAACTGAATGTTTTAATACTCAAGGTAGAAAAACCTGGAATTAAACTAAATTGCGAGTAAAATAAAAATATATGAATATGAAAAAATGAATTTTTGAAAGGTTAGACAAAACTAAACTGAATAAGTTCGGTACAAGCAAAGATCAAGTACGGTTAAGTTCAAAGTAAGGAAGCGAATCAATTCTTAGAACAAACATTATCGCATAAACGATGGAAGTTGCGCCAACAATTTGTTCTAATATTTCAAAACTACTGTTCCCGAAAGGTCAGGAACATGTATTAGGTGAAGTAAATAAAAGTTCAATGAAAATCAATATAGATATAAGATCGAATACAGTTTCATATAAAAAGTATACGTTTTATTCTGGACGATCTTCAAATTTTGATTTGGTTAAATGAAATTCGAAAAAATAACGGATAGTCAGAGTTCAAATGTGATAGAAAGGGTTGGGTGGGTGATTAAGAGCATAAAATCTTAGATTTTGTGCTTTTAACGGGTTTTATCACATTTGAACTTTCGTTTATCTGAAATAAATTAAACTAAAAACGTAAAAGTTCAACAAGTAAGCATAAACACTTTTGTTAGATATGTATAGTTTAAAGTTTTATTTCAAATTCACAAAAAAACGTCAATATTGTTTGTTTGTTTCATTTTACTATAGCGACATCAACCGTTTATGGTTAATCGCTGCAAATCTTATTATTTATACTTCATGAATTTCTTGTTGAAATTGTTACGATGGAGCGAATAAATTATTTTAGTGTATTATTGACATGGGTTGTTAATAATCCAAATTTTGCTTCTGAATAAATGAAATTAAAAGTGTGCAAAGAACTTATAGAAGCCGAAAGTATTTAAACAAAACGTTATGGTTCTAGGAAGAAATTTCAAATAATAAAAATAACAGAAGAATAATGAAAAATACTAGATTTCGGTAATAAAAATTTCGAATATAAGCTAAAAACTGATTAATTGAATGAATTGTTTTATATGTGCACAAAAGATTGAAAAGTTCAATTCGAATTGAAATTTGTTTCAAAATTAACAGGTTGATATGGAGAAGATGGTAAAATATATTGAAAACTGAATGTTTTAATACTCAAGATAGAAAAACCTGGAATTAAACTAAATTGCGAGTAAAATAAAAATATATGAATATGAAAAAATGAATTTTTGAAAGGTTAGACAAAACTAAACTGAATAAGTTCGGTACAAGCAAAGATCAAGTACGGTTAAGTTCAAAGTAAGGAAGCGAATCAATTCTTAGAACAAACATTATCGCATAAACGATGGAAGGTGCGCCAACAACTAGTTCTAATATTTCAAAACTACTTTTCCCGAAAGGTCAGGAACATGTATTAGGTTAAGTAAATAAAAGTTCAATGAAAATCTATATAGATATAAGATCGAATACAGTTTCATATAAAAAGTATACGTTTTATTCTAGACGATCTTCAAATTTTGAGTTGGCTAAAAGAAATTCGTAAGAATGGGTATTCAGGGTTCAAATGTGATAGAAAGGGTTGGGCGGGCGATTAAGAGCATAGAATCTTGGATTTTGTGCTTTTAACGGGTTTTATCACATTCGAACTTTCGTTAATCTTAAGTATATTAAACTAAAAACAGAAAAGTTCAACAAGTAAGCAAAAACACTTTTGTTAGATATTTATAGTTCAATGTTTGACATTCAACTTTACAAACAACCTCATTATTAATTCTTCATGAATCTTCATTCTTTGTTTTATGGATCTTGAATGATCCAATTTTTGCTGAATGAATTAAATATAAAGGGTGCAAAGAACTTATAGAAACCGAAAGTGTTGAAAACAAAACGTTTTATTTTGAATGAAATTATAAATTTGAAGTTTGACAACTTAATTTTTGAGTGCAGGCACATTGTTTCTGATCAATTTTATGCAGTTCAAAGTTGAAAAGTTACGAAATTTATAGTATGTTCCAATTATGTGTGTAATATTTTCATGTTATAATCAGTACTTAAAACTGTACAGTAAATTTTAAAAGAATCTTGGTATTTCAAAAATTTTGATTTGGTTAAATGAAATTCGAAAAAATAACAGATATTCTTAGTTCAAATGTGATAGAAAGGGTTGGGTGGGTGATTAAGAGCATAGAATCTTAGATTTTGTGCTTTTAACGGGTTTTATCACATTTGAACTTTCGTTTATCTGAAATAAATTAAACTAAAAACGTAAAAGTTCAACAAGTAAATGTAAACAATTTGTTAGATATGTATAGTTTGAAGTTTGATATTCAAATTCACAAAAAACGTCAATATTGTTTCATTTTATTAGCGACTTTAACCGTTTATGGTTATTCGCTGCGAATCATATTATTTATACTTCATGAATTTCTTGTTGAAATTGTTACGATGGAGCGGATAGATTCACACAGCGAAAATGCACAAATCTAATCAAACTGTTCTAGGTTTGCACTAAGCTGAGAATATTTACCTCCGATTTGCGAGCAAAAAATCCGAATAGTTCTTTAGAAAACTTTTAGAGCCATTAGAACAGCTGATTTTGTGTGATGCTCTCCACCGTAGTCCTCTTTTCGTTGTTTTTTCACCAATGCAAACAACTTTCAGCTGTGACGTGATCGCTCTTGTCGGAAGCGAAACTAGCTTTGCAAACGACACACAATACATCTGCTTGCAGTGGCGATAGAATCCAAACTGATCCAATTTTTGTTAGGATGTTTCTTTTTACGTGATTTCGTTTGTAGATTATTCACTAATGGGTGGTCCTAACGGCTATAAAAATAGCAGCATATAGAATTTAAATGTCGATTATTTCATTTTGGATTTGCATTTCATTGAATGAAACTATCGGGATGCTGTACGGGATTCATTCCTGCCTTTCAGAAGAACCAAATTGTGGAACTCACTACAATATTAGGCACTGTTCGGAACATTTTTCTCGAACGATTTGTTGTACAGCAGCAGATATTATGTTCTCTTCCTCAGAACGCGTTCTGATTGGCTGGTGTTGACATGGGTTAAATGAGACAGGTTTTGCAATAGTGTACTATTGAAATACTTCAATGCTGTTGCTGTTAAATAGAAAAATTTTGATTCTATTGGTAGTTAGATTATATAAATCCTTTCACAAATCACTGAGCTATGAGCTTTCAAAATACGATAAAGGCAAACGCGCCTTATGAATTATCCTCTTTGATACTCGTTTATACCAAACATTTCAGAAAAGTTTATTCTGAATTATTTGAGATTATTTCACACAACTGAAAATTGTATCATAAAATTGTGATCATATTTCCGATGGCAAAGCAAAGCAAAGTCCTGGCATTACATTCCTTTTGTGGAATTTGGCCTTTCTGTTTCAACAGACTTCGCAGCCGATTCTTAGTGTACAGAATCATTGCATAGCTAGTACTACGGATCCTACTGACACTAAGAATCCTTCCAGGTCGGGGCTCGAACATACGACAACTGACTTGTAAGACCAGCGCCCTATGCATTGAACCACCAACCCGGGCCGTATTTCCGATGGCATGTAGCAAAAATTATGTTGATTCGTTAGATACAGCAAGAGATATTCACGATCAAAAACTTATCACTCTCTCAGAGGGTAAATTTTGAAAAGGCGCCCATAGTAAAGTAAGTCGTATTTACGACAAAATCAAAAATCGTTGCTGCAATCAATTTAACTTTAAAACTCATGTTAGCAAAAATCAAAAACATTCGTTGCGTAGGGTTTATTCTTCCCTTCTTGAGAAAGTCAATATTTTGCAAGCAAATGATGTTTTGTGTGCACCGTGTAGGCAGAAAAAGAGTAAAATTGACGCAAAGGAATTGCGAAATGATGCAATTTTCACTATTCAACTATGTGGAAAAATTCTGCTGATGCAATAGTGATCACAGATTCTGAATGCTCTGAGACTGATGACAATGTGTCCATATTCAGAAACTATACAGAAGTAATTCTTACATTTACTTGTATTGTAACCAGAGATGTTTATCTCCTCTGTGTGACGAAGAGCAAGCAAAATTTCTCCCCTCGCACTGACAACTTCAACGAGAGCTCTTCTCTTTCACATTTATACACCACTGTTGTGTAAAGTGTGCACGCATCATGAGTGCTTCCTCTTTGTGCCGTGCTTCGTTTTTTGCATCCTCGGTGTGGCAAAAATCTGACTCTAGCGTGTATCACTCTGGTGAAATGCCATCTCTGATTGTAACATAGCATTTCTCAAATTTTAACATGTCGATTGCCGTTTTAGAATGAATCTTACAAAAATTTGATGCAAAAGATGCAACTAAGTCCGAGAGAATGTGAATTTTAACTGTTTTGCCAAAAAAACTGGAGTATTCTTAAGACAGCGCAACACGCTGAACACATCAAGATATTTTGTTACGAAAGTAGGGAATCTGGTCTATTTTCCCCTTAAATAATAATTAAAGTCAAACAATTTTACACGGTGCACACAAAACATCAGCAAATGATCGAATTTTTCAAGAAGGGAATAAAATGTACCACCGAAATCACCCCCTTGCTATGGAAACTGGTTCCTGAAACCGACGCATTTTGTTTGGGTGGCGTTGTTGCACAGACTAACAGACATGACAGTATGAGTAAATTCTTATAAAAATTATTTTTCGTGATGCACTAGTTCCACCTATATTGTACTGCGCGGACTATTTACTATCGGTATACCCCTTGTGTTACGTAAAAAAATTTTTTACTAGTTGGTTTCCCCTCGTTTGTCAACACCGATCAGCTGCTTGCAGGGTTGCCTGATTCCATCAAAATATTTGATAATGAATCGTCACAATAAATTATTGTTTTACGTTGATAATATATTTAACATTTTTAGCGATGTTGGAAGGTAAACATTTATTTTACTCAACGTTATTCATCTAGACTATTTTTGATTGTGTTGGTAATTTTCACCCGAAATTAAGTGACGGCAGACCAGAAGCAAGTAAATATTGTTCGATTTTGTATTGCGTTGTAGGATGATAAGTAGACACAATTCTGTATATAGTTTTGGCAATATGTAATTTATCTGTATCCTGCATGAAATTCGCATGGAGGTATACAAATCAATACATTACAGGTAATTCTGTATGAATGGCAACTCGGTTGGTAAATGAAAAAATAAACACAGTCTAGATGACAGACAGGATGTATTTGATAGGGTAACGTGGCGCCATCATGACATATGCGAGTACTGTCCCAACTAAAGGAATAATCGAAATAATCGTTTAAATGGTTAAAGAATCTAATTTGAGTGTCCTGTCTGTTAGTCTGTGGTTGTTGTCAACAATACACTGAAAATAATTTGCACGCTAGAAACATGTGCAAAGCATTTGATCTATCACTGCTTGTAGAACACATGAAATTCATGAAAATATACACTTAACCCATAAAATGAGTGTAAAAACTGTTGATATGTAGCGGAAATCAAGCTACGATTATATGAAATGCACTTAAAAACGATCAGATATATTGTTACCTTTAGGTTTTATATGCATTTCATGTGAATGTCACATTGTTTTCCACATAGATTTCAATTGAAACAGAGTTGACCGATTCAAGTGTTTTGCACGTACATTTGTGCTGTAGTCATTCCCACTAGAAAATGAAGTGTTTAACACATGTAGTTCGATTCAATAGCAAAACACATCATATCCAAAGGAAAAACACATCAAAGCTAAGTGAAAAATAATCTAATCTCGCATCTTAGTGAAATTGCACATTAAATCTTGAAACAAATCGCTTTGGTTATGTATTGATATGAAAAAGCATGTGAAATTGAAGTGGTGTTTACATATGAATCGATCGTGCAAATTTTTATCAGTGTATGTTAAGCTACGTTCATACCATACAATCAAATTACACTGGTGTCAAAAGTTAATTTCTTCAAACCCAATATCAATATAACTAACGCGTTTTTTTTAAAACGGCTAATGAGCCTTTTCTCTTTCGTCTGGTGTTGAATTTAATACTCTATCTTTCATAGCTCGCTTGCAATTTCTTTCGAAAGTGGAAGTTGACAGGTGGCTTATTAGCCGTTCTAAAAAAACGCGTGAACTCTAGTCTAGTATTCTCTATTAAACAAGTAATTTGACCTCTTTTTGAATAAGACAAAGGAATTGTGGTTTATTATAGTTTGATTATATCCCATCGAAATTGTTTCCTTATCTTGGAGCAATCGCATAAAGAAAAATGTTAACGTCTGACACAGCATTTGACAGCGAACTAGAACCAAAGCAGGGATGCCAGGTATTTTTTTCAAAAATCTGTGATCAAACCCAAAACCTGTCTGTGAAAATCTGTGACCGTTTTCCGTACCCCAAAAGCAGTTCGAAATCAATTTGATGAGCAAAAAAAAGCTCTCACTCACACTCTTTTCCGTACCATTACAGCAGATCGAATACAATTTAGTGAGCAGAAAAAAAGGTCTCACTACCAACACGCTCTGTACCTTTTGCCTCACCCGCTCTGTACTTTTTGGCGCTAAACTGTGTTCGATTTCCAAAATCCGTGAAAATCTGTGATTTATTCAAGAATCTGTGAAAATCTGTGTTCATTTTCAGAAATCTGTGACAATCTGTGTCATTTTTAAAATCTGTGCAGCAAATTCAAGATTTGTGTAACACAGATTAATTTGTGAACCTGACATCCCTGAACCAAAGAACAAAAATTTTCGTCTTCAAGCCAATTGTATGCAGATGACAATCGTGCCATCGGGGTGACCAAAATGGACGATTCATTCTTTTGGTTTTAAAGTGAAGATTCTAAGTGTCGTCCCTCTCGGTTTAAAACTGATCGATTGAATTTTATTCATCGATTATCTGGGTTATTAATCGATTACTCTATTAATCGATAGATTCTACGCCATCCATATGTGCATGCCACGACGTAAAATACACTGGTGGCGTAATAAGACAGTTTTAGTTGTGTTGGTAATTTTCTCACGAAATTAAGTATTGCGCGCCGGGATTCAAGCATGTAAACATAAACAAACGACCATTTCAGATCGGGATTTCACTTCTTAGTTACTCCAGTTGTCGCGCAGCCTGGCGAATCTTTGGCACTAATTGAAAATCTGGACATTTTTTCTTCAAGGGCTTGCAAGGTAACGTCGAAATATAGAAAATTTTACACACATCCGATTCTGTTCATTTCGTTGGAGGAAGGATTTGGCGGATCGCACTGTGGTATCTATTACAGTTATTATGAATAATGGAGTGATTGTGCTGTGGGTGGCATTTCAAATTCAGGTGATGAAAACGACTGAAACATCCCGGAACAAAACACCCCATTTCACTGTCAATATTTTCGCAAACAGAACCAAATCTAAATATTTTCATAAAAGCAACTCCCGAAACGTCATTTGTTTATGTTTTTTCTTCTTCACGTCTCTCTGTTATTCCAAAATAAAATGACAACCGCACTAACACATAGAAAAACGTGATCACCAGGTATTTTACATCGTGTGTGCATGCTTGATATTTCTCGATGAACATTAGAATAGGTCCCAAGTGCAAATGACAGTTTCTCTTGGTTTACTTTCTCTTTCAATTCTTACGGTGAATTCCAGTAATTTCCAACAAATTCTACAATTTGTATCGAAAGTTGATGGTTTTTGCTATTGTCCTATGTGAAGTGTTAGATGAGAGGATTGCTGATTGAGCCGTAATACTCGAAAGAGAAAGTAAACAAAGAGAAACTCTCATTTGCACTTAGGACCTTTTCTCGTGTTTGTCTTCATTTTATTGTCATTGATCGGCAGAGATGCCAGATCTACAGATTCGTCTGTAAATATGCAGTTTTCGTACAGCTGCAGACATTTTTGTTATGCAGACTTTTGAAAATAGATTTTTTGCAGAATTTCGTCAAAATTAACACGCTTTTGAAATTGTCGCGACCTTTGTTTTGCTCGCCAAGTCAGTTTAGCGTAGCATACTTTATAGGGAAATTGCAGCCAGCAAGGTATACTTGCTGACTGCAGGTTTTTTTTTCGGATATACAGACTTTTACAACCCTGTCTGAAGATATTTCAATTTTTTACCTTGCATCTCTGATTGTGATAAAACAGTATGTTTTTGTAACAGTGTATACGACGAGAAAAAATAAGCGTGTGATGTGATTGAAGACGTTTGCTCTTTCAATGTTTTGTTTTGCTGCCCTTCAATTCGGGCGAAAAAAGTTGGTGCTCGAAGAGCTTGAGTCACGTTGAATTATTCTATTATATTAATTTTAAGGCTGAACATTTTTTTAAATATACTTGGGAGTGGTGCACTACATGATAGATCATAGTTATGGAATCCACAATGAAAATAAAGCAGGAACCAGGATTGAAAGCTCGAGGAAATGCCACGACAGCTGCGCAACCCGCGATCACCGTGAAATCCGAACGTTTATCCTCTTTCCGTGTTCCTAGAGATTTAACTCTCGGAGGACTTACAAATGGGCGTGCATCGAAACCGGTTACAAATAAAAAGGTTTATACACCTAATTTGAATGCGGTGAGGAATAAAGATACGTAAGTTGAATGCCAATCAATTGTACTATTGGTTATGTTCACAGTAGAGTTAACGAATATACAGATACAAATTTTACCTTTGAAATTCCGTTCCACTTTATCTTAGTAATGTCAAAACTGCCTCCATTGGAATAAAACAGCGAGTTAAGATTGAGCGAAATAAGGATGCGAAAGGTAGCTCCAAAAGCAAGAGTTCATTGATTCAAACGGCTGGTATATTTTCCGAGGGCCTAGCCCAGCGCACACTACAACGATCGAAGTACGATAAATATAACAACGCTTCAAAAGAGCCTGGAGAAGCGATCCGCAGGCCAGTTTTTCGATCAGAAGTGAAAGTAGATCCCGAGGAGGAAAGAAAACGATTATCCGATCTATTCGGTGAGCTGGAGAACGATGAATTGTCTCTAGAGGAGACTAAAAAATACGAAAATGGAACCAATATGCCTGTAAAACTCGAAAATTGTTAGTTTTTCGTTATTCCAAAATTGATACTATTGTATGAATATGAAACTTTTTTTTTTTTTTTCAGTGGATTATAAACTTCGACCCGCAATGCTTAAAGCAGAAATCAAAGACGAATTCAAACCAAAAATCGAAGCCAGCGAGTTACTCGACGCGATTAAAGCGAATGGTGCCCAAAATAACTTTTTTTTGTTACAACTGCCGGATGTGTTACCGGGAAGAACTGATACCGAAGTTCGCAAGACTGAGCCGTCTTCGAAAGAGCAACAGGACGCGCCAATTGAAACGGATCCGCCCCGTTGTACGGTTCGTGAGCTTGAAGAGGGATACGTAGGTAAATTAATACGATACAGATCCGGCAAGGTGAAGCTTATACTGGGAAACATGGTATTCGATTTAACCTTGGGCATGGATAGCGGATTCCTACAGGAATTAGTGTCTGTTAACACAAATACCTCGGAACGGAGTGGGAATATTATCAATCTAGCAGCTATTAAAGCAAAACTGAACGCATCACCCGACTGGGAATATCTTTTTGAAAAATAAAATACGACTAATCGATTTCTTGTTTCTATTTAAGCTATAACTTCAACCAACACATGTTCAAACTATGTCATCCTTTTGGTTTATTTTTTCAGCTTTGTGAATGTTGCCATCCAAATCGAGGGCGAAATTGTAGCTGACTGGTTGCACTAATGCCAATTCAATTGCTTGGTCTATATTTTCTCGGGTGATAAAACTTTTCGCTTGCTCCTGTTCTTCTCGGACCCGGGCCCGCAGTGAATCAAGTTTTTCGCGATCGCGCTCTTCCTTAGCAAGCAATCGTTCCAGTACGTATTTTTTTCGTTGTTCGTGTTCTTGTGCAAGCCGTTTATCGCGAATATCGGCAACATCTCGATTCCATTGTTCGTTGATACGTTGGGCTTGCTCCCATTCGGCTTCTTCCTGCTCTGGTGTCTGCAGTACCATGCCGGCACGAGACACCAATTTAAACGCTTCCACTTCATCCATCAGAAAGCGTCGAACAGCTTTCATCTGTGCGTGGTAATTATTGTTCAGGCGTTTTAGTTCCTCCTTTTCATCTTGGGATTGTAACTTTCGCTCTGGAACCCGGAACAATTTACTTTTAGCAGTACCAAGCCAACGGGGCTTTCGACGATACCGGACAGTCGTGTACTGTAACAAAACTTTGGGTAGAGATTCAGCTGGCTTTAGCAAACATCTAGCCGTTAGTATTCCGACAGCGGTGGAAATCCCGGACATTAGAGAAATAATAGAAAGATATCTAGTTCACAAATCCTTGATTGAAATAATGATCGAAATGAACGTGTTGACATCTAATACGGGTGCGTTCTGAGACGATTCAAGTGCACGATGATAAAGTATACAGGTGATACAATTTTTGTGATACCTGACTACACTGAAAATAATTTGCACGCTAGCATTATGTCAGACCCTGTCAGCTTGGAGCGAAATCAATCTCCAGTTCAGCAACGCCATCGCACGGCATCACATTCAACATATGATGTCAATTGTGTGAGTGTGCAGTGCTGCTATTTTGGCGCGCACGAATTTGACATTTATCTCCCTTACTTCTATGTACGAGATTCGATGCGGACTCGTCTGAGGGCGCCATGCTCGCAAAAAAGTATGTTGCCAATGATTTGTTCGGGAAATGTGAGAGCTGGATATCTTGTTAATATGATGTCTTTGATTATGTGCAAAGTATATTTGATTCTCAGATCCAAATGGATTCCGAATTAGCGAGAAATTTTCATTCGGAATTCTGTGTGGAAATCATAATGAATTCCGAATCAATTCCAACTCCAGTTCAACAACCGATTCCGAATGAATTTTGCCTACAACCGGTTGATTCGGAAATCTGTCGGAATTGAGTGAGAAGATGCGGGCTGAATTGTCAATTCGTCTTCTTCTTCCTCTTTTCCGATTTTGCTCGTTTTCGTGCAATTTTTCAGTTTATTTTTAAATGAAAACATTATATAACTGAATTTATAAATTTGAATATTCAAGTTTCTCGGAT
This sequence comes from Malaya genurostris, assembly GCF_030247185.1. Classification (NCBI taxonomy): domain Eukaryota; kingdom Metazoa; phylum Arthropoda; class Insecta; order Diptera; family Culicidae; genus Malaya; species Malaya genurostris. The sequence goes on from NC_080571.1 coordinate 87,298,981, forward strand.
ATACAGAACTAGTAAATAAGCAGTTCTTAGAATTCCAGCATAAACTGTTGAAATTCGCTGGAAATTAACAAAATGGCCTACCTTAGCCAGCATCATCAATTCCTCTAGCTGGAGTGTAGTGAAATGGCTTAAGTCGCCTAACTGTTACACGAACACATTCATAAAATGAGCGAATATTCAATGACATTTATAATGTCACTGTCAATCGGGTTGATCGAGCAGCCAACTCAGGAGAAAATTTTAGATCTGAATCCATTGAGCACTGATAAATCCTGCAGTCGAGTAAGAATTCATAGCTCATAAAATAATGGCAAAACGATGTGATAAGCACGAGTCATTAAAAATGTCATTACTAAAAAATAATATTTTAATGAACGTGTGATGGTGCAGTAATGACGAGATTTCTATCAAATTTGAAATACATCATTACTTAGTCATCATTAAAAATGACAAAAATATTGCTTGTGCAAGGGCCGCTATAAATCGTAATATTTAGATTCTATATGAATTTCATACGAATGTCACATTGTTTTCCATATAGATTTCAATTGAAACACAGTAGACCGAATCAAGTGTTTTGCACATACATTTGTGCTGTACATATTTCCATTAGTAAATGAAGCGTTTAACACATGTAGTTCGTTTCAATAGCAGAACACATCACTTCCAAAGGAAAACTATATCAAAGCTAAGTGAAAAAAAACCTGAATTTGCATCTTAGTGCATTTGCACATGAAATCTTAAAACAAATCGCGTTGGTTATGTATTGAATTTAAAAAGCACATTGAATTGAAGTGCTATTTACATACGAACAAGGGTGGCAAAAACTCGCTCATAAGATTCGATTTTTTCTATTAATCAGCTCACCTCATGATTTACGATGCAATCCGTAAAATGATGGTAAAGATGAAACTCATCGCTGATCTAAGCAAACACACTCACCTATACAGAGCACCGCTGACATCAAATTATGATGGTATTGATGGTTCTCAGTTTTGATTTTATAGCATTTAACTCTCATTCCTAGTTTTAAAAAGTGAGTACTGAGTTTGGCATCACCGTACCGAGCTACACCGGTGAGTGTATGCCTAAACCACAGAGCTGCCAACACGACCCAGCTTTTCGGTTTTGTTTTTGCTGGTACTCAAAACGAGCACGTGCATTAATGTACGAAAACAAAAATCGAATCGTAGCGTGATGTTCCGTAGCGATTGAATTTCATGTCTCGAGCTAAGCACAACTGGCTACTAAAACCGAATTCGTTTTTCAGCATACGAAAACATGTCTTGAAAATTGGATTGCAATGGCATCGATTCGAACGTTGGCCGCCCATGGCAACTCTGTTGGATGGGGAATACAAGCGAGACAGTCTCACAAGAATCTGATTCAATGTGTTGATGTACAAACACATCAAATCACAACTCACAAATCGTCTCTCAGTGGGTTCTAATATTTGATGTGCACTCAGCGCTCATCTGCTGATTGCTTGACACTACGATGTTGAGACGATGTTTTCTCTACACAAATGGTTACCCAGTTACTCAACTCGCTCAGCGATGCTTCTGAAACCGATTTGCAGGTGAGCTGAACTCGGTGATGATGAAGTACGGAGTTGATTATTGCCAGCCCTGCATACGAATCGATCGTACAAATTTGTATCAGTGTAAGGTTGCTGACAGAGCTCCCGCTAAGAAAAAAATCATCTTGGGAACTTCTATAATTATAAGCGTTATGTTATGCAGTTATTTTAAAGAAAACTTCAAAGCAGAGGTGGAAATAAGCCCATTTCACGCACGAAAATGTGAATCAAGATTTCCGATTGTGAATCAAAAAACCGAACACCGTGAATTAAAAAATTGGGTAACAAAATTAAGATCGCGGTTATGTTTTAAATTGTAGGAACTGTTGAAATGAAATTAAAGACGTTCTTAAATTCTAAGCAAAACCAAAATTTATCTTATCAAAAATCATTCGTTTCAAACATGTGATATGAAGAGATAATATCACAGACAGACAGGACACTCAAATTAGATTCTTCAAACATTTTAACGGTCATTTCGAATATTCTTTTAGTTGGGACAGTACTCACATGCAGGGCTTGCAAATTGAAGCAACGAATATGAACGAAAGGGTTTCACCATCTGTGCTATTCACACACATTCGTATGTCAGGTAGAATTCACAGCGCAACCCAAGCCAGGAGAGCTGCTTCGTTCGTTCATTAGTTCATGAATATGCCCGCTTGCTGAGACCTATGCTTCATGAGGTTAGCATTTGATGAATGGTTCTCATATTGTAGATGCCTATGAGGAAACTAGTTTCATAACTTTTAGTTCCGATGAATGTTAATTTAAAGAACATTGCATTTAGTGTTTCTAGGATATATACACAGTGTAAACTGCCAAGAAACAAATTGATCGTTTTGAAAATGGGCTCAAATGCAAAACTTCTGCTATAAAATGTTTAAAGTATGTTTGAAATGTGATCAAATTTGGTCTTGGAATGCGAACATTATGTTAAAAATGATTTCTGTAAACCTACTTTTTAAAAATAAACCGTAAACATTGCCTATATGACTTTGCTTCGCGTCTTGTAGCACACCGCGAGGCAAGGTCTTCTTTCTCGTACAATACTAACGAGAGCGAACCCTTCATTCCATTACATTGTCATGGATTGCTTAGTTCATGTGTTAACTGAGACTGAGAGCACAGACAGTTTACTTGGCAAGGGGAATTGGTCTGCTCAGTAGCATATACTCTCACGCATCCAGTTTCTCTCTAATATAGGTCTCTCATTCAGCTATGTTAAGCAAAGTGTTCACAGCAGATATTTTTTGTTGCTTCGTTCGTTTGTGGATTCACAATACAAGCCCTGCTCACATGTGTCATGATGGCGCCACGTTACACTATTGAAAACATCCTGCCTGTCATCTAGACTGTGTTTATTTTTTTCATTTACCAACAGAGTTGCCATTTATACAGAATTACCTGCAATATATTGATTTGTATACGTCCATGCGAATTTCATGCAGGATACAGATTTAATACATATTGCCAAAACTTTATAAATAATTGTGCCTACTTCTCACTCTCCAACGCAATACAAAATTCAACCCGTTTTGTTACAATATTTACTTGCTTCTGGTCTGCCGTCATAATTTCGGGTAAAAACTACCAACACAATAAAAAATAGTCTAGATGAACAACGTTGAGTCAAATAAATGGTTACCTTCCAACATCGCGGAAAAGTTAAATATATTATCAACGTAATCCAATAATTTATTGTGACGATTCATTTTCAAATATTTCGATGAAATCAGGCATCCCTGCAAACAGCTGATCGGTGTTGACAAACGAGGGGAAACCAACTAGTAAAAAAACTTTTACATAACACAAGGGGTGTACAGATAGTAAATAGTTCGCGCAGTACAATATAGGTGGAACTAGAGCATCACGAAAAATTATTTTAATAAGAATTTACTCATACTGTCATGTCAGTTAGTCTGTGATAATACTAACTATTTTTATTTACTGTGAATCAAACAATTTGCTTATGTCCACCCCTGTTTTAAAGTGGAACTTACTTCGACATATCATGGAATTTTCAATTGATTGTTACACTTTTAGATTCAAATTCTATCCGATTTGCAGTTTCGACATTACAGAGTAATAAGTGATTAAAATCTTAAATTGCCACTTAAAACGACGGTCATTAAAATACTGTCATGAGAACTGAAACACCGAAGAATACTCATGCGAAAAACACATGCGGATTGATAAAAAAGGTATCATTTCACTGCTAGGTGGATTAAGCACGTTTTTAAAAGTCGAATCAGACAGGATTTTTTTTATCTCGTGGTTGTTTTCTGTAAAACTCAAGTTCAGAAAAGATTCGTTAACAACTGACATTACTTTATCTCCTATAAAATCGATATTAAATCAAAGATAAAGTCAAGATGGAATACTCTATGATTTTTCATATACCATTTAAATAGGACCCCTCGATGAAATCGGTTCACCGTCAGTTGCAGTACAATTCTTATTTAAAACAAAACAACAAGCGTCGAACCGCTACATGCGTCGTAACTATGACAATTTTTGTTTGTGTAGAATTAATCTTAAATTGCAATATGATCGAAATCGTAGTATTTTGCTGCATATCGAGTGGTTTTTGAAACAGGAAAACAAAAATCAATAAGAATTATTGCTAAGAATCTGTTCAATTTGAAATATTCTTATTTTACGATGCATTAAAGTGAATGGATGTTACAACATATTTTGTGCGGTATGTTTACTTCTTTCCAAACTTGTATTGTTGCTACGGAATTTTACCGTCATTGTCAAATGCTTATCGACGCTTATTTACGAAGGGTCAACAAAATTACACTATTACTAAGTTCACTGGTTCACGATTACTGGTCCGATATTTTTCGATGGATCGTATGGGACATTGTAATCTTGAGTTTATCTTTGATTAAATCTTGTTCATAATTGAAGTGCAATCTAAAATTTTCTGTTGCTTCGCCTGAATGAAGCCCACAAAATTTCACCCATTTATAGCGACCCTCACGTGAGACAATATTATTATCAATCCAAAGTATTGTAAATGCCGTCAATCCAATTGGCTTCTTAAATTGAGCATTTGGAGCTTTAAATATTGCAACCCCGAAAAATTCGGAACCATATCATTACGTCTACAGGAATGGTATTGTGAGGATAATCTATTATTTCGTTCCATTTTTTCTAATTGTTTATGTCTTACCACTTTGAGCCATAGCTGTATTTTAATATATTTTTTATATATTCAATTAAATGCTTAAAAACAATTAATTGAGCTTTGATGACAAAACACGAAATATCTCATGTTGAACGCAAAATCGAGTCCATTGTTGACGTATTACCGGATCTTTTGGAAAACGGAAAAAGTCAAGTTTGGATCGAAATGCTTAGTGCGACCACAGTGTGGAACACAGCATTTCATTCTTCTCGTCAGGGCTTGTATTGTGAATCCTCAAACGAACGAAGCAACAAAAAATATCTGCTGTGAACACTTTGCTTGACATAGCTGAATGAGAGACCGATATTAGAGAGAAACTGGATGCGTGAGAGTATATGCTACTGAGCAGACCAATTCCCCTTGCCAAGTAAACTGTCTGTGCTCTCAGTCTCAGTTAACACATGAACTAAGCAATCCATGACAATGTAATGAAATGAAGGGTTCGCTCTCGTTAGTATTGTACGAGAAAGAAGACCTTGCCTCACGGTGTGCTACAAGACGCGAAGCAAAGTCATATAGGCAATGTTTACGGTTTATTATTAAAAAGTAGGTTTACAGAAATCATTTTTAACATAATGTTCGCATTCCAAGACCAAATTTGATCACATTTCGAACATACTTTAAACATTTTATAGCAGAAGTTTTGCATTTGAGCCCATTTTCAAAACGATCAATTTGTTTCTTGGCAGTTTACACTGTGTATATATCCTAGAAACACTAAATGCAATGTTCTTTAAATTAATATTCATCGGAACTAAAAGTTATGAAACTAGTTTCCTCATAGGCATTTACAATATGAGAACCATTCATCAAATGCTAACCTCATGAAGCATAGGTCTCAGCAAGCGGGCATATTCATGAACTAATGAACGAACGAAGCAGCTCTCCTGGCTTGGGTTGCGCTGTGAATTCTACCTGACATACGAATGTGTGTGAATAGCACAGATGGTGAAACCCTTTCGTTCATATTCGTTGCTTCAATTTGCAAGCCCTGCTTCTCGTAAAACTTAACACACTTTCGAGTTTACACTAATTTAACAAATCTTTTTTGGTTACACTTTAATTCACTAAGAAGAAAAACGGCTTGATGCTGATTTTATTTACACAGTGCTGCACTATAAACATTTATTACAAATGAGATTGAAAAAAGTGAAACATTCTTTGAAAATTTTCATGTTCATTGGTGAGTTAAAATTGCACATTTTAATAAAATTGTTTTCTGATTTTCTTTATATTTGGCATCATTGCTCGCGTACCCTGCAAAAGTTTTTTCTTTTCACAATGGGCGGGTAGCAACATCAAAATCAACCAATCAGAAACTAGTCCATTTGGAACGGATTTTCTCTTCTCTCGTCTCGGATTATAACAGGTTCTGATAATTCGTTTGCTTGTCGTAGCCCCGATTATTCGAGAAGAAGCGTGTTTTCTTTCAGTGCAGTAACGCGTAGAGGCTGCGTTGCCAACATTAGGAAAATAAGTGTAACGCATTGCAAGTGTAAGTTAACTAATGTAAACTGTGTGAACGGTTTCCTTTATCGTATAGCCATTTCTGATGGTGTTGGTAACCTGTCCGTCAGTTTAGCAGCTAAGGAAAATTTTCACTTGTGCACGGGTTACTTGTTTCATTCGGTTGGTTCGGGCACATCGGTCTTGTGATATCACCTGCTTCATTCGGTGTGTAGTGGCTTTACATTTTTCCTGGTCTGGACAAGCGGCGTAAGTTTATTCTATTGTAGGACTCACATTTGTGGTCCCAAGTCATAATGGTTAATTTAACAGCAAAGTAATATTTTGTGATGGGTTCTGGAATGTTGATAGCAATCATTGAAAGCCCTTCTAGGCTAGTCCACGATTGATAGATTCTATATTCTTTTTGAAGTTTGTCCGTTCTGATCTCGGCTTTCAAAAATTCATGTCTGTTTGTTTTGCGGAATCAATAGTTTTAAAATTGTTTTTATAAAGTGATTTCTATTGCCAAGAGCAACTTTGTGATATTTTGATTAAGGGTCACATGACCGTCACCACCTGATTAGTTGTTTTGCCGAAGCAATCTTATCCCACTTTGCGCTGTTAAATTTGTAATCAAGAGCAGTACTGCATTATTCGAGCATTAATTACTGTAATCATTTGACAGAACCATAATTTTCTACTGATTTTCTATTTCAGAACAACTTAGTTATAAAACGGAACGAAAGGACCAAATCGGAAAATGGCCAATCTAAATAAGATCGCTGTCGAGGAACGAGAGTCCAAGTTCGGATATGTATATGCCGTATCCGGTCCAGGTAAGAAAGTACCAGCGGAGTTAGAGCGAGTGTAAATTGATATTTTTGCAAAAGTAAAATCAAAATCAAAATTCTGAAGTGACAATTGCTCTGACCAGTCACATGACATGGTTGTGTATGTATCTGCGCAATGGTTGCACGAAATGTTCGGTTGAATGTGTTCGGATTGTATGGAATCACACATACATTGCTTACCATGTGTAGAAGATATTCATTCAGCACAACAGTTTAAATGTCATGTTTTCATTCGATAAATAATGCTTATCGTAATTGCGTTTTGTCACTGAAATAATTTATTTAGAGCTAGCGAATTCAATTTAGAAAAGTTATGACTCGGAATTACTGTTTTTTTCTTTGCGCTGTCTGACTAAGGACACATTTGGCCCATAATCACGAATTAAAATTTTTCCCGAATGATTTTCCACAGATAACAGATCTACCTACAGGCTCGCATACCAACTGTGTGTAAACTTTGTAATGAGCAGTCTGGCAAACACTTGCAGATTCGCAAATATCTCGCTAAATTTTCGCTTTGCCAAAATAACAGGCTTAGTTTTGTTTGGATTCACCTGTGATTTAAACAATATTGGAATATGATGAGAAGAGCCTCGAATGCTCAGCAACGGATTATTATTAAGCTTCTGAATATTGAAACTGGATTCGAGAACTAAATTTTGTAAAAATTCAAGAACTGAATTCAGGACCTGGATTCTGGCTTACCTGAATTCTGAACTTTAATTCAGTTTTGGAATTTAGATTCAAACTGCAGATTCAGAATTTAGTTCCAGATTGTAGGTTCAGAATTTAAAACTATGACTGAGCCCTGTAAAACTGTATATGAGTTCTAATTCTGGATGAATATGATGAATCTTAGATCTAGATTCTGGAACTAAAGCTGAAAATGATTTCGGTTTTGGAATTTAAATTCCGAATTAAGTTTTAGAATTCAGAACCTGCATGCTGGAACTAAATTCGGAATATGTATTCTGGAGCTAAATTTTGGAGCTGTGTCCAATTCCAGAATTCAGTCCTGGTATAGAATTTTGGTTCTGGTAACAATAGACAAATGATGGAAAAAAGTACTCAATAGTTTCACTAATTGGTTCTTTTTAAAACCATTAAAATATTCTCAAAAGATTATACGAGGTGTATGCTAGAATATGTTTGTTGTCAATTAATCGTACTTTAGTATAGATGCACCGTTACAATTCTGAAATCGAAACAATAAAAGTTGCAAAATTCACACAATATAGTAATACGAACGATTATCTATATTCAGAAATGTGAAAAAGCATGTTAGTTTGATTCGTATTTACGACCTCCAGTTATGTCCGTGACATCACCCATCACCGTCCTCCAGTTATGTCTGTCAAGATAACAGTCTCCGAAAGTTAATGTGTTTTGGTGAAAGCGTGTTCATCTGAGCGAATGTGTTGGAAATGGTTTGCGTAAAAGAGGCAATTTTGGCTTGGAAGACAAAGAACGAGCCGGAGCACAACCAGAGTTTGAACATGAAGGATTGGAGGAATTGTTCAATCAAGACTTGTCGCAAACGCCAGAAAAACCTGCAAAATCATTCGGAATTACTCAGTCAGCTATTTGATAACGTTGATCAGCAATGGAAATAAACTGAAAGGTAGGCAATTGGGTGCCATATGAATTGAAGCCATGAACACCGTTTTTTAGGTGCAAACAATTGCTTCAATAGCCCAAACGAGAAGGTTTTTTTGCATCGAATAGTTACTGACGATGGAAACTGATTCCATTACGATACTCCAAAACGTCTGGCAACAAATGGATCAGAGTTAGGCAAAACAGTCCATTTCAAAGAACCGTTCAGTACTGCAAAGTTTTATTGAAAGAATTAGTTCTCCAAAGCCGCTCGTTCGTTATATTGGTAGTTGATTAGTTGATAGTAGACAAAACGTTAAATTAAAGTTTTGTTAGCTAAGCGAGAAAAAAAAGGTCGCACGAATTGAAACTAAGACTTTATGATGAAGCTTTCTCATTGAAAAAATACCGTTCTCGAGAAAAGAAATATCGATCATTCATTCGTTCACAAGAACTAGTTCTTTTGTTTATTTGTATAACTTCATCTGACAGATTTTGTCTTAACGAAAAGCAAAACAATTAAAAATTAAAAACTAAACCTAACTATCACTATTCACTACGTGAAAATTGTCAAGTAAACGTTTATGAAACATGTTTGACGACACATTAAAATCGAATAGTTGAGAGAACTCGTTGAGCCGCATACAAACTGTCCGAAAAGGCTCATGTTGTCCATACATTCTATTTCGCGGTTCAAGAGACATGATGTTTCGCTGGCGAAGTGATCTTTCAGGTATGTACAGGTTTAGGCGCATGAGTAACGTTGGACTATCAATGTCGCCCAAAAGCAGTTTGGCAGCGAAAGTTGCTTGAGCAATTATGCGTCATACCTCCAATGACTCGAGATTCAACAAACGGCAGCGGTTTCGTATGATGGTAGGTTCATAGGGTCACGTCACGGTAATAGGCGCAGAGCGCACCTCACAAATTTACGTTGAGCAGTCTCAATCCTAGCGATCCTGTAAGTATGGTAGGGGCACCAAATCACAGAGTTTGACTCTAGTATTGAGCGTACAAAGACCCTGTCAGCTTGGAGCGATCTCAATCTTTAGTCCAGCAACGCCATCGCACGGCGTCTCATTCAACATGTCATGTCAATTGTATGGGTGCGCAGTGCTGCTATTTTGGCGCGTACGAATTTGACATTTCTCTCCCCTACTTCTATGTACGTGATTCGATGCGGACTCGCCTGAGGGCGCCATGATCGCAAAAAAGGATGTTGCCAAAGATTTGTTCGGGAAATGTGAGAGCTGGGTATCTTGTTAATATGATGTCTTTGGTACAAGTGAACAGTACAATGATTTTAAACAAAGTGGATCTCGAAACTCTTTGGCTACCTTTAAGATGAAACCATGTTGACAGTTTGCTTTGGCCAACATATCGTCATAGTGCCATCTAAAAGTAATTTCACGATCTAGAGTGACACCAAGGTCCTCGATACATTCCACTCGTGTCATGGACCTTTTTGAGATTTCATAGCCATACAAGATAGGATCAATTTTCCGGTAGAAAGATATGACGCAGCATTTCTCGATACTCAGACACAATCAAATTTTTGAACACCAATCTAGGAACTTTTGTATCATATGTTGTAGTTCAAAATAGTCCGCGAGACGCTTGATAATCTTCAGGATTTTTGCATCGTCTGCATAAAATAATGTCGATTTCGGTGGTAACAGTAGTGAAACATTCATGAAAAGCGAAAACAGCCACGGACCATGATTTGCTGCCTTGTGGAACTTCAGAAAAATTCGAGAAAACTTCTGATGTTGAAGAACCAATTTTAACTCGTACAGAACGCTTTGTCAGATACGATCTGAACCACTCAACACTCATCGTTGAGACACAGTAGTTGAAGCTTGGACAGAAGTATTTTGTGTTCTACTCGATCAAATGCCGCTTCAAGATCCATATACGCTGCATCGATTTGCCATCCAGAGTCCATGGTCTGCACATATTTTGAGGTGAATATCATAAGATTCGATGCAACCGAACGTTTCGGGTAAAAGCCGTGCTATTCATTATCTATGTAGGCTCTGCTACTGGCAAATAAAAGATCGTTCACGATAATCTCGAATAGCTTCGAACATGCACACAAAGACGTAATAGCGCGATAGTCGAAAATGTCACGTTTATCGCCTTTTTGTGAACCGGAAACATATAGAAGTTCCATATTGAAGGAAACTCACTGAGTGCTCCCTCACAACGCTTCAACACAGATGAAGGAATACCATCAGGACCAGCAGCGAACGACAGCTTTAATTTCGTATTGCTGTCTCAACCATTTGCTCAGTTATGAGAGGAATATGGAAATTAAATATATCACGTGGTTTTGAATTGTTCGCGAACGAATTGCCCATCTCTACTTTATAACACTGGGCGAAGCTCAGCAACTGTCATTGTGGAAAAGCTGCATCTTGTGGGGTTTTGATGTAGTAACAGATCTTTACGTCATCGGCAAACGATAGACGAGGGCCCTCTAGAGAACATTTGGTGTCGTTGAAGTACAGTAAGAATGTTAAAGGTCCGAGATGGCTTCCATGCGGACTTCTGGACGATGTGCTAAACATGCGAATGGAAACGTGATCGCCGATTTTTACTGCGTAAGCTGTCGAAGAATGTTTGAGTTGAACCCAAGTCTTTCCAATTTAGCAATCGTGATGGCGAAACGATCAGTGTACATAGCGTTTGTTTGTGAACATTTCGATAAAACCATCAGTCAGATAGAATGCAAAGTGCAAATCTAGTCCCTACACTAAGCAGCATTTTGCTAATTTCGAAGAAGTCTTAAAATTCTCTCGATTCTTTCTTTGCATAAAAAGGTGATATTTTCGGTGAGAAATCCACATATTTCAATCCACAGAAGTATGGATGGAAAACCCTGTTTTAACCCACCTAGTTGTGCAATGCCTTTCGTATAATCACTAATATGAGAAATCGATGCAAGTTCATTTTAAGATTTTTTGGAACTATTTCCAGTTTCGGAATAGCCAAGTTAATTTGTATGACTGTCGGCTAACAAGACCAACAGGTTGGCTCAGTTGAAACGTTGCAGGTATTTTGTGTTTTACCTTATTTTATATTTATAAAAAATAGGTATAGAATTTGCTCGAATTTTAGAAAAAATTTCCGAGTGTGTGTGTGTGTGTTTGTGTGTGTGTATGTGTGTTGTCAACAAAGAGGTTGAGATCTCAGAGATGGCTGGATCAATTTTGATCAAACTAGTCGCAAATGAAATGTCTCCCTGTCACCTATAACGCTTTTGAATGGTTTTGAGATCTTTTGTTTACTTTTTGAGATCTTTTGTTTACTTTTTGAGTTATTAAAAGTTTTATATCAAAATTTTCAGTTTTTTGACATTATCTGTCACAACTAACTTTGAAAACAGAATATGTTTTCAGACTTAGATTTCGCATGGTAATAGCTATCCAACAAGCCATAGATTGTCAAAATCCGTCCATTTTTAACGGAGATATCGATATTTTTGTGTAAACGACTTTTCGCCTTATTCCAGTAGTAGGAGTTTTACGCGTTTGATGATAAAGCGCAGTTTCGGAGCCAAATGAAACACGATTTTCTATACTGTTACATACAATTGTTTCTATGTACCAAAAAGACTGTGTACAGCATCTTTTTATGGCACTTTGCCTCGGACCGATTTTAGCACGGTTCGTTTTTGGTAACATAATCGTTCGAGTATGATTTGTAAACTAGATGATGGCAGCATTTTCAAGTTGAAAGTAATATCATAAATATTTTGATTTAAACTACTTACAGTAATAAATGCTGGAACAACATTGCTTCCATACACCATTCGACTCAGTTCGTCGAGATCAGCAAATGCGTGTGCGACAAATAATTTCACTCAATTTTCTTGGAGATGATTCAACCGTTTTCTGCAAACTCAGATTCATATGAAAAGTAGTATACTCCCAAACAAGGTTCCTGAATTACGTATGGATCCGACTTCTGATTGCAGAACCACAGGATGATATGTGAAACGAAATTAAAATAATGCAACTCATTTTTCTCGTGGATGACTGAATCGATCTAAGATTCAAATGAAATCTAAGAACCATCTATAATTCAAATGGGAGATCTTAAAATCCTATAAAATTTCTTACTTTTTAGTCAGATCCGACTTCCGGTTTAGGTGATTCGTATACAAATGTCAATTTCACATTAATTATTCAGGTATATCGGGTTTGCAGATTCGGATATTCGAATACCAAATAAATTTATTTCAGTTTAAGCGGTATTCAGTTTTCGATTCTGAAGATACCCAAAAATTTAATTCGCACTACAATTTCTCAAAGATGTCTACACACTCCTCAGGTAAATTTAACTGATTTCGGCTACACCGATTTTAGAATTCCGGTTCCAGTATCGAATCGTTTCTCGAAGCTCAATCATTTTCCTAAAAAGGCCAAACCGAACTTCAAAAACAAAAATTCAAATTTAAGGAAAAATTCAAAAATGGTCCCATACAAAATTGGTAAATTTTATTCAATTCTGGAATTACAGGATGATGAGTTTTTAAAATTCATACAGATATAGAAGAAATAAATTGTTTGGCGTATTAATTTATGGCCATACGAATCATTTTGGGTTATGCTAGCTCATGAATACCGGCTCTGGAGGTACCATAAATGACGAAAAACTCTAAAGTGGAACTTACTTCGATATGGAATGTTCGATCGATTGTCACACGTTAAGATTGAAATTCGATAAAATTTGTAGTTTCGACATTACAGGGTAATGACTGATTAAAATCTCATGAGAACTAAAACACCGAAGAATATCCATGCAAAAAAACACATGCGGATTGATAAAAAAAAAAGGTATCATCTCACTGCTAGGTGGATTAATCACGTTTTTAAATGACGATTCTAAATTTTGGCTTGAATTACTCTTCACCTCAGAATTCCGGAACTAGACGTTAGATCTGGATACAATATCGTTGTAAGTTATGTGCAAAGAGCCCAAGATTTTGAAAATCGGTTCTACTATTTCAGAGAAATAGAAGTGAGTTCCGTATTTTTCAGAATTTATAACCATTTGGGGTTTGTACGCTCTTCGCTCCGGCACCTTCAATGGCGGTTTGTTTTTTTTAACAACTTCTCTCTTATATTTCCGGAACTGGAAGTTTATTGTTAAATCTAAATTATATTCAATAGCTGGCTGTAGATCCGTTGGACCTTTCAATTGCATCTTACTATGCGAAAATTGTTCAAGCGGTTTCAGAGAAAAGCGCATTTTTTCCAAGTCGGATTGAAATTCTATTGAGAGCGCGAAAAGAACTAAACTGTTATGATTGATGTTTGGAAGTATAACAATTTTATTTTAACAAAATCTTTTTGTCCTATGCCTACCATGATAATTATGAAGGCACAGGTTACTGTTCTTCAACACTCATCTTTAAGCTATTGTCTTCAAATCAGCAATCCCTCCGCCTTTCGATTATTTTCAAGCTTGATGCGTTGATAAAATCATCTGCTACTTTCTCAATAGCAATACAAAAGGTACTCTGGTTGCCGCATCGTAGTTCGATAGGGTCCTTTTCTCTCAGTTGTGACATCAGTCCTTGCCACCAGGATGCTTCTTGTACAGCGGTAGACAGAGCTACATATATTCGGCCTCACAGGTCGATAACGAAACAGTAGTCTGCTGTTTACAACTGCAGGATATTGTTCCTCCTTGCAGCAAGAATATGTAGCCGGTTGTTGATCTCCTGTTATCTAGCTCTGACGCCCAGTCTGCATCGCAATATCCGATAAGTTTTGAGTCGGCATTCGTAAAATAGCATACCTTCGTCGATGTTCCTCTTAGGTAACGTAAGAGACGCTTGACTGCTTCCCAGTGCTTCGGTCCAGGATTAGGGTTCAGTTTCTTCAGGTGTCTTTGGTGACATTTCCTTCGTTAACTTCTCTGCGGCATTCATCGAAATGGTAACAGCTTTCGCATCCTGCATGTTGAAGCGATGGAATTGATGTAAGTTCCTTGATCCAGCATAACAGAATTCTTCTTGCGAACGATCCGAATACCCAAACAGCTTGCAGCTGGTCCCAAATCTTTCATGCAAAATCTACTGCTCAGCTAGTTCTTGACGTTATTATTCATTCGGCCATCGTGGGAGAATATCAGCACATCCTCGACATACACGGCAATAAAAAGAATCTCCCCATCTTGGATCCAGTAGCACAGGCATGGATCGTACTCTGAAGCAATTAGTCCGAAACTCTTCAATGCAGTATCGAGATTGATGTTCCAGACTTTGCTTTACTGTTTGAGTCCATACAATGCCTTGTTAAAGGCTTCGGCTTGTAGATCCACTTGGAGGCTGCTCTACCTTCCGGTTTTATCGTACAGCCTATATCCCTTTGTAGCTTCGTCGAAACCAGTTAAAATGCATTCATGGGATTTTGGATCCCACTTTTTGCGTTTTTGCTTCGGTATGAACACCATCGCTTTTGTTTCGAACACTCGAACGTGAGAAAGATTTACCGAAATTGGTCCAGCCATCTCCGAGAAACACTCAAACATACAGACATTTTCTGATCTTTACGTACTGAATCGAATGGTATGTAAAACTCGGCCATTCGGGCCTTATTTGCAAAGTTTATTTTCACAATGATCGAATAAACTTTTTATATGAAAAGAAATAATCTTTCTATATGGAAATGCGTCTTAGTCCTAGCCTTTTATGTTTCATTTCAAATAAGCATTTGTGTTTTCGAATTAGAATTTTATATATGCAGTCTTGTATTTTTATTTGCCAGAATAATTTTCTATTACATTCATGCATTCAAGAGCTTAATGTTGAAGTTTCCAGTAAAAAAACATGTAAACAATTTTTTCTCTCTTCACAGTCGTCACTGCCGAACGTATGTCCGGATCGGCTATGTACGAACTGGTGCGTGTCGGTTACTACGAGCTGGTTGGTGAGATCATCAGGCTGGAAGGTGACATGGCCACCATCCAGGTATACGAAGAAACGTCCGGTGTCACTGTCGGAGATCCCGTGCTGCGTACCGGCAAACCTCTCTCAGTTGAACTTGGTCCCGGTAAGGCAAACAGCGCAGTATGACGCACTAGGAAACAGCCTATATAACTGTTGTTGTTGTTATTGTTGTTCGTTTCAGGTATTATGGGTAGCATTTTTGATGGTATCCAGCGTCCGTTGAAGGATATTAATGAGCTGACCGAATCGATCTACATTCCCAAGGGTGTCAACATTCCGTGCTTGTCTCGTACCCAGAGCTGGGATTTCAACCCGTTGAATGTCAAAGTTGGTTCACACATCACCGGTGGAGACTTGTACGGCTTGGTGCACGAAAATACACTGGTGAAGCACAAATTGCTGGTACCTCCTCGTGCTAAAGGTACGGTGCGTTACATTGCTGCTCCTGGCAACTACACAGTGGACGATGTTATCCTGGAAACGGAGTTCGATGGGGAAATCAACAAGTACACTATGTTGCAAGTTTGGCCCGTACGTCAGCCACGTCCAGTGACAGAAAAGCTACCCGCAAATCATCCTTTGCTTACCGGTCAGCGTGTGCTGGATTCACTGTTCCCTTGCGTCCAGGGTGGTACCACTGCCATTCCCGGTGCCTTTGGTTGTGGCAAAACTGTCATTTCACAAGCTCTTTCCAAATACTCCAACTCAGATGTCATCGTTTATGTCGGTTGCGGAGAGCGTGGTAATGAGATGTCTGAAGTATTGCGTGATTTCCCCGAGCTGTCGGTGGAAATTGATGGTGTCACTGAATCTATCATGAAGCGTACTGCGCTGGTCGCCAACACCTCCAACATGCCTGTCGCCGCCCGTGAAGCGTCTATCTATACCGGTATTACCCTGTCCGAATACTTCCGTGATATGGGCTACAACGTATCTATGATGGCTGATTCGACGTCTCGTTGGGCTGAGGCTCTTCGTGAAATTTCCGGTCGTCTTGCTGAAATGCCTGCCGATTCTGGTTATCCTGCATATTTGGGTGCTCGTCTTGCTTCCTTCTACGAACGTGCCGGTCGCGTCAAATGTCTAGGAAACCCGGAACGAGAAGGATCCGTATCGATTGTCGGTGCCGTATCACCACCCGGTGGTGATTTCTCCGATCCCGTCACCTCGGCTACACTCGGTATCGTACAGGTGTTCTGGGGTTTGGACAAAAAACTGGCCCAGCGGAAGCATTTCCCTTCCATCAATTGGTTGATTTCTTACAGGTAAGTTTTGTTTTATGTTGCTTTGATCCTCTCTAATCATCAACCTTCGTTTGTTTAAAACAGTAAATATATGCGAGCCCTGGACGATTTCTACGACAAAAATTTTCCCGAATTTGTTCCACTGCGTACTAAAGTCAAGGAAATTCTACAGGAAGAAGAAGATCTGTCAGAAATCGTGCAGCTGGTCGGTAAGGCGTCGTTGGCCGAAACGGACAAGATCACACTCGAGGTTGCCAAGCTGTTGAAGGATGATTTCCTGCAGCAGAACTCGTACTCCGCGTACGATCGTTTCTGTCCCTTCTACAAGACAGTCGGAATGCTGAGGAACATCATTGGATTTTACGACATGGCCCGGCATGCCGTGGAAACCACTGCACAGTCGGAAAACAAGATCACCTGGAACGTGATACGTGACTCGATGGGTAACATTCTCTACCAATTGTCGTCGATGAAGTTCAAGGTAAGTTTCCTGTGCGTTGGGGTTTGACCAATACAGATACTGATAAACGTAACGTATTCTCAATCAGGATCCGGTGAAAGATGGCGAAGCCAAAATCAAGGCAGATTTCGATCAGCTGTACGAAGACCTACAGCAAGCTTTCCGTAATTTGGAGGATTAAGCACAAAACCATACGTGACTTAACCAATTGTCCGAAATTTAAAATTTCCTTAAACAGTTTTATTGTTTTCCTTAAACGTAAAAGTGTAAACATAGAGAAAAAATACCTAGATACCTAGAAGCATTAAAAATAGAACAAAACATGTATTGCAAAACAAGCCTGATCAACAATTGCATCCACCCAAACAGGCACCGTTTAACAGGAGTATTTAGGTAATGTACACAATTTGAGCCAACACAATATTAGTAATTGGAGAATTCAGCATAGTGATTACAAAAAACGGCGAATGTTTTTATGGTTTTACATACATCATAAGCGTGGTAATATTAACATCTGCAACGAAAGTTGATAATAAAAGGGGATTCAATGAATAAAAAAGCTGCATGCTCTCAGCTAGAATAAACTGTGACGTCACGAAACAAATATGTACTACTTGAAATAACTTCTAAATGTACCACGGAAGGAGGAGAAACATTCGATAATGCTAAAACCCATATAGAAATGTGTAAGAAAAATAATCGTATAAACAGAGAATGTTTTACTGTGTTTAAGATAATGATGTTGTTATATTGATTTATTATTTAGTGAATATATTTTAATCCTTAATTTTGAAGTCGTTTTTTCCAAGTGTTTATCGGTAATATCGATAATAGTAGAGATACTATTTCACGTCGGGTGCATGTCTACAGCAATGTCTCTGTGTGACAACCTTAAGTTTATGCTATAAAATGCTATATATAACAAGAATGAGATAAGTAAACCCTCTATGAAAGTTGCATTCCGCATCAATACCCGGCTGTGTGTGATTTTATTGAGAAAATATCCCTAGCAGACAAGCTATCGAAGTAGAATAGTTATGTGTGAGTGTTATGTTATAATATGAACAGTTGGACTAGGCCTGTACCTAAGGGAAGTGAAAAAATTATATCCAAAGTCTTTCGGTTTTACGGCATACTAGAGTGCCTGTAATTTCAGACTGACGACAGCTGTTCGTTGGGAACGACGGCTTGTTCCAAACGAGCAATCGACCTGTCAAATACATTGTGAAGCTTACGACACTGCCAATAATTCGGATTAAATGTTTTGAATTGGTGCCAACATTACGGATGAGAGTTACTCTGATTTTAGGCACTCTACCACTAACTTGATATACATAAATATACTTTCATTAAATGGAAACTAGAGCTAGCAAACAAGTGTTTCTGATGTTACAAGGGGTGGTGAAGAAATCTGTTTTACGAACACTAAAGTGTAATGTTTGCCTCACTTGCTTTTACCTCATTGATCCTAAGCCGCCCGAATTCTGATGACCCATGATGATAACGTATACAGAGCAAATTGTGTCACCGAGGTCACCGTTCCGTCGATCAGCCCCCCCTCAATGCAATGTTTGCATCAAATGGACTCAATCATTTTTCAGTTTGGTATTTTTCGATCTTACCAAAACTTCAGTTTACATCCAATGTCCTATTTCTAACCAATCTTATCCAAACTTACAGCCTTCGGAACCAACCGAACAAACCCTTAGGGCATAGCATGATATAGCTAAATATTCACCAATAATAATTCTGCAATCCGACGGATTTGTGACACGAACGAATCTACACTTTCGTTCGAGTTCGAATTTTGCATTCTTTATTCCGTTCGACTTGTATGATTCGATCAACTCTCGTTCGGGAACACTTGAAATTTTGAACACTAACCATCAAAGCTGTCAACACTACTTACACGTTCTATATTATTTATATTGTTCATTTCTTAGTAAACGAAACCGTCACACCGTCACAAACTAGAACGATTCTAAACCGAACAGAAGTAATACGTACGCAAGTCGATCGAGTATTGTTCGAAAATTTAACAACTCGAACGAATGATATTCGAGTTCATATCCAACTCGAACGGAATGCAGAATAAAAATTGCACATTCGATCGAAATATTTCGAGTCGATCGACGTACAGAATAGGGGTGATTTTGCCGATAAACGCATCAAACAAGAATAGAAAGATTATTTTTACTCAAACAGTTGTTATTGCCCATAAGACGTGTTTTGCTTTATACGTCAAATTATTTAAGGATGAAATGAACAATTCTAATTTACGAATAATCCATGAAATGCTATTTTCATGAAAACAAGCTGACAAATAGTCTGGATAAATTAAAGCCAGTTTAAAGTCACATATATAGGACGTCAAGCCGAAACACTTGACCTCATCGAAGGATTTTAAATAATTTTCACATTTCAAATGAGTTATGACATACAAATAAATTCGCATTCTCTCGTTCTGCTGCTAACGCAGAAGACGATAGCATTCAGTTGATACCGTTCTTCTGATTAAATGTCATCGGGGAGACATGATGAGATAGGAACTTGCGAGCACTTACAGGGGGTATCCTATTTTAATATTGAACAGCTCCGTTATTTTCAGCCGACTCTTACAAATGAACAAGTTTTTTGAAGGATGCCCGGACTCGAATTGTATCACAAGAAAATATTCGGCAATCCCAGTAAAAATACAAGTATATTCATCCATTCAACCGATCATCTCCAAATTTTCAGAGGATTAAATCAAAGATTTAACTATATCCATGCTCGCTTTATTTCATTGCAATATCCAAACGAACCTTCCTCTTAACACTACTCATAAGGTCTTGTACAACGTTTGGACCAACATTTTTTTTTGCGAGAAAGTTATTTCCTTAGGATGTTCCCGAAGCCCTGCTTCATGATGGCCCAGCATTGGTTTGGAAGCATTCCTTATTGTTTACGTTCCTATTGCTAAATGTTTACGTTCCTAGTGCTTTCCAAATGAGCAAATTGATTGCCAAATCATGTATTTTTTGGTAAACTGACATTGTCTGCTTTCTGACGTCCTAGGGACAACTAACTTATGATGGGCAATGAAAAACAAGATTCCCGGAATCAACCGGAAGTCCTCTGCAGTTTTGTCAACATCTTGCGTAGAGCGTAGTGTATGTGATTTTCCTACTGTATTCTGCCGTTCATTGTGATTCGTCTTTTGAATTTTGTTTGTGCGTGGTTAAGGTGGTATTTGCCAACAAATATACTTATACTTTTACTGGAAGTAGTATCGTTAATTATGATGTGTAGTACCCAAGAAAACAAATTTTTTTTGGAACTAAATTGATTTCTACACTTGTCGAAATTTGTGCACTTAGCGTTTTTTCACTGATTTTCTAGGTGTTGCGGAATTCTTACGGTTTTTTGTCCAAAAAGGCACATTTCAGGACCGTTGCTGATTATTTCTCTTTTTTCCTGAGCTCGTATTACAAATCTCGATCGGACCAACACGAACTAATATTGGCAGCCCCATTTCAGATTTGGATGAAACTTTCTGAACATGAAGACTTTGCCACAAAAAGCCACTTTGCATACTTAGTTTTCCAAAATTGATCTAGACTGTCTCTTGAAAATTGCCAAACTTTTTTGACCTATTCTTTCAAATTGTTATAGTTGAACTAGTGATTTTCACAAAATCAGTCAACTTTTCGTGTAAAAATATCCTCCCTCACTAAAAAAATTGGTTTTAAAAATTCGGTTCAGCTATCTCTCAGAAAATTGTGTGGTAAAATAAAAGCAACCCAACCATCGTATTTCCGAAACCAGGAATCACAGCCATTTGATCTTCGAACTTGATCAATGGCCCAATAGTAGTTTTCAAATAAGTATAAGCTGTTTTTTCGCTCTCCCTCCCCCGTCTCCTCAGCATTTCGAAGTCAATTTATTAGATCTTTGCCGTTCTTAGTCATCTCGTTTCATACTCCCTTTTTTCACGACATTTACTTATCTTTGTTTCTTTCATTCTCTTCGGCAACATCACCATCATCACCCACGGAAAGCCTCTCCAGGCGATGACCAACATGCGGGCCACCCGCTGGATGTTTCCCGCGGATCCACAAGGACAAACGAAAACAGCCAACATCGATAAATACCCACGTCATCTGGACAATTCCCATGCAACTCCACTCCATCAACTGTTGCTGACTGGAAACTGGATCCCCCAGATTATCTGTACTGTCACTAACTATGTGAGTCTCACATTGTTGCTACAATAATACGACACAACATAAGAACAATTAGTGGCGCAAAGACAAGCTCACAAAAAAATCATACGAATTCTCGATATTTTTTACCAATAAAATGTTTATTCATATTTGTAAGAGGAAGATCGATGTATTTAATAGTTTTATTCGGAGGTGTTGTTTTAGAGTCCCTTTCGACTAAATATTTGGATATGTAACTTTAAATGAGATTATGAACTGATTCTAAGTTTAAGATTTTTGCTCCAGTACGCTCACAACATTGAAGAACAACCTATCGCGAGCTATGTCGATCGGTCGCTTTCCAGCCAGATTTCGTAGACTCTTGTCGGCTTTGGCTCGCAGTAGAAGTTCCACGATGCGTTGCTGGTTTTGCTCGACCGCGTAGTGGAGTGAGGTTTCCCCACGACAATCCTTCAAATCAACCATTTCTTCGTTTGAACGTCGGCTAAGTAGCAATTTGGTGACGTTGAAACGTCGTTCACGGCAAGCCAGATGTAGCGCGGTTGCGCCAAACCTGGTCCTTGCGGATACGTTTACCCGATTATCCAACAAAATGTTCAACATGTCTACATTTCCATGCAATGCTGCTACGTGCAGAGCAGTGTATCCTTCGCCATTAGTTGCGTTGAGATTTATTTTAGGCGAAACGTTGCCTGTAGAAGCAAATGGTTTCTTGAGCATGGTATAAAAATCAGCTGAATCGTTCAGGCATCGCGGACATGTACATAGCGGGTGACATACTTTTTCGGATATGTGTTTTGAGGAAGATTTGTCGGTCATTGCACTGGGAGGGAATAAGTCCAGCCCAAGGTAAAAACATGCAAGTTTGTTATCGTGTGCCGCGATCGCAGCAACGGCTTTATCGATACGCTTCATTTCTTCAATATTGCGATATTCCACAAGAGAGTAATCATCAAACAAATCTTCGTCGGAGATCACTACAAAGTCGTCGAATGTGACGGGACTTGAACTTGACTTTCGACGTTTTTTCTGCTCGATGTAGGATTCCTTCAACATTTTGGCTATTTTGACATTGTGGGCGTATTTAATAGGAGTCGCACCAAGACGATTCGCTATATTGACCGATGCCGAGTGTTCCAGTAAACTTTCTACTATATCTGTAAAGCCCCATTTGGAAGCGTAGTGTAGAGGTGTGTGGCCTAAATGTGTCTGGGCGTCAATGTCAACGTGAATTCTCATGTGTTCAGCAAAGTAAAGTAGCGCTTTCACGCATCCACCGTGCCCATTTAGACATGCTAGATGGAGGGATGTGTGATTATCGTTGCTTGTACTATTGATATTGATTCCGGCGTGCAGTAACAATAGTATCAAGTTCTGATGACCATTAGCAGCAGCATAATGTAAAGCAGTCCAATTTTTCGCATCGACAATGTCGACATTCGGCTTTAGGTTCAGAATGATTGTGAGCAATTTCGGACTACCGAGCGTAGCTGCAAGGTGAATTGCAGCCAATCCGTTTTGGTTCCGATCATCAATGTGGGGTCGGTATGGCAGCGCCTCGCATTTGCTACAACGACAAAGTGGGTGACACTTTCTACACTGTAAGGTACCACCGGATTTGTTGTTGAGAAAATCCTGGAATATATTAAGTATTTCTTCCTCTTCGTTGTTTTTCATAAGCGTAAAAAGATAGTTTAGAAATTGATCCGCATTAAGAAAGCTCATCTCAGAATAAGGTTTCATCTGCAAGTGCTCGCTGGCAATAAGATCAATTCCCAAGCGCTGGGTCCGTTCGATGCTACAACAGCTGATATAGACAATAACGGCTTCTAAGGTTGTTACTAAGTAGGTTTCCTGGCCGAATTTGTTAAATTTTTGTTGAGATGTAGAGCAATTGCTTAGTTGAAGCTCTTTAAGAAATGTAACATTCATTATCCAGTTGGTGAGACCTGTAATATAGTATTAATATACTGAGTGTTCCAAATTTGGTTTATTGTTAATCTTATATCAACTACCCTTAAAAGCTGTTTAGATTGAATTACCTGTTTTTATAATGACAAATATCAACAGTGGAATTATGTCATCTGTTGTTTTGGCTTTACTCTCAGTATCCCTTTGCAACGATCCGGTTTGTTCTCTAGCTATTATCTCGAAAGCCTTCTTCAGACAGCCTATCTTGTCGACCACAGTCCGACAGTCGTCAATTTTAAGCAATTCTTTCTTAATAGTAGGAATCACGTCCGCATAGTTACATTTGAGATTAACCTCGGATATGTGTATGTCCGACAGATTCCGGATAGTTTTGTTGAAGCTTTCAACTTGTTCCTGTTGGCATATGTTGATAACATCCCGCGCGTGTTCGTACAGCTTATCCATCATGTAGGTTTCCACTGCTATTCTCACGTTGTTTCTTAGATTATTATCTTTTTGGCACCTATCTTTCAATCTACGATTTTGCATAGTAATTTCTAAACATTGAGCGTACAATTTCTTGACATCTTCTATGAATTGTTTCAAATTCCAACAAGAAAAATTGCTACGCTTATTGATAAAAGTCTGAACAGCGGCATCGATTTTGGGAAGAACGTACCGAGGTTTAGCAACGGATCGTATAAATTCTACAGCATCTTGCAGTTTTTTGATGGTAACTAATTTATCGAAATCATCATCAATTAACAATCCGTAGGGTCTGGTATCGCATAAAGGTCTATCGATGCACCAGATTTTATATTTCATGCCATCTTTTGTGTAGCATAATTCTTCAAAAAGGATTGTGGCTTTGTATTCACCAGTATTCAACTGCCTTCCATTACGGCGAACGTCTACGCAGTTGAGATTGTTGAAATGAGTTTCAGAAAGTTCTTCGTTTGGAACCAATATTTGAGCGAGAAAGAATTCTTGATCTGCCAGACATTTCTCGTTTATTAAACCACTTCGAGGAATGCATATTATCCATCCCTCAACTGGAGCAGTGTCCAGAAATATCTGATGGTCAGCCTGCAGTTTCTGGTAGAACAAATTCTGCGAGAGATCTTCGTCGTAGTTTATATCCATTGTCTGCAAAATTACTCAATTAATTTTCTCGTCGGTCCACTATTGTGTTGCGTGTACTTGTTATACTTTTAGAGGAATACATACTATATAAAGATAACAACGTACCTTCTAATTGAGCTTCTTTCAAGCCAGGGTCATATCATTTTGTCCAACTACCGAATGAAAACAGGAAGCTTACAAAATTGTCTAGAATTTAAAATGTATTCAATTATATTTGCACTTCTATGTCATCCTGTTTTCCATTCACTATTCCAATTAACTTCTGTGAAGTTACCGACTAAAAAGCTCACCGACCAAAAAGCTCACCGACCAAAATTCTCATCTTTGAAAAACTCTCTCTCAGAAAAATGCTCAGTGGGAAAAAGCTCATCTCAAATAAATCCCTATAAGAAATATACCCAATGCAGTGCCTCGCACCCTAGTGGTGGGAATCGTAAAAACTGGAAATTAACGACCAAAACGGAAATTCTATTAAAACCATTATTTCTGAAAATAAAGTAATCTATAGCATGATACCAAGTATTTTCATTTAAACTAGAAAGAAACTTAGTTATGTTAATATGTCTGAATTATATTTATTATTTCAAATAAATTAATTATATTTTTTATTTCTAATCAATTAATCAAATAAAATGCCCAAGCTGGCATACTGCTGAAAAGATTACTGATATATTCAGCTATCTTCAGGTACAGTGGTTCCTCTGAGAAAAGGGTCAGAGTCGAGTAATATGCTGAAGAGTATGAGTAACTATAGATTCACTCAATTATTTCGTCTAGATGATATATGGGAACACAAAAATAGCCAAGCTGGCATACTGCTGAGCAGGTTGCTGATATATTCAGCTATCTTCAGGTACAGTGGTTCCTCTGGGAAAAGGGTCAGAGTCGAGTAATATGCTGAAGAGTATGAGTAACTATGAATTCACACAATTATTTCGTCTAGATGATATATGGGAACACAAAAATAGCCAAGCTGGCATACTGCTGAGCAGGTTGCTGATATATTCAGCTATCTTCAGGTACAGTGGTTCCTCTGAGAAAAGGGTCAGAGTCGAGTAATATGCTGAAGAGTATGAGTAACTATAGATTCACTCAATTATTTCGTCTAGATGATATATGGGAACACAAAAATAGCCAAGCTGGCATACTGCTGAGCAGGTTGCTGATATATTCAGCTATCTTCAGGTACAGTGGTTCCTCTGGGAAAAGGGTCAGAGTCGAGTAATATGCTGAAGAGTATGAGTAACTATGAATTCACACAATTATTTCGTCTAGATGATATATGGGAACACAAAAATAGCCAAGCTGGCATACTGCTGAGCAGGTTGCTGATATATTCAGCTATCTTCAGGTACAGTGGTTCCTCTGAGAAAAGGGTCAGAGTCGAGTAATATGCTGAAGAGTATGAGTAACTATAGATTCACTCAATTATTTCGTCTAGATGATATATGGGAACACAAAAATAGCCAAGCTGGCATACTGCTGAGCAGGTTGCTGATATATTCAGCTATCTTCAGGTACAGTGGTTCCTCTGGGAAAAGGGTCAGAGTCGAGTAATATGCTGAAGAGTATGAGTAACTATGAATTCACACAATTATTTCGTCTAGATGATATATGGGAACACAAAAATAGCCAAGCTGGCATACTGCTGAGCAGGTTGCTGATATATTCAGCTATCTTCAGGTACAGTGGTTCCTCTGGGAAAAGGGTCAGAGTCGAGTAATATGCTGAAGAGTATGAGTAACTATGAATTCACACAATTATTTCGTCTAGATGATATATGGGAACACAAAAATAGCCAAGCTGGCATACTGCTGAGCAGGTTGCTGATATATTCAGCTATCTTCAGGTACAGTGGTTCCTCTGGGAAAAGGGTCAGAGTCGAGTAATATGCTGAAGAGTATGAGTAACTATGGATGCACACAATTATTTCATCTAGATGATATATGGGAACACAAAAATAGCCAAGCTGGCATACTGCTGAGCAGGTTGCTGATATATTCAGCTATCTTCAGGTACAGTGGTTCCTCTGGGAAAAGGGTCAGAGTCGAGTAATATGCTGAAGAGTATGAGTAACTATGAATTCACACAATTATTTCGTCTAGATGATATATGGGAACACAAAAATAGCCAAGCTGGCATACTGCTGAGCAGGTTGCTGATATATTCAGCTATCTTCAGGTACAGTGGTTCCTCTGAGAAAAGGGTCAGAGTCGAGTAATATGCTGAAGAGTATGAGTAACTATAGATTCACTCAATTATTTCGTCTAGATGATATATGGGAACACAAAAATAGCCAAGCTGGCATACTGCTGAGCAGGTTGCTGATATATTCAGCTATCTTCAGGTACAGTGGTTCCTCTGGGAAAAGGGTCAGAGTCGAGTAATATGCTGAAGAGTATGAGTAACTATGAATTCACACAATTATTTCGTCTAGATGATATATGGGAACACAAAAATAGCCAAGCTGGCATACTGCTGAGCAGGTTGCTGATATATTCAGCTATCTTCAGGTACAGTGGTTCCTCTGAGAAAAGGGTCAGAGTCGAGTAATATGCTGAAGAGTATGAGTAACTATGAATTCACACAATTATTTCGTCTAGATGATATATGGGAACACAAAAATAGCCAAGCTGGCATACTGCTGAGCAGGTTGCTGATATATTCAGCTATCTTCAGGTACAGTGGTTCCTCTGGGAAAAGGGTCAGAGTCGAGTAATATGCTGAAGAGTATGAGTAACTATGGATTCACTCATTTATTTCGTCTAGATGATATATGGGAACACAAAAATAGCCAAGCTGGCATACTGCTGGAATGGTTACTGATATATTCAGCTATCTTCAGGCATAATGGTTCCTCTGGGAAAAGGGTCAGAGTCGAGTAATATGCTGAAGAGTATGAGTAACTATAGATTCACTCAATTATTTCGTCTAGATGATATATGGGAACACAAAAATAGCCAAGCTGGCATACTGCTGAGCAGGTTGCTGATATATTCAGCTATCTTCAGGTACAGTGGTTCCTCTGGGAAAAGGGTCAGAGTCGAGTAATATGCTGAAGAGTATGAGTAACTATGAATTCACACAATTATTTCGTCTAGATGATATATGGGAACACAAAAATAGCCAAGCTGGCATACTGCTGGAATGGTTACTGATATATTCAGCTATCTTCAGGTACAGTGGTTTCTCTGGGAAAAGGGTCAGAGTCGAGTAATATGCTGAAGAGTATGAGTAACTATGGATTCACTCATTTATTTCGTCTAGATGATATATGGGAACACAAAAATAGCCAAGCTGGCATACTGCTGAGCAGGTTGCTGATATATTCAGCTATCTTCAGGTACAGTGGTTCCTCTGGGAAAAGGGTCAGAGTCGAGTAATATGCTGAAGAGTATGAGTAACTATGGATTCACTCATTTATTTCGTCTAGATGATATATGGGAACACAAAAATAGCCAAGCTGGCATACTGCTGAGCAGGTTGCTGATATATTCAGCTATCTTCAGGTACAGTGGTTCCTCTGGGAAAAGGGTCAGAGTCGAGTAATATGCTGAAGAGTATGAGTAACTATGGATTCACTCATTTATTTCGTCTAGATGATATATGGGAACACAAAAATAGCCAAGCTGGCATACTGCTGAGCAGGTTGCTGATATATTCAGCTATCTTCAGGTACAGTGGTTCCTCTGAGAAAAGGGTCAGAGTCGAGTAATATGCTGAAGAGTATGAGTAACTATAGATTCACTCAATTATTTCGTCTAGATGATATATGGGAACACAAAAATAGCAAAGCTGGCATACTGCTGAGCAGGTTGCTGATATATTCAGCTATCTTCAGGTACAGTGGTTTCTCTGGGAAAAGGGTCAGAGTCGAGTAATATGCTGAAGAGTATGAGTAACTATGGATTCACTCATTTATTTCGTCTAGATGATATATGGGAACACAAAAATAGCCAAGCTGGCATACTGCTGAGCAGGTTGCTGATATATTCAGCTATCTTCAGGTACAGTGGTTCCTCTGAGAAAAGGGTCAGAGTCGAGTAATATGCTGAAGAGTATGAGTAACTATAGATTCACTCAATTATTTCGTCTAGATGATATATGGGAACACAAAAATAGCAAAGCTGGCATACTGCTGAGCAGGTTGCTGATATATTCAGCTATCTTCAGGTACAGTGGTTCCTCTGGGAAAAGGGTCAGAGTCGAGTAATATGCTGAAGAGTATGAGTAACTATGGATTCACTCATTTATTTCGTCTAGATGATATATGGGAACACAAAAATAGCCAAGCTGGCATACTGCTGAGCAGGTTGCTGATATATTCAGCTATCTTCAGGTACAGTGGTTTCTCTGGGAAAAGGGTCAGAGTCGAGTAATATGCTGAAGAGTATGAGTAACTATGGATTCACTCATTTATTTCGTCTAGATGATATATGGGAACACAAAAATAGCCAAGCTGGCATACTGCTGAGCAGGTTGCTGATATATTCAGCTATCTTCAGGTACAGTGGTTCCTCTGGGAAAAGGGTCAGAGTCGAGTAATATGCTGAAGAGTATGAGTAACTATGAATTCACACAATTATTTCGTCTAGATGATATATGGGAACACAAAAATAGCCAAGCTGGCATACTGCTGAGCAGGTTGCTGATATATTCAGCTATCTTCAGGTACAGTGGTTCCTCTGAGAAAAGGGTCAGAGTCGAGTAATATGCTGAAGAGTATGAGTAACTATAGATTCACTCAATTATTTCGTCTAGATGATATATGGGAACACAAAAATAGCCAAGCTGGCATACTGCTGAGCAGGTTGCTGATATATTCAGCTATCTTCAGGTACAGTGGTTCCTCTGGGAAAAGGGTCAGAGTCGAGTAATATGCTGAAGAGTATGAGTAACTATGAATTCACACAATTATTTCGTCTAGATGATATATGGGAACACAAAAATAGCCAAGCTGGCATACTGCTGAGCAGGTTGCTGATATATTCAGCTATCTTCAGGTACAGTGGTCCCTCTGAGAAAAGGGTCAGAGTCGAGTAATATGCTGAAGAGTATGAGTAACTATAGATTCACTCAATTATTTCGTCTAGATGATATATGGGAACACAAAAATAGCAAAGCTGGCATACTGCTGAGCAGGTTGCTGATATATTCAGCTATCTTCAGGTACAGTGGTTTCTCTGGGAAAAGGGTCAGAGTCGAGTAATATGCTGAAGAGTATGAGTAACTATGGATTCACTCATTTATTTCGTCTAGATGATATATGGGAACACAAAAATAGCCAAGCTGGCATACTGCTGAGCAGGTTGCTGATATATTCAGCTATCTTCAGGTACAGTGGTTCCTCTGGGAAAAGGGTCAGAGTCGAGTAATATGCTGAAGAGTATGAGTAACTATGGATTCACTCATTTATTTCGTCTAGATGATCCGAAGAGGTAACGATCCAATCGAATCCGGAAAAATCAACGCTAGACGCCTCTGCGCTGTTTGCTGCTGCAGCAACACGTCCAAGTCAATACTGTGCCGATATCCAAACACAGGCTGTTCCACGGATCTTGATTTTCATTTTCTGTCTTGGCTATTTTTGTGTTCCCATATATCATCTAGACGAAATAATTGTGTGAATCCATAGTTACTCATACTCTTCAGCATATTACTCGACTCTGACCCTTTTCTCAGAACAACCATTATGCCTGAAGATAGCTGATTATATCAGCAACCTTTCCAGTAGTATGCCAGCTTGGCTATTTTTGTGTTCCCATATATCATCTAAACGAAATAATTGTGTGAATTCATAGTTACTCATACTCTTCAGCATATTACTCGACTCTGACCCTTTTCCCAGAGGAACCACTGTACCTGAAGATAGCTGAATATATCAGCAACCTGCTCAGCAGTATGCCAGCTTGGCTATTTTTGTGTTCCCATATATCATCTAGACGAAATAATTGAGTGAATCTATAGTTACTCATACTCTTCAGCATATTACTCGACTCTGACCCTTTTCTCAGAGAAACCACTGTACCTGAAGATAGCTGAATATATCAGCAACCTGCTCAGCAGTATGCCAGCTTGGCTATTTTTGTGTTCCCATATATCATCTAGACGAAATAATTGTGTGAATTCATAGTTACTCATACTCTTCAGCATATTACTCGACTCTGACCCTTTTCCCAGAGGAACCACTGTACCTGAAGATAGCTGAATATATCAGCAACCTGCTCAGCAGTATGCCAGCTTGGCTATTTTTGTGTTCCCATATATCATCTAGATGAAATAATTGTGTGCATCCATAGTTACTCATACTCTTCAGCATATTACTCGACTCTGACCCTTTTCCCAGAGGAACCACTGTACCTGAAGATAGCTGAATATATCAGCAACCTGCTCAGCAGTATGCCAGCTTGGCTATTTTTGTGTTCCCATATATCATCTAGACGAAATAATTGTGTGAATTCATAGTTACTCATACTCTTCAGCATATTACTCGACTCTGACCCTTTTCCCAGAGGAACCACTGTACCTGAAGATAGCTGAATATATCAGCAACCTGCTCAGCAGTATGCCAGCTTGGCTATTTTTGTGTTCCCATATATCATCTAGACGAAATAATTGAGTGAATCTATAGTTACTCATACTCTTCAGCATATTACTCGACTCTGACCCTTTTCTCAGAGGAACCACTGTACCTGAAGATAGCTGAATATATCAGCAACCTGCTCAGCAGTATGCCAGCTTGGCTATTTTTGTGTTCCCATATATCATCTAGACGAAATAATTGTGTGAATTCATAGTTACTCATACTCTTCAGCATATTACTCGACTCTGACCCTTTTCCCAGAGGAACCACTGTACCTGAAGATAGCTGAATATATCAGCAACCTGCTCAGCAGTATGCCAGCTTGGCTATTTTTGTGTTCCCATATATCATCTAGACGAAATAATTGAGTGAATCTATAGTTACTCATACTCTTCAGCATATTACTCGACTCTGACCCTTTTCCCAGAGGAACCATTATGCCTGAAGATAGCTGAATATATCAGTAACCATTCCAGCAGTATGCCAGCTTGGCTATTTTTGTGTTCCCATATATCATCTAGACGAAATAATTGTGTGAATTCATAGTTACTCATACTCTTCAGCATATTACTCGACTCTGACCCTTTTCCCAGAGGAACCACTGTACCTGAAGATAGCTGAATATATCAGCAACCTGCTCAGCAGTATGCCAGCTTGGCTATTTTTGTGTTCCCATATATCATCTAGACGAAATAATTGTGTGAATTCATAGTTACTCATACTCTTCAGCATATTACTCGACTCTGACCCTTTTCCCAGAGGAACCACTGTACCTGAAGATAGCTGAATATATCAGCAACCTGCTCAGCAGTATGCCAGCTTGGCTATTTTTGTGTTCCCATATATCATCTAGACGAAATAATTGTGTGAATTCATAGTTACTCATACTCTTCAGCATATTACTCGACTCTGACCCTTTTCCCAGAGGAACCATTATGCCTGAAGATAGCTGAATATATCAGTAACCATTCCAGCAGTATGCCAGCTTGGCTATTTTTGTGTTCCCATATATCATCTAGACGAAATAATTGTGTGAATTCATAGTTACTCATACTCTTCAGCATATTACTCGACTCTGACCCTTTTCCCAGAGGAACCACTGTACCTGAAGATAGCTGAATATATCAGCAACCTGCTCAGCAGTATGCCAGCTTGGCTATTTTTGTGTTCCCATATATCATCTAGACGAAATAATTGTGTGAATTCATAGTTACTCATACTCTTCAGCATATTACTCGACTCTGACCCTTTTCCCAGAGGAACCACTGTACCTGAAGATAGCTGAATATATCAGCAACCTGCTCAGCAGTATGCCAGCTTGGCTATTTTTGTGTTCCCATATATCATCTAGACGAAATAATTGAGTGAATCTATAGTTACTCATACTCTTCAGCATATTACTCGACTCTGACCCTTTTCTCAGAGGAACCACTGTACCTGAAGATAGCTGAATATATCAGCAACCTGCTCAGCAGTATGCCAGCTTGGCTATTTTTGTGTTCCCATATATCATCTAGACGAAATAAATGAGTGAATCCATAGTTACTCATACTCTTCAGCATATTACTCGACTCTGACCCTTTTCCCAGAGAAACCACTGTACTTGAAGATAGCTGAATATATCAGCAACCTGCTCAGCAGTATGCCAGCTTTGCTATTTTTGTGTTCCCATATATCATCTAGACGAAATAATTGAGTGAATCTATAGTTACTCATACTCTTCAGCATATTACTCGACTCTGACCCTTTTCTCAGAGGAACCACTGTACCTGAAGATAGCTGAATATATCAGCAACCTGCTCAGCAGTATGCCAGCTTGGCTATTTTTGTGTTCCCATATATCATCTAGACGAAATAATTGTGTGAATTCATAGTTACTCATACTCTTCAGCATATTACTCGACTCTGACCCTTTTCCCAGAGGAACCACTGTACCTGAAGATAGCTGAATATATCAGCAACCTGCTCAGCAGTATGCCAGCTTGGCTATTTTTGTGTTCCCATATATCATCTAGATGAAATAATTGTGTGCATCCATAGTTACTCATACTCTTCAGCATATTACTCGACTCTGACCCTTTTCCCAGAGGAACCACTGTACCTGAAGATAGCTGAATATATCAGCAACCTGCTCAGCAGTATGCCAGCTTGGCTATTTTTGTGTTCCCATATATCATCTAGACGAAATAATTGTGTGAATTCATAGTTACTCATACTCTTCAGCATATTACTCGACTCTGACCCTTTTCCCAGAGGAACCACTGTACCTGAAGATAGCTGAATATATCAGCAACCTGCTCAGCAGTATGCCAGCTTGGCTATTTTTGTGTTCCCATATATCATCTAGACGAAATAATTGAGTGAATCTATAGTTACTCATACTCTTCAGCATATTACTCGACTCTGACCCTTTTCTCAGAGGAACCACTGTACCTGAAGATAGCTGAATATATCAGCAACCTGCTCAGCAGTATGCCAGCTTGGCTATTTTTGTGTTCCCATATATCATCTAGACGAAATAATTGTGTGAATTCATAGTTACTCATACTCTTCAGCATATTACTCGACTCTGACCCTTTTCCCAGAGGAACCACTGTACCTGAAGATAGCTGAATATATCAGCAACCTGCTCAGCAGTATGCCAGCTTGGCTATTTTTGTGTTCCCATATATCATCTAGACGAAATAATTGAGTGAATCTATAGTTACTCATACTCTTCAGCATATTACTCGACTCTGACCCTTTTCCCAGAGGAACCATTATGCCTGAAGATAGCTGAATATATCAGTAACCATTCCAGCAGTATGCCAGCTTGGCTATTTTTGTGTTCCCATATATCATCTAGATGAAATAATTGTGTGCATCCATAGTTACTCATACTCTTCAGCATATTACTCGACTCTGACCCTTTTCCCAGAGGAACCACTGTACCTGAAGATAGCTGAATATATCAGCAACCTGCTCAGCAGTATGCCAGCTTGGCTATTTTTGTGTTCCCATATATCATCTAGACGAAATAAATGAGTGAATCCATAGTTACTCATACTCTTCAGCATATTACTCGACTCTGACCCTTTTCCCAGAGAAACCACTGTACCTGAAGATAGCTGAATATATCAGCAACCTGCTCAGCAGTATGCCAGCTTGGCTATTTTTGTGTTCCCATATATCATCTAGACGAAATAATTGAGTGAATCTATAGTTACTCATACTCTTCAGCATATTACTCGACTCTGACCCTTTTCTCAGAGGAACCACTGTACCTGAAGATAGCTGAATATATCAGCAACCTGCTCAGCAGTATGCCAGCTTGGCTATTTTTGTGTTCCCATATATCATCTAGACGAAATAATTGTGTGAATTCATAGTTACTCATACTCTTCAGCATATTACTCGACTCTGACCCTTTTCCCAGAGGAACCACTGTACCTGAAGATAGCTGAATATATCAGCAACCTGCTCAGCAGTATGCCAGCTTGGCTATTTTTGTGTTCCCATATATCATCTAGATGAAATAATTGTGTGCATCCATAGTTACTCATACTCTTCAGCATATTACTCGACTCTGACCCTTTTCCCAGAGGAACCACTGTACCTGAAGATAGCTGAATATATCAGCAACCTGCTCAGCAGTATGCCAGCTTGGCTATTTTTGTGTTCCCATATATCATCTAGACGAAATAATTGTGTGAATTCATAGTTACTCATACTCTTCAGCATATTACTCGACTCTGACCCTTTTCCCAGAGGAACCACTGTACCTGAAGATAGCTGAATATATCAGCAACCTGCTCAGCAGTATGCCAGCTTGGCTATTTTTGTGTTCCCATATATCATCTAGACGAAATAATTGAGTGAATCTATAGTTACTCATACTCTTCAGCATATTACTCGACTCTGACCCTTTTCTCAGAGGAACCACTATACCTGAAGATAGCTGAATATATCAGCAACCTGCTCAGCAGTATGCCAGCTTGGCTATTTTTGTGTTCCCATATATCATCTAGACGAAATAATTGTGTGAATTCATAGTTACTCATACTCTTCAGCATATTACTCGACTCTGACCCTTTTCCCAGAGGAACCACTGTACCTGAAGATAGCTGAATATATCAGCAACCTGCTCAGCAGTATGCCAGCTTGGCTATTTTTGTGTTCCCATATATCATCTAGACGAAATAATTGAGTGAATCTATAGTTACTCATACTCTTCAGCATATTACTCGACTCTGACCCTTTTCTCAGAGGAACCACTGTACCTGAAGATAGCTGAATATATCAGTAATCTTTTCAGCAGTATGCCAGCTTGGGCATTTTATTTGATTAATTGATTAGAAATAAAAAATATAATTAATTTATTTGAAATAATAAATATAATTCAGACATATTAACATAACTAAGTTTCTTTCTAGTTTAAATGAAAATACTTGGTATCATGCTATAGATTACTTCATTTTCAGAAATAATGGTTTTAATAGAATTTCCGTTTTGGTCGTTAATTTCCAGTTTTTACGATTCCCACCACTAGGGTGCGAGGCACTGCATTGGGTATATTTCTTATAGGGATTTATTTGAGATGAGCTTTTTCCCACTGAGCATTTTTCTGAGAGAGAGTTTTTCAAAGATGAGAATTTTGGTCGGTGAGCTTTTTGGTCGGTGAGCTTTTTAGTCGGTAACTTCACAGAAGTTTCCAATTACTATCTGCCTATGAGTATTCAGTACTGATGATGTAGTTGTAAGACAGCGTTCACTTCTCTACGCAATGGTGCTTCTTCAGTAAACCTTCGAGACATGCAATCGCAATAGTTTCTTTTAGTTATGCTTACAACTATATAGTTGTTATATCAACACGTATCAATACTTCGTATTTGGGATTGAATAATTTAATATTATCGATCAGAACCCGCAAAAACAACTAATTACGACACTTTATATGAAACAATATTATTCCTGTATTGTTTTGAAAACTTTTGGTGACTTTCATGTGGAAGAATGTGAATTATTATGAAGCAATGATCAAAAGAAACAATGATTGTCTAAAAAAGAGACTGAGAGCCAGCGATGCCAGATAGTAGTAGTGTCATTTCCGTAGATTGGAATTTTTCTCGGAAGCGCTCACGGTGAAAAAGCTTTTTTTTGCTCGTCAGACAAAACTTTTTTCCGTAGTTCTCCGTTGATAAATTTTAATTTCCGTAGATTTCCGTAGAAAAAATCCAATTCCCGTAGATTTTGTCTACGGATCCGTAGATCCGTAGAAAATGTTCGAATCCGTAGATCTACGGAGATTTCCGTAGATCTGACATCGCTGCTGAGAGCAGATAGATTTCTGGTTGTAACCAGAGTTGCCATCTTCAAATCTGTGTTTCAACTTGAAAAATCTGTGTTTCATGTTTTCAAACATAATCTGTGAAAAACATTTTAAAAATCTGCCTTTTTTGTGAAATATTCATAAAAATCTGTAGAAATCTATGAATTTCGATAAAATCTGTGTTCTATGACCTAGAATCTGTGTGGCAAAATTGGCAAAAATATCTGTGGTTTTACAGAAAAGTCTGTGAATATGGTAACTCTGGTTGTAACCACGGTTAGTGTTGCCAATTTGATTGAGGAAAACGTAAAGAATCAATTCGTAGATACAGTCGGAATTTGTTTAGTGCGGTCACCTTGCTTGTTACAACAAATTCAATTGTAAAGCTTAGAAACAGTATTTTGTATCTCGCAAAAAATTTGAAATCAATTGTTTCTATTGTAAAATAAATGGTTTCTATTTTTACGGGAAGACACGGATGATAAATTACCAGCTATAAGCTTTTAAAGGACTGTTAGAACATTGAGTGTAAATACGGTTATCACTTCCGGTGAAACACTCAACAAGTGAACACGTTGTATCGTGTTAGTGCGGTGAAAATTTGAGTATTTCGCGAGAAAGAAAAGATTTTCAGCCGTACTTTGGCGACTCCCCGTTGTCACGCAGCGAGGTTTTCACTTGTAGTCCAGTGAAAAGAAAGTGCATTGCACTATGAACGAAAATCAACTGGCAATAGGGTAACAGAGGAATTATGGCCACTTCATATATTTTGGCCCACCTAATAAACCTTATGGATTTAATCGATGTTAAGTAACCCTTGTTTCATCAATTTGAAGCTAATCACATTAAATTACCTATTGCGGAAGGGGTTTTCAAAGATATTAAAACATTTGGTGGATATTTTTACAAAGTGGGCCAAAATAAAATAAATCCTAAAGTGGGCCAAAATACCTCTCTTACCCTACAGCCTAAACCGGTGTCATCTCAAGTGAGATAACGCTACTCAGAAAAGAAGAAGAAGAACACGGTTATCACATGCACGGCCCTCGCGCGCCAGTTTCGGGTTTAAAAGTACCTACTGGGCTGCGGACTTACGAAAGATCTACCGAGTCGCAGCACGACCGACGACTATTAAAGATTCATATCGTTTGAACGCTACACTTTTATCTATCAATCAATATTCAACGGAAAACTTTAGATAATGAGCTAGTATAGAAATTAATGAAAAAGTTTTCCTAAGAGATAGGGCTCGAATTTGCTAACCTTCTCCTGAAATTCCTGAAATAGTTCTTCCAATTTTACTAAGGTTAAAAAATAACCCGACATTCAGAATTGTAAACTCAGACTCCTATCTTCTATATTGCCTCCATGCATTCGCGTATTTTCTTCTGGTATTAGTAGTTTTGTACGAAGGCAAATATCATTTGATTCATCTTCTACCCGTATATTTTTGACACTATCTCCATTATTTGCAGTTTTTTTTAACATTAGTACTTGTTATGTAATCCTATTTGAGTTATAAGTTCAATTTTGGATATTACACTACTGACAACTCAAAGAATTTTTACTTACATTTGGATTTACCGGATTGAAACTAATTCAATCTATGATTTTGATTCGAAACTTATGGACAGAAAAAAAATTAAATATTTGTTATTGTATGCATGCTATGTGTATGGTTTTTTTCTACTGCCGTCTGAGTCATTATGTTCTGAAATTCATGGATTTATGTCATGAATTTATGGCATGTCAACATTGTGTGTTGTTACGCCGGAGTTCTTTCTAGCTGTTACAATTCGGTAATGATTTGTACCATGGGTATTGTCGAATGTTTTTTTCTTGTCAATAATTTTAACAGCTGGTAGTATTTTAGGACATATCTCGGTTGATTTTTCAATAGAGCGTATAAGCAAGTGACTGTTTCTCTTTAATCACTCTCTCTTTCGATTATTGTGATTATTATAGAAAAGATTTTCAGCCGTACTTTGGCGACTCCCCGTTGTCACGCAGCGAGGTTTTCACTTGTAGTCCAGTGAAAAGAAAGTCCATTGCACTATGAACGAAAATCAACTGGCAATAGGGTAACAGAGGAATTATGGCCACTTCATATATTTTGGCCCACCTAATAAACCTTATGGATTTAATCGATGTTAAGTAACCCTTGTTGCATCAATTTGAAGCTAATCACATTAAATTACCTATTGCGGAAGGGGTTTTCAAAGATATTACAACATTTGGTGGATATTTTTACAAAA
Source organism: Malaya genurostris (assembly GCF_030247185.1). Classification (NCBI taxonomy): domain Eukaryota; kingdom Metazoa; phylum Arthropoda; class Insecta; order Diptera; family Culicidae; genus Malaya; species Malaya genurostris. Next base: position 87,337,722 of record NC_080571.1, read on the forward strand.
TACCTCTCTTACCCTACAGCCTAAACCGGAGTCATCTCAAGTGAGATGACGCTATCCAGAAAAGAAGAAGAAGAATACAGTTATCACATGCACGGCCCTCGCGCGCCAGTTTCGGGTTTAAAAGTAGCTACTGGGCTGCGGACTTACGAAAGATCTACCGAGTCGCAGCACGACGGACAACTATTAAAGATTCATATCGTTTGAACGCTACACTTTTATCTATCAATCAATATTCAACGGAAAACTTTAGATAATGAGCTAGTATAGAAATTAATGAAAAAGTTTTCCTCAGAGATAGGGCTCGAATTTGCTAACCTTCTCCTGAAATTCCTGAAATAGTTCTTCCAATTTTACTAAGGTTAAAAAATAACCCGACATTCAGAATTGTAAACTCAGACTCCTATCTTCTATATTGCCTCCATGCATTCGCGTATTTTCTTCTGGTATTAGTAGTATTGTACGAAGGCAAATATCATTTGATTCATCTTCTACCCGTATATTTTTGACACTATCTCCATTATTTGCAGTTTTTTAACATTAGTACTTGTTATGTAATCCTATTCGAGTTATAAGTTCAATTTTGGATATTACACTACTGACAACTCAAAGAATTTTTACTTACACTTGGATTTACCGGATTGAAACTAATTCAATCTATGATTTTGATTCGAAACTTATGGACAGAAAAAAAATTAAATATTTGTTATTGTATGCATGCTATGTGTATGGTTTTTTTCGACTGCCGTCTGAGTCATTATGTTCTGAAATTCATGGATTTATGTCATGAATTTATGGCATGTCAACATTGTGTGTTGTTACGCCGGAGTTCTTTCTAGCTGTTACAATTCGGTAATGATTTGTGCCATGGGTATTGTCGAATGTTTTTTTCTTGTCAATAATTTTAACAGCTGGTAGTATTTTAGGACATATCTCGCTTGATTTTTCAATAGAGCGTATAAGCAAGTGACTGTTTCTCTTTAATCACTCTCTCTTTCGATTATTGTGATGTGATTAAAAAGATTTTCTTTGATATCACCATTCTGTTTGAAAGTCGAAAGTTTCGGGTATCATTTCATGCAAAGAGTTGAGTGATAAACGTGGAAACCGCTTGGTAATTAATAGAAGAGAAAGTAAACAAAGAGAAACTGTCATTTGCTTATACGCCCTTTTGAAAAATTAACCGAGATATGTCGTGGACATTTTTTATTAGCTTCCGATCATGAGCGTCTATTTTACCACCAAGTAAATCAATGAAAAAGCTGAAGAAAAAAATACTACCGAGTTGCATGAAATCAACGCTATATTTTATTGATGTAGTAAAAACCCAAGGAATTTGGATCATGACAACCACAGCGGGAACCAACATTAAAATTTTATCAGGTAGAAAAAAGCGATAAAATGCCGAATACACTTTGTGAGTAGTCCAATCTAAAACAAAAATTACGTGTATTATTTCTCTTTAAGGCTCTATTTACAATCTTAGGAAAACAGCCGTTGTTGAAAAATACAAAAGCAGTTTTATCCGCTACTGCTAGATAAATCTTTAGGGAAAACACATCAATTTATAAAGAAAAATGTATCTAATAAACTGATATTTCTCTATTAAATTTCCTCTCAACGACAGTGAAGAAAACTGCTTTTGCGTTTGGTAACAGTGACTATTTTCCTAAGATTGTAAATTGTCTGTGAATATTTTATGATGATTCATAGTAAAAGACTTGAAAACAATACTTGTTATGCATATTGTATATTGATTATGATTTTCAAAGGCATGTTTAAATGTGGATTATTGTTTTGAAGTTGTTCTACTGAACTAAAGGTTAGCATATTTTGTTAATTTTTTTGCAATACCTCTCTTTGCAGATGTATTGAAGTATACGGCCAATGCTTGAATATGACTCCACATATAGCAGACCCTGTCAGCTTGGAGCTAAATCAATCTTCAGTTTTCCATAAAACATCATATTAACAAGATATCCAGCTCTCACATTTCCCGAACAAATCATTTAATACATCCTTTTTAGCGGGCATGGCGCCCTCAAGCGAGTCTGCATCGAATCTCGAACATAGAGGTAGGGGAGAGAAATGTCAATGTCGATCGTGCGCGCAAAAAATGCAGCACTGCGCACCCATACAATTGACATGATATGTTGAATGTGATGCCGTTGCTGAACTGAAGATTGATATCGCTTCAAGCTAACAGGGTTTGATTTCTCTCTACTACTTGTATGTACAAGATTCAATCGTCTGAGGGCGCCATGCTCGCAAAAATGGATGTTGCCAATGATTTCTCGAGAGATGTGACAGCTGAATATCTTATTAATAAGTTTCAGTTCCAATTGGGCATCAGTTCTCACAATTCAAGAGCCATAACATTTCATTGATAAGCAGATTACTCATTGGCTGCAACATTGTTGTAATTAAAGGATCAGCTCTTAAAAGAACTTCCTTTACAAATAGTTAAACGGTTTGGCTTTACGCTCTAAATAAAGTTGTATGTAAAATAAGAATATTCTTAGTAAGGATAAGTCATCGGTAATCAAACACACATACTAATAAATTGATTTTACTTCTTATCAGAAATTCATCTATTCTTCACTGCTATCATACAAACGTGCCAATCGTTTTATTGACTGTTTTGTTTTCTTCTGGATAAAATTATCGACGTGCGATATGATTGTCACTATTCCCATAATTCGCTCAAGAGCGCCCTGCATACGTTCGGCTCGTTCGATGCTTAAATCCGTTTCCGGTAGTTCATCTTCTAGAGTTGAACTCTTGCCGGCGAGAAGTCGTTTGATGCGAGGAAATTGAACGTTCGGAGGTTGTTGGTTGTCGAAATAGTCATCGCCATCCTCGGTGTAGTCGTAAGATTCTTGGTGCCGTTTAGCACATGGACACCCAGAGCTCGCACCAGAATGTGGTCGCGCGTAGTGTTTCGAATTTGGTTGTTCCATGCTTTCGGGAATTGAACCTTGTGGAAATAAATCCTTGAAACGGAACCCGTTCAAATTGCCAAAGTTCATTCGCCTTAAATCCATTTCGGGTGGTTTTTGATACTCATCATACATCCTTGCAACACGCTTTCGTTCTCCAATAATTTTTGCTTGCGGTGCTATAGTTGGCTCAGTACTTGTGGTTGTTATCACCATCGCAGATGATGACGGCAGATGTGTTGATGTTGGCAAAGGTAGTTCTTCAATAGGAATCGACCAATTTTCAACTGATGCCTCCACGGAATCTGGTATTTCTATTCGAGAGCTCGACCAGTCATACTCATATGAGTTTTGTGTAATTGGTCGACTAGTAGTAGATGTAGTAGTAGTTGTAGCAGTAGTTGTAGTAGTAGAAGTAGTAGTAGCATTATTAGTGATTTCAAGAATTGGAAAAATAGGATTTGAAGAACTATTTTGAAGCGTTGTCGAATCGGTTTCATCTTCGTTGTTTAGGCTATTACTTGTATAGGGGTAGATCGATTCTTCAACATTTTCGTAGGAAATGGTTTGCACTTCGGTTGACTTTGATGAATACGGAATTGATGAGTATCGATTCAGTAAACGAACCGAAATTACTTCATTATCTAGAAGTAGAACGAGAAGTTATTCTTATTTTTTCACTACTCTTGAATAGAAGTAACCTTCATTGTTTTCCATGTTTGAATTTTTCAGATTTTCTTGTGATTGCAGGATGACGTTATCAAAACCATGTATCAATGTTATAGTTTCTGAATTCTTAGGAATACCATACGTAATTTTCCCTCTAGCTGGCACGAATAGTACCTGGAAACAGCAACAATTTTATTCAAATTTTCTTCTCGCTGCGAAATAAAAGTGCAAAAGTAGTACAATTCGAGCGTTAGTACAGCAATCGAAAGTCATTGATTTTCTAAGTACACAAGTTGAACGTCCTTGAACTAAAACAATGTTCAGTGATAAGCATTTTAACCACGTCATATTTTGAATTACGGTATAAGTCTCGTTTTAACCCCAATCGGCAATTTTTAGTACATATAATAAAATGTTCGATGCTGCACTTTCATAACTTAATCGTTAGCTGCGATTTCAACAATTTCACCTTCTCTGTCAGCTATAAGCGATAAGCGCAGACTCACCGAAAAAAATAGCAATGTACTTGCCGCTGCGATAACGGTTTGCAGTTGAACAATCTGCATGATGGCTGTGACGACGAAACGAAACTGTCTGCTGAAGAAGCATTTGAAAACTAAAGGAATGGATAGGTGTTGTGTTTTAGATGTTGAAAGTTTTGGTTTTAAACGACAGTTTGTCAAAATAAAGACCAGCTGACCGTTATGATGAAGTGTATAATAGAGTACCCAACCCCGTTCGTACAGACGTTTTTTAATTTTTCTCAAAGTGGTTTTAATAAAGTGGACATAGAATTCAAGATTATTTAGATCTTCTATAATTATTAAAAAAAAACGTGCTTAATCCACCTAGCAGCGAGATAATACCTTTTTTTGATCGATCCACATGTTTTCTGTCTAAATAATCGTTTTTCTCTCAAAACTTGTGTCTATAAAAACTGGTTTTCAATTACTTTATTAGGATAAATAGAACAAAATATTTATTAAATAATTTGGACAATTTCAAAATATGCATATATATTTTCGAATATAATTGGGTGTTATGAAATTTTCGTTTTGCCAGTGGATGTAGTTGAAAACAATTACAATCTTTTTAGTTATAAAAATGTATGATTACTAATGACTTGGCAATCCTGATCGGTTCTACCGAGTTAACAGCCAAGCTTTGGCAATAATTGATAGTTACAAAATTTAGAACTGCCGAGATTATCAGTAATTATACATTTTTCCGAGATGATCTTTTTAGTTATAATAATGTAAGGATTATCACTTTGAATTCGAAAATAATGCGGAGTTTCCAACATAAGGATTAACATGTCAAAGTCGAAGAATTGATAATTATGTTGCCAAAAAGAAACCGTACTAAAAACCAGAAACCGTGCTACGCTGAAGAGTACTGTATGCAATCGGAAATGATTGTATAGAAAATTGTGTATAATTTTGATTCAAAGCGTCATTTCATCGTGCTTCGTTTAAAACCCCAACTATAGGGATATGGTGAATAAGTCGATTTCTTCGTGAATAGTATACGGATTCTTACAATCTAAGACTCGTTTGATTGGTATTACGATAGGGTATCTAAATTTGGAATAATATTTAGTTTTTAGGGTCAATTATGACATACATTGTCAAAAACTGCAAATTTTGAATAAAAAGTATGTATAACTCGGAAAGTATTAATTAGATCCAAAAACAAAAACAAGGGATTATATACTTCATTGAAGACCTTTCATTTGCAACTAGTTTGGTCAAAATCGGTCTGAGATTTTTTCCTTTTTATTTTGCACACACATACACACACAGACATTTGCTCAGTTCGTTTTCCAAAGCTTAAGCGAATTTTAAACTTATTCTTATATTTATACAAAAGATAAAAAGATAAAAATACATTCTAGGGCCTCCGGTAAACAATGCTTCATCTCTCGACACCAATCTATTTTGAAGAGCTCATGTGTTTGGCATGTTTTTTTGTAATAATATAGTCTACAACTTCTCCGAAGAAATGAATTCTCTATCACGCAATATAGGCAAATTATGACTTTAACCTCAAGACAAAAATTCTTCTGAAGGCATTTAGGCTCCAAAATCAACCTTAGCGCAGCTTGGTGGAATTGGGATAATTTTGCACTGGACTAGGGGAAAAACTCGCTTCCACAAAAATATCGATACCTCCGACGGACGGATTTCAACAATCAATGGCTTGTTGAATAACTATTACAGAGTATAATTTAAGTCGCAAAACATATTCTGTTTACAATTGACCAATTTACTCGTCATTTTAGTGGTGTGATTAATACTAGTGTGGGTGTGTTCAAGATGCCCAGTGAATTTTGTCAAGCCGCATCGTTAGAATTATTGAAGTAATATATGAAGCGGAAGATCATACATTGTGTAGATAGCAACTAAGACTATCATAAAACTGTTTATTGAAAATCTCTAACACTCAATGGGACTGAATTTTACTTGGTTAAAAGTTCAAAACTTATGAAATTCGATGCGTATTCTCCTCAGTGCAAGCTGTTGTTACATTTATATGCTTTTTGCCTTTCTCATATAGAAAGGTTATGCAATCACTGTGAAAACCGACTTTTGAACCGAGGCCCGGAGGGCCAAGTGTCATATACCATTCGACTCAGTTCGTCGAGTACGCAAAATGTCTGTGTGTGTGTGTGTATGTGTGTGTGCATGTGCGTATGTGTGTATGTAACGTTTTTTTGCACTAACTTTTCTCGGAGATGGCTGAACCGATTTTCACAAACTTAGATTCAAATGAAAGGTCTTGTGGTCCCATACAAAATTCCTGAATATTATTTGGATCCGACTTCCGGTTCCGGAATTATGGGGTAAAATGTGCAAAAAATTGTGAAAATAAGTGCACTAACTTTTCTCAGAGATGGCTGAATCGATTTTCACTAACTTAGATTCAAATGAAAGGTCTAGAGGTCCCATACAAAATTCCTGAATATTATTTGGATCCGACTTCCGGTTCGAGAGTTATGGGGTAAAATGTGCAAAAAAAATAAAATATGTGTTTTAACTTTTCTCATAGATGGCGCGACCGATTTTCACAAACTTAGGTTCAAATGAAAGGCCCTGTGGTCCGATGCGTTATTCCTGAATTTCATGCGGATCCGACTTCCGGATCCGGAAATATAGGGTAAAGTGTGTTAAAAATTGTACACCATCACTGAAAATGGGGAAAAACCTTAAAAAAAAATTTTAAATCGACCTCAAATCTTTTCCAATTTGATGGTTTTTATCAGTAGACGGTCAAACAAACCGATTTCGGTTATTCTTTTAAGAATCGAAGAAAAAATTTTTTTTCGCCTTTTTGCCTTTCTCATATAGAAAGGTTATGCAATCACTGTGAAAACCGACTTTTGAACCGAGGCCCGGAGGGCCGAGTGTCATATACCATTCGACTCAGTTCGTCGAGTACGCAAAATGTCTGTGTGTGTGTGTGTGTGTGTGTATGTGTGTGTGTGTGTGTGTGTGTGTGTGTGTGTGTGTGTGTGTGTGTGTGTGTGTGTGTGTGTATGGGTGTGTGTGTATGTGCGTATGTGTGTATGTGACGTTTTTTTGCACTAACTTTTCTCGGAGAAGGCTAAACCGATTTTCACAAACTTAGATTCAAATGAAAGGTCTTGTGGTCCCATACAAAATTCCTGAATATTATTTGGATCCGACTTCCGGTTCGGGAGTGATGGGGTAAAATGTGCAAAAAAAAGAAAATATGTGTTCTAACTTTTCCCATAGATGGCGCGACCGATTTTCACAAACTTAGGTTCAAATGAAAGGTCCTGTGGTCCGATGCGTTATTCCTGAATTTCATGCGGATCCGACTTCCGGATCCGGAAATATAGGGTAAAGTGTGTTAAAAATTGTATACCATCACTGAAAATGGGTAAAAACCTTAAATAAATTTCTAAATCGACCTCAAATCTTTTCCAATTTGATGGTTTTTATCAGTAGACGGTCAAACAAACCGACTTCGGTTATTCTTTAAAGAATCGAAGAAAATTTTTTTCGCCTTTCTCATATAGAAAGGTTATGCAATCACTGTGAAAACCGACTTTTGAACCGAGGCCCGGAGGGCCGAATGTCCTATACCATTCGACTCAGTTCGTCGAGTACGCAAAATGTCTGTGTGTTCATGTGTGTATGTGTGTGTGTATGTGTGTATGTGCGTATGTGTGTATGTAAAGTTTTTTGTATTAACTTTTCTCGGAGATGGCTGAACCGATTTTCACAAACTCAGATTCAAATGAAAGGTCTCGTGATCCCATACAAAATTCCTGAATATTATTCGCATCCGACTTTTAAGAATCGGAGAAAAATAATTTTGAAGAATTTCACAGTATTATATATGATAGTATGATTGATATGAGAAAGGTATCATTACACCACTAGGTGGATTAAAACAGGTTTTTCCACTGTGTAAAACTATCACCTTGACCGCTGCTGAGCATATCCGTACACAATGCAATTGTATGTGGAACAGAGTTGTCAAATTGCTCAATTATGGCAGATATTGTTAAAAAGCTGCAATTTTCACGTAATAGTTTGGATAGCTCGGAAAATTATCATAAAATCAAAAAACAAAAAAAAAGAGTAAATTCTTCTTGGCATACCTTTCATTTAAAACAAGTTTGGTGAAAATCGGTCTAGCTATCTCTGAGAAACCCGCCTCTTAATTGTGCACACACATACACACATACACACATACACACAGACATTTGCTCGAGCTCGAATCGATTGGGATATGAATTCGAGCTGAATCGATTGGGATATGAATTTCGGAAAAGTTTTCCAAAGTATCAGCGCATGCTATAACTATTTTTTATATTTGTAAAAAAAGTAAAACGTGAAAAATTCTAGATTTAAAACAATTCTAATTCAAAGGTCATGTTTGTTGATGGCCATACACCGATGAACGATAAACCGGTCTCCGGGTTTCAGATCCGGAAGTACCTGAAACATTGGCCAAAAAAACTTTATATTAAAACTCATATTATTTACTCATTGATGACTGTGCTGATTGTCATAAAAATGCATAAACGTAAGAAATCTTCAAAAATTTTTGATTCTTTCACGTTTCGCCTTCGGCTCATCAGTTTTTTAAACAGTTCAAATTGAACTGCTATCTCCGCATAGCAGTTCAATTTAAACCGCTAAGCAGACGCAAAATTTACACTACATATGTAACACTTTTTGGATGTTGCACTGATGTGCAATATTCTTTTTGATGCCCTAGGCGTAACCAAGTGACGACCGGCTACTGTACGCCGAAAAATTTGAACATTTAGGGTTATTTTTATTTGCACAAACATTCAATTTGAACTGCTTGACGCATTGATTAGCCGAATGAAAAACCTGAATAAATCGAAGCGAAAGATGTACTTATTGTTCAACCAAAAACTGATTAATCTTCAAAACTTGTTCTTAAGTTGTTATAGTTGTTACAGTACAACGGCGGCAACAATGGATGGGCAAAGAACCCAACCACCCCCTCTCCAAGAATTTTGGGGTAGTAAACATTCGAATCAATTCAAACCTGTCCCAAACAAGAATGTTTCGCAGATAGCAGAAATTTTACGTCTGCTTAACAGTTTATGTTGAACTGTTAAGTGGCATAACAGTTCAGCATAAGCTGTTATGTACTGATGAGTCGAAGACAGCAGGAAAATGTATAAATTGAAAGAAAAATGTTCCGATATTTCGTGAAAAAATAAGTGAAATAGAAAAAAATAGAGGTAGAGGCGTTGAGAAGTACTCGAAACCAATGTTTTTAGCCGTGCTGTTTTTTTGAGGTTTGCTTTTCATTTTTGTATCCAGGATTAAAATGAGCATTAATAAAACAGCACATCCTTTTTTTTTCCATAAATACGTTTATTTCTTAAGGCAGTTTACATAAGTTTTTCTTCGCCGTAGCATCACTTTTACATAATATTCTTATCCTAATTTAATTCTAACATAGTCACAACGTTTTGAATTTATTAAAACATATTCTCTTATAGCTTAAATATCATCTTAGGTAACTCGTCATTAATTATGAAATCTACTCGGAAATATTATTTGAACCAAACGATTAACTTCTATAAATTATAAAATAAGCTGTTATTTTCAGACATTTTGTTGATAATTTCATAAACTGTTTCGAGTTTGTTTGTATCATTACATAATTTTTATTCTAATTTAGCTATTGGTTGAACTCATGGACGCAGCTGGGATCAGAACTAAGTCTTAAAAGGGGCCTTTATTAAATTGAAACTCCAATTTTCTTTATGAAATGATAAATAAGTTTCATGTATGAAAGGTCACGACAAGCAAGAATGTCTCGAACTGGGATATTGGATAGTCTACCTTGGGTACGCAAAGAATTTATTAGTTGAGATCTGACATCACGATACTCCACGCATGTCCAAACGACATGATCAATATCCCGATAACCTTCTCCGCAAGCACAATGATTAGTCTCGGAGAGCCCAATTCGAAGGAGATGTGCATCTAACGTGTAGTGATTGGACATGAGTCTGGACATCACACGAATGAAATCCCTACTCACATCCAGTCCCCTGAACCATGCCTTTGTCGATATTTTCGGAATAATTGAGTGCATCCACCGACCCAGATCATCTCTATCCCAGGATGCTTGCCAGCTGGCAAGTGTTCTTTGGCGAGACGAGCTATAGAATTCGTTGAAAGCAATCGGTCGCTCATAAATTTCACCCTCAATAGCATCACGTTTGGCTAAAATATCGGCTCTTTCATTGCCAGGAATGGAGCAATGAGCCGGGACCCAGACTATAGTGATTAGATAATTATTGTTCAATATGTCGTTCAGGCACTGTTTTATTTTGCCCAGGAAAAACGGTTCATTTTTGCCAGCAGCGTTTGAGCGAATGGCTTCAATTGCACTCAGACTATCTGTGAAGAGGAAATAATGGTTTGGAGATAATGTGACGATTACACTCAAACTATAATGAACTGCTGCTAGCTCTGCTATATAAACAGATGCAGGTTCTTGAAGCCTAAATGAGGCCGAAACATTATTGTTGAACATACCAAACCCTGTCGCTTCTTCAATTCGCGATCCGTCCGTATAAAACATTTTCTCAGAGTCAATATGCCTGAACTTACTTGAAAATATTTTTGGGATTTCCGTCGAGCGTAGATGATCCGGGATTCCACGCACTTCACGCTGCATGGATGTATCGAAAAATAAAGTTGAGTCAGGGGCACTTAGGATGCTGACACGGATAGGAATATATCTTGAAGGGTTGATTTCCTGTGACATATGGTTAAAATATACTGTCATAAATTTTGTTTGAGATCGAAGCTCGACTAGTCGTTCGAAATTATTAATTACCATGGGATTCAGCACCTCACATCTTATTAGCAGGCGTGATGAAAGCTCCCAAAATCGATCTTTTAATGGAAGAACTCCCGCCAGAACTTCAAGACTCATTGTATGTGTCGAATGCATGCAGCCTAAGGCAATTCGCAAACAACGGTACTGAATTCGCTCAAGTTTGATAATATGAGAGTTTGCAGCGGAACGAAAACAAACGCATCCATATTCCATCACTGAAAGTATCGTTGTTTGATACAATTTTATTAGATCTTGCGGATGAGAACCCCACCAAGATCCTGTTATTGTTCGAAGAAAATTTACTCTTTGTTGGCATTTCGTTATCAGATACCTAATGTGTCCTCCCCACGTGCATTTGGAATCGAACCACACCCCGAGGTATTTAAAAGTTAAAACCTGTTGGATCATTCTTCCCATCATATGGAGCTGAAGCTGCGCGGGATCATGCTTTCTTGAAAAGACGACTAACTCTGTTTTCTCCGCAGAGAATTCGATACCAAGATGAACAGCCCAAACGGACAAGTTATCTAAGGTATCTTGCAATGGTTTATGCAGATCAATAGCTTTGGGCCCAGTAACTGAAACCACGCCATCATCTGCCAATTGTCTTAGTGTACATGGGGTTACTAGACAGCTGTCAATGTCATTCACGTAAAAATTATAGAGGAGCGGACTGAGGCATGAGCCTTGCGGGAGACCCATGTAGCTAATTCTGAATGTTGCCAAATCGCCATGTGAAAAATACATGCACTTCTCTGACAAAAGGTTGTGCAAATAATTATTTATAACCGCTGGAAGTCCATGTTGGTGGAGCTTGTCTGAAAGAACATCAATGGAAACTGAATCAAATGCTCCTTTAATGTCTAAAAATACAGATGCCATTTGTTGCTTTTGAGCGAAGGCAATTTGGATGTCAGACGAAAGTAATGCAAGGCAATCATTCGTCCCTTTATTTCTACGGAAGCCAAACTGAGTATCTGACAACAAACCGTTCGTCTCGACCCAAGTGTCGAGACGTCGTAGAATAATTTTTTCGAACAATTTTCTGATGCAGGACAACATCGCAATGGGTCTATATGAGTTGTGATTGGAAGCTGGTTTCCCCGGCTTTTGAATGGCGATAACTTTCACTTGTCTCCAGTCAGGTGGAACACTATTTTGCTCAAGAAACTTGTTGAACAATTCCAACAAACGTCTTTTTGCGAGGTCGGGCAGATTCTTCACCAAGTTGAATTTAATTCTGTCCAACCCAGGGGCGTTATTGTTACAAGACAAGAGTGCTATAGAAAATTCCATCATTGAAAATGGGTTATTAATAAAACCATTATTTGGAGGAGATTCCCGTATAATGCTCTGCGTAGGAACAGAATCTGGGCAAACTTTCCTAGCAAAGTCAAATATCCATCGGTTCGAGTATTCATCACTCTCATTGCCCACGTTACGATTCCTCATTCGTCTGGCCGTATTCCAAAGAGTGCTCATTGAGGTTTCTCTTGACAAACCTTCGACAAAATGTCTCCAATAGCTACATTTTTTGGCTCGAAGTATGCTCTTGTACTTGGTTTCTAAAACCATAAGTTTTTCAAAATTCTGAGGAGTTCCTCCTCCCCGTTTTAGAAACGTCTTGCAAGCATTTTGTTTTTCGAGTTTAGCCTCTGAGCACTCTTTGTCCCACCAGGGGTTGGGAGGCCTTCTATTAGTCGTTGGCCCAGGAAAGCGTTTAGTTTGGGATTGTTCTGCGGCCTCCAGAATCGAACAAACGAGGAAGTCATATTCTTCAAGTGGAGGGAGCTCTTCCATTGAATTCAAAATACTAGAGATTCTACTTTGGTATTTAATCCAGTCGATATTTTTTGTCAAATCATATGGAATACTAGCTGAATTAGCAATACATTTGTTACAGCTAATTGAGATGATGATTGGTAAATGATCGCTACCGTGTAAATCAGGCAATATTTTCCAGGTGCAATCTAGTCGAATTGATGTTGAGCAAAGAGATAGATCTAATGCACTTGGGCGTGCAGGAGGTCTTGGGATCCGTGTCATGCTACCCATATTTAATACCGTCATGCTAAAATTGTCACAAATGTTTTGTATTAAAGAATATGCATTCTAGAATTAAATTCGGAACATAGAATTTGGAGCTAGATTTTGGTATTGAATTCATTTCAGTTCAGTTTTTCAAGATTATAATTCAGAAATTCGGAACCTGAAAATGAGTTTAGTTCCATAATTCTAGAATTCAATTTATGTTCAGATTTTTCGATCTAAATTTCGCAACTGAATGCTGAGCCGGTCGTAGATTCAGAATTCATTACTTTTAGGAATTTTAATTCTGGTGTAGATAAATAAACGATGGCGAAAAAGTCTCAAAAGTTGTAAACATTAGGTAAATATCGCAATCCGGTTCGTTTTAGAACGATCAAAATACTTTTGAAAAAATATGCGAAGTTTACCTCTACTGAGTATCTAAATCTTCAAAAAAAAAACTGTGTTTGTTCCGTGTTAATTAATTGCATGGTAGAATATGTTTTTCGTCAATAAGTCGTATTCTAGTATAGATTACAATTCTGGAAGCGAAGTAATAAAAATTGCAAAATTCACACAATCTATCAATAGGAACGATTATCAATATTTGGAAGTGTGAAAGAAGCATGTCAGTTTTTATTCGTATTCATGTCCTCCAGTTATGTCTGTTACACTGAGCTCAATAAAATTGCCCGACAAATTTGGGTTCGATACGATAAACTCATGCGATTTTGAACGTGCTTAGCTATTGTGATTTGAGTATATTTCAGTTTCCTAGTCACATTACCTATGAATGATTAAACCAAATTGAAATAAATTTTGATGAAACTTTTAAAATTTGATGCAAGTTTAAAATGGACTATAGTCATCCACCCAAATACTAGTGCTGTGTGACAATGTTTTATTTTAATGTCATTGTACACATCCTCAATTTTATTACAAATTAGATTATTCAATTTGTATTATTTAAATGTAAAGAGAAACATGACGGGTGGACTATGGTATCAGTCAATTGGAATTTTATATACATCTCAATAAGGAACTGCTTTCGGTAACAATATTGTGATTTAGATTATGGTCAATTATAACAACCACAACTTACAGCCGGCTTCTGTTTACTGCAGTAGAATAAGACGAGTTGGTATCAGCAGAACCTTGCACTTCACTGATCACTGTTTGTACTTGGCAGGGGCACTGGGCTTAACAGAGCGCGCGCAATCGATCACCTGTGAGGAGCATTCAAACATCTTCGTGTTTGTGTGGTATATAAAAACACCAAGACGCTAATGTATCCGATTAGTCAAGGTTTTGATTTCAGACGGAGCAATTCGGCGTGAATTCCTGTATTGATATTACTATTCGAGATGGCCAAACTGATGCATATAATTCTAGCTCTATGCCTTGTGCAGGTATGTTTATTGTTGCAACAGGACGTGACATCGTTACTAATTGTTATTCGTTGGGTTCCCTTCTGTTTCGATCGTACTAGGTTTCATTGGCTCGTGTCACCCGTGACGCTCCTGTGGCAGCGGAGGACAGCTCCTTTTTCAAGTCCCTTACTGACTTTGGCGCCAAGGTTCAGGAAGCGCTTGTTGAAACACAACAAAGTGTTCTAAAAGCGCTCGGTTTCCAATCGAATGAAGAAGTTGTCGAAACCATAAAGAAAAACACCAACAAATATGTGGAACAACTTAAATCTATTCAAAGTACTATCCAGGAAGAAGCACAAAAGCAAGCGAGTGTTTTCGACCCTATTGTCAAGGATTTGAATGATAAAATCGCCGAAACAACGAAGAAGCTCAGTGAACAAAACCCAGAGCTGGTCCAGAAAGCTAAAGAGTATCAGGAGACTGTTCAGGCCAATATTCAGTCTTTGGTTACCGAAGCACAGAAAGCTGGTGATCGATTGCGTGACGAAAGCCAAGGCGTATCTGAACAGTTGAAAACTGCCATCAAAAAGCTGTATGATGCTACCGTCCAAATGCAACAGGAAACTTCCAACGAATTGGTACCGAAAAAAGATTAGTGATCAGTATATTAGTTTCCAATTAGTGTAAGCATTGTATTGTTAGAAAGGTGCAACAGAGATCTATCAATAAATGACTCGTCTCGTTCGTTTGTAGACAGAGTGATATTCAATTGGTTGCAATTTACGTTGTGCTTCCCGTAATTATTGTGAACAGAAAGACCAGTAATTGTAAGTTTGAATGAACGATCTACATAACCGCAACTCTCAGACGATAAGTGAACAGCTCATCTATTCTCGACTGCCACAACGGAAGGTCTTATTACGCTCAATAGGGAAAGCAGTTGAAGTTATTATTGACATTGATAATGGTGCCGTTCAAGGCTTCGGCTCATTATTATTTCTTTAAATGACCGCAAGTTAATAATCTTTTGGTATTTTTTCGCATGTTTTGCTGATTGTTAAAATCCGCATGCAACAGAAAATGTTGACGAATATAGAATTTGTATTAGTAAAGTAATGTGATGTGATGATTGTTTGTTAACAATTAGCCTCATCGTTTCGAGTATACCAGTTCAATTGGCATTCCGGCATAGCGCTGTAAATGCAAACAAATAGATATCCAAACATTCTAAACTCAGACGACATATAAGTCCTATTGATATTATCGTATTACGTAAACGGCGGAAAATGAAGAGTGAAACTTACGTATCTGGAAAGAATGGCAAATCATACGATACTAGCGTGCCTTAACTACGATTATGAAACGTGATTGTGCTGTTCTAATGAGCGTTTAGAGATTATACGCAATCGTAGTCGTGCCTATAAATGGCATCATGCGATACGCATCCGATTCATAGGTTGACTGCTATGTTTGCTGGTCACTTTTGGTTGTTCGCCACTGTACCGAATCATAACTTTGAAACTAGGGGGACGGATATAGCGTGATGGGTTAGTCGATGCCTTTCACGCAGCCCACCTGGGTTCGATCCCCAACCCCGCACATAGCGTCAGAAAGCTTTTCTGGTCCGAAGAGGTGAATGACCTTAAGGTTAAAACCTCTATAATCGAAAACAAAAATAAAAAAAACTTAGAAACTCCCTATATTTGGTCTTTTAATATCTATGAATTGAATGAATTGAATTTATATTTTCCAGTTAAATAAACTGCCTAATCTCCCGCCAATTTAGGAACACTTGTAAATGCTTTCAATAATCAAAAATATATTAAGATTTTGAGGTCAACATCAGAATGAAAGGTCAACATCAGAATGAAAAAAATAATGTCAATTTTTCATTATTAATATCGCATTCACGAGGTTCACGTATACCCATATTTATTTTTAGAACTTCAGTAGATGTTTATCTTCAACTCCTTATCTATCCAACTCATGAGAAAAGTAATGGCAAACTATTCGTAAAACTGAACACTGAATTTTCCAATTTAAGTCTTCTCGCTAACCGTGAGATTTGATTGTGTGGTAATTTTTTTGTCCATCAACTAAAATACAATTAATCGATCGAGCGGGAAGTTCCACTGCTGGTCTACTTAGAAAATTGTATTGAACCAGAATTCAAATTCACCGAGAATATTTTGTTCAAGTATACTAATTCGTACTCCCAGGTCATCAAAAGATGAGATCACTTAGTTCTCATGAGTGCCGGTCGATGAGTTCCCCTTTCAACGAGTTTTTCATTTATTTTAATTGACCGATCCTGCCAGAGATTGTCGTAAACCGCTGATACAGGAATTGCGATGAAATCCATAACGATCCAACTATATTTACACGCTTGTACTGTAGACAAATTAACAGTCTAATTATTTAATCATTTGTTTCAGTTTTTCAGTGTATTTTAAATTTTGCTATTTTATTAGTTTCAGAGTTGTTTTTAAAATGTGAGTTTGGAAAAAACAAGGTTTGTAGGGGAAGGTGTTCGGTTGCCGGCACCCACCGTAACTTTTGACAGAAAGCAGATAACGTCAATCCGACAAATGTCATGTGTGTGTAATAGCAGCACGTTCTTTTTGTGCCGAATTACGAAGCAAACAGTCATTTGTACTTTTTGCTGCGTTCAAAATAACTTTAAATTACGTGAATATCAACACAATTTTTTTTTGACTTATTTAGAGTATCGTGAATTGAAGAGCCTCAATCGGTAAGGTGAGTGGATTGAATATTCATGAGGTGAAATAGATCTATTTCGTGATGCAATACCGGATGCTATCAAAATTTTCGCAACCAGATTTTTTTTTTGTAATTTTCAAAATGTCTACCAATTTTGGCACCCCAAGATGTTCGATTACCGCCACCGATTTTTTTTCGACAAATCGTGAAAAATTGTCAGTGATATGCAGGCTGCTGTAGAGACAAACATCTAGCTGCTCATACAGCAGATGCTCCGGCTAAGAAAAAACGTTGAAGACCGGCCAAATTAATACCAAAGGCGTCACCATCCAAATATTCGACCAAGAGAGCCAAGGCGAAGTCACAATCAGACAATGAAGACTTTTGTCAAAAACGCTTCCAAAAAGAATAAATTCTGTTTTTTTCTTTAAATAGCTGCAGTCTTTACTTATATTTTTTTCATTTTTAGCGAAATTTCTTTGGGTGCCGGTAACCGAACACCTTTTTTAAAATGGCCAAATTTTATCGCTTTACTAAATTGATAACAATTTTTTTTCAATCAACTTAGTTTCTTAAAAATCGTTTTTAAAATCGATATGTACATCCCAATACAATACATGTGACCAAAAAGATGGTGGAAGAGAGAGAAGACGACGGGATTAGAATCAACATGTAGATCTAATTAGTGATCGAAAAATGAGTGATGGAAGACAGAGAAAAAGAGGAAGGGACAACCGGGTTAATTTCGACGAGCGAATCTAGTTAGTTTCCAATAGAGATGGTGGAGAAACGAAGTGGGACAAATTATAATAATCGAAAAGATACATTGTCATATACTTATTACTGATAATTAAAACTGACCCTATTACTAACCTTAATACTTAAGAAGTAGAGAAGTAATTCAGAAATAATTTTGTCACGGTGTTGCGCGATAGGTGAAAATCGAACACATACTAGAAAACGATTCGTTATAGTCGTAATTAGTGCGAGCCGATTGAAATCTGAGATCGGAGTTCGCGAAAGTAAATAGCTAGGTTCAGTTTATGTAATAATTCGGGATAATCAGTTCATTCTTTGCAAAATACGCTGCTGAATTGTTTGCAAAAATATTACCATTTGTTACGCTTTTGTCAGATCACAATCAATAAAATTACACTCCCCCTGCTTAGATTTTAATTTTGTATTCTTAATAATCAAATAGGGGAAATGGGATCAAAGCGAGGTCAGGGGAAATGCGAGATTTTCTTGTTATCTTTTCTGGTTTATGGTGCCAGCTACCGAAAAAATATGGAGTTTCGTTTTGAAACACCCTCAAACTCTACCATGCGTTTCCGTAAATTTTTTTGTAGTAGTAATATATTTATGACACTAATCTTTAGTTTCGGTGTCTCGTTATAATTGTTCAAAATTTTCAATCGCACGTGAAGATTCTCAATCCATATCGAAAAAATAGTATTACGTAGTATTTAATATGCTCGCTTTTGCGCTGCAATAATGTATTCTATTGTTCGTTTCCAAGCATTATTGTGTTTGCTACGACTCGGAAAGAAAATATTTTCTCGGAACAACTTCAAATGACGACATTTCGCTGCATAGAGTAGCACTGCAGGGAAGCAAAATCAGCACTTGATTTTAACCATGGTAGCAAAGCTCATGTGCTTCATGCAAGGCCATTTAACAGCGATTTCGGTTTTCAACTCAACTTCTCGTTACGCTTGTACCTATTGTAGATGTAACACATGTAACGTTTTGTAACACCTAAACTTACATAAAAAGTTACGCATGTAACGATTTGTAATGCCTATAACTTACAAAAAAGTAACGCATGTAATGCTTCGTAACGCCTAAAACTTATTTAAAGTAGCGATTGTAACGCTTCGTAACGCCTCTATCTTACTAAAAAGCAACGCATGTAATACTTCGTAACGCCTGTAATAACGCTCGTTGCATCTACAACTCACATAAAACTAATGCGTGTAACGCTTCGTAATGCCAAAAGCTTATACAGAGTAACACATGTCACGTCTCGTAACTCATGTAATTTACAAAAAGTAACACTTCGTAATGCCTGCAACATACAAAAGGTAACGCTTTGTTACGCCTAAAACTTACTAAAAAAATGCATGTAATCGCATCGTAACGCTTGTAACACACAACCGAGTAACGCTTAACGACATAACCCATATAAATGTAACGCATGTAACGCTTCGTAACGCCTATGATTTACAAAAAATAACGCGTGTACCGCTTCGTAACGTCTATAAAGTACAAAAGAAGAATGCATTTAACGCTTCGTGACGCCTATAACTTATAAAACAGTAACGTTTGTAACGCTTCGTAGCGTCTGTAACTAACTAAAAAGTAACGCATATAACGCTTCGTAACGCCTATGACTTACGACAAAGTAACGCTTCGTAATGCCTATAACTTACAAAAAACGTAACGCGTGTAACGCTTCGTAACATCTATAACGGGTTATAGCATTCATAATTTCCACAGTATAATTCATGATTTGTAACCCTCGATTTGAGAAAATAATCGTATGTAACACTTTCTAACTTCTTTAAATTAACGTAACGTTTCCTATCTCACGATAATAACGCGAATTAAAAGAATTATATCTCACGATAATAACGCGAATTTAAAGAATTATAACAACTGGAGTAATTTATGGAACATTTTTTCATATTGGGGACGAGTATAGTGTGATGAGTAAATCGATGCCTTTCACGCAATCCGCCTAGGTTCGACTCCCAACCCTGCACATAGGGTCAGAAAGTTTTTCTAGCCCGAAGAGGCGAATGACTTCAAGGTTAAAAACTCTATAAACAAAAAAAAATTCCATGGTACCTTTACTTAGACGTTGATCCAAATAGGCCTCAAAAAAACTTCGTAACGTATATAGTCTCAAAAATATATTAATGTTATATAAAGTATTATTATTATTATTTTTATTGTTATTATTGTTATTATTATTATTATTATTATTATTATTATTATTATTATTATTATTATTATTATTATTATTATTATTATTATTATTATTATTATTATTATTATTATTATTATTATTATTGTTGTCATTTATTTTACCCCAGTTTCATCCTCCATTTTAAGTGGTTTTGACGTCTATCTCACGGTGTAATCTACAGGATCAACAGCCTCATAATATTTCTAAAACTTTTTTTTCGTTTCTGTTTCTGATTTCGGGAGGGCCAGGGTTCCCAGGGCCCCCTTAGGGTACGTGGCTGATGAATAGTGCTACACGCAGAATTTTTTTTGGTAATGTGATGGAATTTTGGTTAATTCTAACGATTTTTGTCGTTGATGTAGTTATTGTTTATTGAAGAATAATAGAAATTTATGAGCATTAGAAATCGTTCATTAATATGTTAATCCTTCTTTCCGTAAAATTCTCGAGCTACCTGTAGTTTACCCGACATTTGATTCCGTCTGGACAGTTTTGACCTGTTCTGGCACGTTTTTGACCTCGTATACTTTATACCACAGAGAACAGATATCCAAGTAGAGATTTCGATGTGTGTAAGAATTTTAACGGTTGTTTCAAAAAGCAATCACCAAGTAGCAATTTTCCTGTAGAGGTGCTTCTAGCAGTCCAGCAATCGCTTATGGACTCTTGCGTTCGAGCTTTCATACAATAGTAATTCATGTGTCCAAAGTCGTGCGCAACAGAGAATTCTAACGGATTTTTACTTGTATGCTTTACACAGCTTTTTTGAAAAAGTTTGTATAAGCTTGTATAAGCATTTCGCATAGTGACAAGAGTCCAAACCAGATAAAAAAAGCTGGAGAGTAATGGCTTCTGATAAATGGTAGCAACCGCATTTGCAGACATTATTTCTCGTGCACATTCTTATTGATACTGTCGTTAGAAACGATACTTTAAGATTTTCGACCACAGCTACATATGGTCTGCCAAATCAAATACTTGTTCCGGACTTGTTGCACCTTTTTCCGGCAATACTCTATAATGGCGTTCCTCTGCATAGCAGTGTAAAAAACCAGACCCGGAAGCTGTTTAAAATCTTCGAGCACGTATGTTTCGTCATTCATTATGGAGGAGATAATATGTTCGAGTTTTGGCCTGCAGAAATCTTCTGATAATTAGAGAAACGTCAGAACGAGACCTGATCCAATTTGTTTTGATTCATGATATATCTACATTTTTTATATCGACTTTATTTTTTCTACTTTTGATTTTGACTTTTCAACTCTGCGTGGAAGATTTTACACAGAAAAGTTGGGATTTTTTTTCAGCATACTACTGCCTTCTTGTCTACAGTCAAGTGCTGGTCAAATGATTTGCTAACAAAAAAACGGTGCTTTTCGGTAGTTTTAGTTTCTTGGCAAGATCGCGTACCGATCAGTTGAGATTTTGCTACTATTCATACAAAAAAAACGTTCGCGAATTTTCACTTGATTCGACCTAATTTTACTGAATGTAGCAAGAATGAGGACATGTTGTACCACGAAATAATGTGAACAGTTTCCGCTGTCATATAAGTGAATCGGCTCAGTAGTTCGTAAAATAATTCAAAATCTACACTGAAAGAAAACTTTTGGAAAATTAATGCGGACAGGCTATAAGACCGGTCTATACGCCTTGAACCTCCAACAGGGGTTGTGTAAATAGAGCACTGCATATTTGATGGATGTGAAATCATTTTCGGCATCTTTAATAAAGCAAGTAGATATTGGATTAATGATTTAAATTTCATATGATTGAAAAAGTAAAGAAGTGAATATTCTTCTCGATCTCAATAAAAGAAGTAAAAATCATTATCAGCTGGAGTAAACGTTTATAATGGTTCATTCAAAAGCAGAAATCGGAATTTCAAACATGGTCGAAAATGGCGTTTTAGATTATCGATAAGTTTTGCATTATGAAACCAAAGCAATCGAATTCGCAAACGACTGAACTCGATAAGAAATGGTCGCAAGCATTATTGCTATCGACTTTGATTTTTCGAGTACGATTTTTTTGTATCGAAAGCATCATAGATTTTCATAAACATATTAGTATTGATAATCTTTATTCTAATGCATTGTTTTATTATGTACTAGTCGGACTTTTTCAAAATCATATTAATTGAAAGCTGCATGGTATTTATTTAATATAACAGAAGCAAATCGAAACTAAATTATGTCCAGTACATGTAGTTTGTAACAAAATTTCAGGAACCGGTGAACGGAAAACGTTATTCAAACGAATTGTGGGAAAGGAAGCGAAAGCGAAGGAGAGTGGGAGATATTGAAAAAGATTTCCTAATGCGGAAAGCTGATAATAGTGAAAAAGTTTATTGATTCAACAGATTTGTTTCATTTGAGTTACATTTAATGTTTGGCTTGATAACAATTGAATATTAAGTTTAGACCTAATTTAATTGAATCTAAATTAATGTTTTTGTGATTTTCCGCGGTATATTTCATTAATATTAATCAATAATCTTTAAATGAAATATCAATTTAGAAGAATTAATATTGGGTGCTGTTTATACATCTGGAAAATTACTAGTTTTCAGTGTTGGATTTAGAGATAATTTCGTAAATTATGGTCAAAATTGATCATATTTGTCAGCTTCGTATTATCCAAAGAAAATTCTTTTGTGTCCAAACAATATCAAATTTTATCCGAAATTTTCAAATGTATTGAACAGCTTTCAATCATACGCTTGATGACAATTCGTGAATAATGTTTTACCCATATTTGTAACTGATTAATCGTTTATACTCAAGTAAATTAAGAAATATTTCCAAACACCTTCAAAGTATATGAAATATTTCAAAAGTCTCGCCATCTCGCTATCTCGTGATAAACACGCTAATTCGACCCTTCAACAGTACCTAGGTAGATTATAAATACTAAAATGAATGGGTTGCTCCTAGTATTTTAGAGCTAAAGTAATATGTCCTAATAAGTATATATTCAAAAACAAAAATACTACAACGGTATCACTTTTTCTGTACCATTTAATTCCACTATTTCACTGTCACGTTATTACACTTTCACAAAGTCACTATACTTCAATGAAGCATAACAAACGTTACAATACAGATACGCGTATTTCGGAATGTTACTTACATCCTTCTTCAGTGTATCGGTTTTATAAGTTTGTTTGGTCAAAGTTTGTGAAAGTGTAATAACGTGACAGTGAAATAGTGGAATTAAATGGTACAGAAAAAGTGAAACTGTTGAATACATTCCACTAACAGCTCCAGGTAAAAAATAGTGAAAAATACTACAATGAAAGCTGCACAACCTTAAAGTTTTTGATTAAAACGTGTAGTATGTACGACGTAAATTGTGTTAAACTTGCAACAATACATGGAAAACACACAGATTTTTTTACTATAATTTCAAAAGTTTATCTATAGATTGTGTACAAGCACACACTTGAACAATTTCTTTACTATTTCAAATGGAGTGAAAACGAATCGGCTTCTTAATCAATTTTAATTTCAATTTTAGAAATGTGGTCATATTATTCCAAACAAAATCTCGTTGCATCTTACAACCACAGTTGTTCTTCTTTTCAGTACTTGAACCGAATAAATGTAATCGAACATATCTAAAAAATTGACAGTTTCATTATTTTCATGATTGCAATATATACAGGTTTGTTTACTTTTATTTCCCAATTCGAACCGCGCCAATCATAATCTAGTACCACATTGTTAGGATCTCGATCACGTGGTCAAAAACGATACGCTATGCCACAGGTTAGTCGAATCGGCTTAAAACATAATCGTTTCGAACAACTCGATTCGAGATGCATAATGTTAGCCCTGTTCTGCACTGACGAGTCGAAACAAAACGTAAATAAATAGTAAACTGAAAGCATCGTATTTCGAAATAAGTGTAGAATTTTATAGCATGCACATTAAATCAAGAAAGATTTGTTAAATGCATTCATAAAATTAAAAATTCACAGCCATAGCAAAATACTTAGCTTCCTGATATGAGGAAAGTGCCATGGTTATATAAACTGAATGAATGTTTTTTTTTCGATTAAAGCTAGTCTCGAGCAAACAAATTTATTGGACTTTATTTTGCATCTATCTACGGTGTTGATAACCTTTTGCTGATATGTATAGTCTCAAGTTGAAGACCGTAATGGTAGAAAACGGATGCAACGTTCTTCTTTCATTCAATCACGTTATCGCTTATGTCAGAATTATTGAACCGTGGCAGAAAATGTGGTGCATTACTACTTGCTAATTACTAACCGTAATCAGCGAAACGCAACGCTGTTGGTACATTCAAACGAATACATAATCGACGATATTGACCTTCACCAAACACGCCGGAAATGAGTACTTCTTGCAGGACAGTCAATGTATTTATTTGTTTATTGTAGCTTGAAGAGGTGAAGGCTTAACTTTTGATTATATGAAACTTCGAATTAGAAGTGTTCGGGTATTACCCTAAATTTTATAAAAAGCACACTATAATCAAAAATTAAGGAAGGGTTAGCATGCACAATATAGGAATATCGTGAAATGATATGATTGTAGAAATGCACGCCAGACAGTTTTGGTTGAAACCATTTCAATGTTCGTTACAATGTAAATTCGGAACTTGATGCTCTGATTCAGTTTTGACTATGTATTACTAATAACAAGTAACATGACTTTTTTCACAACATATTCAAGACAAGGTATGATTTTTTTTCACAACATATTCAAAGTGATGCAACGAAAGCTAGGTAGAAGCTCCATTATCCTTTGTCAGAACAGAAAACGTTTGAGATAGTTTGATAAACATACAGGCACAGGTGTAAATAACACAAAATATTCGTTTCAAAAGTTGCTGCTAATTAGAGTGAGCCTTGTTCGAGCGATTGA
Source organism: Malaya genurostris (assembly GCF_030247185.1). Classification (NCBI taxonomy): domain Eukaryota; kingdom Metazoa; phylum Arthropoda; class Insecta; order Diptera; family Culicidae; genus Malaya; species Malaya genurostris. The sequence continues at coordinate 87,362,683 of NC_080571.1, forward strand.
ATAAGAAGAACTAAAAGAATCATTTGACATATTACTGATCTTATCACTTACAGTCAATTTGGTTAGGAGGGTCTATGATTCTAAAATCTAAAAATCCAATTGACTTGGCTAATCTTGCTCTAGAAATGAGTTATTTGTTTCGATTTATATTGAAGGATTTTTTTTGTGGTGTGATATTACGCACCTTTATAAAAGCCGTTTTAATATCTCATTTTTTGGTTTCTGTATTTTATCTGTTTACAGACAAAGGTACGTATAAAGCTGCATCTAAGGCATTCAACACCTCAACTGCATTGTTGGAACACTATTTCAGAAGCTACGCCTGCTCCTTGTTAATAGCTTCGGATGCTTTATCCTGTAAGGTCTTTCCGATTTCGGTGGCTTTCGTTTTGATCACTTCTCCCAGTTCGGACAGCTTGTCAATGAAGCTCTAGAAGAAACAGGCCAGGAAAGATTAAATAGTTTTACTCATATTGTTCACTACTACTGAAAATGAATGATACTCACGTCCACTTTCTCTTTGGTGAAGGTATCGGAAATTCCTTTCTTAACTGAATCGATGGTATCGTCCAGGGCGTCACGGCGGATACGGGAAGCCAGCGTAAACTGAGAAACAATTACAAGAAAAAAATCGTATAGAGGATTTGATTACGATTAAACAATACAAATTAAATAAAGACTGCACTCGAAAATAAAGTAACACTGCTCAACTTTCTATTGGATGGGTAAATTGTTTTTTAAATTATGGGAAAAATTAGTTTAAATGTCAAATTTCCCTGGCTTCCAAGCAAGAAGTTCTTCAACCAAAAATTTTGTGTGTGGTTGTGGAAAATCCAGGCCAGTTCCACAGGACCGTAACGCAAAACCGGTAAAGGAGTGGTACGTTATTGGTATTGTACCGAAATTTGCCAAACTCGCCTGAACTTCGCCCAATAGAAAAAATCTGAGCGGGTATGAAAGAAAAGCTTGGGAAAACAGGAAAGATCTTGCAAAACGTCAAGGATTTGAAAAAGAAGTGATTGGTATTGTTGAGCCTAAGCTGCAGGTATTAACCCCAGGAAAGGAGTCATTTTACTTGAGAGTTTCAAAAACATTCGAATTGAAAAAAAAAATTTGGTGATCATTTTTGTCTATTGCATTTTTTCGGGTACAGTCTTTAGCTTGCAAATTATTGAGTACAAAGTCTTCAATTCATATTTGATGGCGAAACTTTAGGATACTATCCGCAAATGATGTAGAGAATTCGGAACAGAGTTTTTCCATAAGCCATACAGACTATGTAGTTACTGTCTATAGATTAGAGTTCAGATTGTTGTTAGTGAACAATATATTACATCATTAGTAAATCAAAATTGTTGCAGTATATTGCAATATGCAAGAGAATAGCAAATACAACCATTTCTATGTTTTTTTATTTTGCATATTACGGTTTTTCGATTGAACTTGCACCTTTATTGTTTACATATTATTTTGAATGTGCCAGTCAGTGTACTACACTGAATAGATTTCACAGTTCCACATTTACCATTGTAAGCTATATTAAATGAGTATCACGTGAGATTTTTGTAGTATTTGCTGGTTCCTTCCTTCTGGAAAGATCAGTTGTTTCAATATATGCTATCGAATTTCAGTTTCGTAAGACATTCAGTTTTCGTAAAACAAACTTATAAAACTGATACACTGAAGAAGGATGTAAGTAACATTCCGAAATACGCGTATCTGTATTGTAACGTTTGTTATGCTTCATTAAAGTATAGTGACTTTGTGAAAGTGTAATAACGTGACAGTGAAATAGTGGAATTAAATGGTACAGAAAAAGTGAAACTGTTGAAGGCATTATAGTTACCTGAGTATTACCAATTGTAACGGTTATTAGTAAAAACATTCTGAATTTACTACACATTTAAAACCGAAAATGATTTGTATATTTCATGCAAAGATATGTGAAATCGAAAACTATCTATATATATTTTCAAGTATACTTTTAATATCTGATTATTTCCGCGTTGATGAATACTAGAATGAAATGTTTTAAGTCATGATATTTTTTTTGCGTTTGCTTTTCCTTTTTTTTAAAATTAAATTAGCATTTATAAAACACCCGCTTTTCTCAACATTAGCTTTTGCGATAGTAATTTTATACACTCATATTCGGTGATTAGTTCAGAAGCGAATGAAGATGTATCAAGTATTTTCCTGTTTTTTAAAAATAATTGAAACTATTAATGGGTGAAATAGTAGAATTTTCTACTACGAAGCAAGTAAGTAGAACATATATGAAATTGGCTTCTGAAAAATTATGAATCGTTCGCAAGTACAAAACCTGTTCCAATCTTCCTAATGTTGTTTCTAATACTGCTCTTCTCATAATTGTGGTGATCGTCGAAATATTTCTCTTGACCGTTGAATGGAAACAAGCAAATCGAACATTAATTAATAAGATCTCCAAAATAGTTTCGAATGTTTTTGTGCGTCACTTTAAGCGGCGGTTTGAAATTTTAAACATACATCACTTTGTAATTTCGGTAACGGAAGGTCGAATACGGACAGCATTAAATCGCTTTTTAATGGACCGTAAGGAGTTTCATTTGAATCTAAGTTTGTGAAAATTGGTCTTGTCACCTCTGAGAAATCGAAGGGAGTTCAATCGACGACGTTCTATTAAGAAGGTTTGATAAGTATTTGTGTTACTTTTGGAACCGGTAACCAGGAACCAATATGGCTGATTTCAGCTTGTTTGTTTATCAACTAACAAGACCTGCTAATTAGTTCCATTTTCAGTAAAATTTTGAATATTTTTTTTTCTTTTTCCCATTCACTAAAAACACTGGTGACGTGGGATGGTTCAGTTATGCACTATCAAGCAAAAATGGCTATGAAACACCGTTAAAATGTAAAAGCTAAATGCCAGTGTATTTCAGTGTATTTCAATGAAAAACGCCATGGGTGACGGTTTAGAAACTGGAAAACCTTGAAACTCAGGAACTGGAAGCCTGACTTAGACAAAATATTATGACATTATGAGGAACTTTGAAAAGCACAATTAGAATTCAATTAGTGTAAAGTTGCACAGCTCGAAAAAATCTAGTGATTTTATATTTTATAAGATGCACATAAATGGAGCATCGTATTTCACACAAATTTATATTCAAGAATATTTAAATTTGTGTGATTTGAAAATTACATGTGTGGAATTCGAATGGAATAAAAATAAATAAAATCGATAGCAAAAGTGTGACTTGAACCGAGGAACATTAGATCACAAAGCACGACCGTTAATCGACTGAGCTACATTCGGAGCCTGTAAAATTATGTACGAGTGGAATATTGTGTCATTTGATAAGTTAAGTTGCTATGAATTGTCCCATGTATAATTCATAATTTTTTTTCTATGTGGCTTCAGAAGCCTCCGCGAAAATTGAGTACATATATCCCGAGGTATTTCAGAACATGCACTAGTGCTAATCTTAGCGTAAATTCTTAGAAAAAAAACTGAATCTTACATTTCACGTAAATTCAAACATGCCGTAATTTCTTGAGTGATGTCAGAGTATTACATCTTTTAAAATATAAAAATAAATATTGTGTCCGCATCGATGTCAACATCAGCTAAATTAGCTTTGAAGTTAATGATATGAAACAATTTTACTTGCTTTGTGATGTAAGTTTAAGTGAATTGCGACGTTTATTTGAAGTACATATACAGAAACGTAAATTTACACACTTTTTTCTAAGTGTAACAATTGTAACAATTACCATATGAAATCATAAATGTTTTTCTTAGCATCGTAAGATGAATTTCTTTTATAAGAGAGCTGCTTTCAGGATTAGATAACTCAATTAAATGTGTTATTATCCTAGCAAGCAAGCAGAATAATAAAATGTTAATTAAACTTAAAATGCGAACGCATGGAAAATTTTAGATTTCTGTCAAAACCAAGGTTTGTTAAAAACATCAACAATATTATATCAATTCTTTAATTATAAGAAGCGAACCAATGACTTCGCGTTAGCTTAGCATCAACTTAATGACTACCCACTTGACAGAATTTGCATCTTGGAAAGACCGGAAATCGATTATAAATAATTTATTACTCTTTTGAACTGTAGCTGGACTTTATGGCCGATCACTGTTTGCTAAATTAGTTTTTTTTTAATAGACTTATATTTTTAAAATGCTACCTAATATACTTGACACAATCAATGCTTTTCGTGGTGGATCTGCTTTATGTCTCCTATTACTACTAGTTTTGGATTATGAATTTTTGCACCGAAAATCAACACACATGAAGAAATGTTGGTCACACTATGTGAGGAATGGAAACATTCTGTTAGTTTCTCTGATTTCTCTGTGTCGATAGTTAACCTTATTAAAAATTTTGTTTCATTCTAATTCTTGGTGAGAATTTCGAATCAATTTGGCTTTATAAAACAATGACACGACCGTACAAAATATTCAAAACAGTGAACAAAGACTGTGCCAAACGTTAAAAAATTCACGAAAAATTTATTATAATTACTTTAAGGATCACTTTCCACCGAGTTCTGTGATCTCCTAATAAATTCCGACTACACCTTTATACAGTTATTAGAATGTCTAAATCATCTCAATCGTCGGTAACATGGATTAGGTGAATAATCGTTTTAAATATCTCTAATCGTACCTGGACAATACAGAAGATAACAATGAACAGCAGTCCCAGTTTGGCCATTTTGCACTATGATGTATTTTTTTCCCGGGTGTCACCACAGACTATTCCGTTCACTAGCAATTAACCTGCGACTATGACCGCGATCGGTTCGATGTTTGCCGGACGAGTGATCGCGTGCGAATGTCTGATGGCGTCGCACTCGATCTGGCTATTATATTTCGTCGAATCAAGAGTTTTTGTTTTCATGTATTCATGTGTATGGATCCACTTCGGAAATGACCCGCCTAATACCGGGTATCAGTTGGAAAATAAATAGAATACATAGAAAACTTTAGTAGAATACTACACGAACAGATTGCTCCATATAGAGACGATTTGTAGAATTTGGGCAGTGCGGGGTCAATTTCTCGCTATGTGTATTATTTCATCGATAGCGACAATCAACGAAATTTTATTATAGTTCGAGGACGCTGAACTTAAGTTGAGTGTATTTATATGAATAGACCAGTAGTGGTTTTTGATGTCATATTATGCCGTTGTCTAGTACCTTATTAGAGAACTCGATGTTCTGAATGACGGGAATAATTCAAATTAAAAGTTGTGTTATTTTTAAATTTGATGGAACAGAATATTACTGGTTCCAAGTTTGCTGAAGCGTATCTTAACGATTTGTTGATATTTACACCGAATTATTAATCTATTGTAAAATTCATCAAGATTTTCATTTTTAATATTAAAAAATCATTTTCGAATTTGTTTTATTATTATTTAATATTAAATCGTGATGTCATCTAGCCGTCAGAGTACAAAAGTACCATCGCTTTTTACTGCCTTATTTGTAGCAGATCGTGCAGAAAACTATTAAGTGATATCCGTCAAACATCGAAGAACGAAGAGACCAATAATAGTTTAATGATAATGTTCCGTTGCCAATAGTTCGTATTTTTCGTTTTTTAACATTCAATTAAAACTAAAAGTAATCTCATTTCTTCATCATTCCTGTCTGTTTTGAACTAAAAAAGGAAATTTCTTCATTATGCTTGGTCTGGTGCTGTTCTTACCGATGAATCAACAGTGATGGGTCAATTACGTCATCATTTCTGAATTGTTTCGATTGAATAGTTTGACAACGTGGATTTTAAAGACAAGAGTGCTTCGATCAACTTTGTTCGATTTTTGACAGTGTAGCACCATCTTATGCGACTGTAAAAAACTATTTTTTCATAGAACATCGATGCTGTGAAAAAATCTGATAATGAAAGATCGCCATGTGATGAACCGGGAAATGGACGAAGTCTTGGGTATTGGGTACGCTATTTTGCATGAAATTTTAGTCGTACAAAAAATTTGTTCGCGGTGGAAAAGACTCGTATCGATTGGTACAAAATAATGCTGAAAAATTCAATTGTGCTGCTTCAAATTTGGTGTATAACATCTACAGGTGACGAAACACGGATTTACTCATATAAACCCGAAACTAAACAGCTGTCGTCTGTATGGATGTTCCAAGAAGGAATAAATCCAACAAAAATTGTACACGCTCGAAGCACTTGAAGGAAAATGGTGGCTTGTTTTTTCGGTGTCAACATATCGCTACTGTTACTTTAGAAAATTGTAAGACCGTCAATTTTGATTGGCATACCACCATTTGTTTACCACAAGTTTTTCGAGAAATACTCTCACGCATCGGCTTACACAACCGAATATTTGAGCACCCAAAACGTCGAATTGACGGGCACCTGCCGTTTAGTCCTGAATTGGCACCTAACGACTTCTATTTGTTCACTTCCTTGAAGAATAAACTGTGTGGAGAACGATTCAATATTCCTGAAGAAGTTGTTGAAGCTTGAGCTTGAGCGACAACCCCTGGTTGTTACTCCGTTACTGATCGGGATTCGCTGAAATTGTGCAGAGAATTCCTAGATAATCAGACCTGCATACATAAATTGGTTTACCGATGTCAACTGCTCCATCCTTGTTAGCTGATTTTTTCAGTAAAATTAACATTTCATCTTTCGGTAGTTCGGCTGTTCTAAACTCGTCAAAAGATGCAAAAAATACCGAATGAAGTCAAGTGTGTAGAGCAGGGGTTCCCAAACTTTTTTGGGTCATAGACCCCTTTACTAAAATTAACTTAGGCCTCAGACCCCCATCAACAAATTCCTTCGAAAATTCATTTTCGTGCTTTTTTAATATTGATGTAAAATTATGACCAATTTCTGCGGATGGTAAAAAAAACACCTTATTTTGAATAAATATTTTATATAACAACATATATCAAACAATAGGGGGTCGATTTCTAGACCTCGTCGACCTCCATAGTCAGTTTTCGTTTACGTCGGTCCCCGGAAAAAAACATATCGACCCCAAGGGGTCTATATCGACCACTTTGGGAACCCCTGGTGTAGAGTAGAGCTCCTACAATTGCCGCCTTTTACGGCATGGGAGCAGGAACCGGCATCTAGGTTGGTCCTGGTCCTGTGCGGAGATAGATAATAGATACTATCAATTTCTTAGTGAGCTCCAGTCCCTTACTCCTGACGAAGTTATTAATCTGTGGATCAATTCGACACAAGATTAATTTTTAATAGATGATGAATGTATTTTTTTGCAATCTCAAAGCAACAGGACAGAATGATGAAGCTGAATTTAGTGCTGCGAACATGTAAGCGAAAGTCGTTACATAGAAACTAACAAAATACAGAGAATACATCCACTTGTATCACGAAACCTATGTCTAGATGGATAATGGGCTGCTTTCTGATCAAATGTTTTATTTAGCCACAGAAAAAGGGAACGTCCCAAAAGTCCTGGGTATTGATTTCCTTTTGTGGAATTCGGCCTTTCTGATTTAACATACTTCGCAGCCGATTATTGGCGTACAGAATCATTATTTGGCTAGTATTACGATCCTACTGACACTAAGAATCCTTCCATGGCCGGGACTCGAACATATGACACCTGGCTTATAAGTCCAGTACTCTATGCATTGAACCGCCAACCCGGGCGGGTACGCTCCTACCAAATTCAAATACCGTTTTCGCCGAGATGTTCACTTGAAAACTGATGATCTTAAAATAAATTGGTAGTAACACAACAGAGCTTGTAGTTAACTACAAATAGGACTCGAAGCGGTTTTAATGCTCAAGTATCTGGCTGCGAGTGTTTTTCATATGGAACAAATCAGGTAGTAATCAGAACGAACACGTTTTGGCAACATTATGGTAAGAAAGTGATTAAAAAAAAACACGCTTAAGATTGTAACAGTAATAGTAATTTTTAATAATTTAAAATTTAGTCTTTCACAACAATTATGCATTAATGTAATGAATTATCTAAAAAATATTAAATATTCTGGATTATAGATTGGTGCAAACGTGACTATTTTGGTATAAAGAAGAATGCATTATGAAGTTCGAAAAGCACAAAGTAAGTAACGTACGCGATCATTAACTATATTTAAATGGACAAGCTGCTTAAAATGACAACCCGTTTAACCCTAAGTACCCGAAGTGTAGTCTGTTCTAGCTAATGATAAAAAAATTGTTTATGTTCCAGACCCGTAGTTTATGATACAATTTGAAAAACATTTAGTCATGTGTTATATATTCTTTTTAATAGTGAATTGAACGGCTCATATACGCACCAGCAGTTGCATTTAATAGGTATTGAATTTCACTTATGATGAGATACAGAATACTCTGTTGAGGCGTACAAAATTTGTTGTGTGTGTTTCACACTGTAATGATTACCTTGATGCATTCACAATTCACCAATATTGTTATTCGAATTGGATTATAGCTGTTCTCACGTATTTGAAATTCGATCAAGCTTCCTTGGCCTCAGGGCAGCCCCCATGTGGGAATGGCCATTTAGTATTCTAATCTAGATGCGTATTAAGAGTGTCGGAACTGAAGTTTTTCTGTACGAGCCTTGTATGTAAGATCTTCTCGAATTTATTGCATAACACTGCCCAAATAAAAAAAATTGTGGAAATTTATGTCTTCTGAGATTGATCATTGTCCACCTAAATCATTTCGCTGACCACCCAGAATCCGCGGTTCCATATTATCAGTTCCGGATTATTTATACTTATCTTCTAAAAGACGAGGCTAGATAATACGGAAGAAACAATTTAATAAACTATTAAAAAAATCCAACAATGCAAAATTTGATACGTGATCAAATATTAGATTAAATTTATCAGAAAGTAATTTGATTTACATCAAAGTGAATTTTTTGAAATAAAATTAGATGCTGATGAAAATAATATACTGGATGTTAAACATTCTGTCATCCGCCAGGTTATACTTTATTCTACATAATCATTTATAACATTGGTCTAATTGAAGTCCTATTCAAAGCACTTAGAAAGGAAACTTATTCCAGCTATTGAAAAAAGGTAGCACGGCTGTGGTAGACAAAATATTTTAATAATCGAAATGAAGATGACTTTTAATTCTGTAAAAACTCTAACGATTTCCTCAGGATCCTTCATATCACTAGTTCATCACTATTATCGATCGAATGTTCAGTGTCAGTTGCACTGAGAAGACGACGATCCTGCAGCCGGCGCGCCCGATCCGAATCTCTCTGAGCTTGATCGTCGAAAACCTGAAGAACTTTCAATAGAAGGTCGTAGATTTTCTCGTCAGGTTCCTCTTGTGAGTTACCGTTGCTGTCAGTATGGTGAGACTCGTCACAATCATTTTCCGGGAAGTATGATTTCTCCTGAACTACCGTTGCTGGTGGTGGCTCTTCAATATCCAGTGTTTGTTCGAGTGAAGATTGCATTAACGGCTGTTGGTCACCGTCGCCGAATAGTGAGAACTGCGTGTCAAAAAATAATAATTATTTTACGTTTTTTTATATCAATTACAATCTGGCCATAGGCATCTATTGCGCGAAAAGCTGGTTATTAAGTTAATACAAACCATTGCGCAGCGGTATGTGTAATTCTACTTAGGCTTTATGAATTCTTTGACTAATAGCATAAAAAAGGAAAACATATAATATGAGTTGCAATCTTTGGGACATATTTTGTAGTTGAAGTAGTACAATCGTAATCATGAATTTCCATAGATGTTAGGGCACTGTGCTGAACATGTTGCGCTAATGCTGATAATGCTTTGGTAGCATTTGTTTGTAATGGATCAGTGAGGATGATTATGCAATGACAGTGTAAAGCTACTTGAAATATGATTCGGGTTTTTTTTTATCAATTCTATAGACTTGATGAGTAAGCTTTTGAGTACATTGAATAATTCTTTCCAGATTGTTTATTTTCCTTTGTGTTTACTTTTTTCTCAGAGAAGTTAAAGTATGGAACAAAATATATACATAGAAAATCTGTCTGCCCCGAAAGGCAAATGGTTCTGTAATTACTGGTAATAATTCCGCAGAAGCTACTCACTTTAGTTATTTAACCTGAGTTTGAGCCCCAAATATCCCAGATACACTTACTGGGTGGTATGAATAAAATGTAGCAAGCTTGAATTTCGGTAGTAAATGCTACATGTGGATCACATTCCTGTCAAAAGCAGAGACTTTACTACACAACAACTTTCGAACACTACAATTTTTCAGTAGGTAGCTCTAGAGGTTGCTACTCGTATGTTTGCTGATAAAGTGAAGTAGAAAAATAAAACAAAGTGGTATTTTTGGAGCAGTAAGTACGTTTCTTGCTTACCCGGGTAGATGTAAAAAGCAAACAAAGATCAAAATAATAACAAATTATACAACCATATCTTGTCTTGATGTTTCTGTACTGTCATAGCGATAATTGATATTTTCTTGATATTTCATCGAAGGGATCAAGGCATTGTATAATATCTGTTTATCATCAAAATTAGCTGTTATATCTTATTTCGTTATTGATGAGGTGTTCCAATTTCATTAAGAACAATTGAACGGCTGAAAGCAAAAATCGGATAAGTGCAACTTAGTTTGGAAAATCCGTTTAAGTATTTTTAAATGCAAAAATCGGATAAAAACATTGAGAGCAAAAACCAGACATAGATTTTGCAATGCAAGAATCGTTTAAAAACATTTTTTCTGCAAAAACCGGACAAAATAACTTTGAATGCAAAAACCGGACAAAAACTTAACCGGTTCTTCCAAAACAAATGTATTTATCAGATTTTTGCATTCAAAGTTTTTACAGACTGTCGCTGTGGACGAAGTATGGTTTGTTTGTTTGTTAAGGGAAACTTGATCAAAGCTGCGTTCCCACAACGGCAATTAGTAAAAACTTTGAATGCAAAAACCGGATAAATACATTTGTTTTGGAAGAACCGAATAAGATCATGTAAATGTCGGTTACGCCATTTATACCATTATATCTCCGAAACAGGAAGTGACAACCATTTAATCTTTGAACTTGATCAACGTCTCAAAAGTAATTTTCAAACGAGCCGAAGCTTGTTGAAATTGGCTCAGCCAATTCCGAGAAACTTGAGCGGTAAGAAAAAAAGTGAGTATCTTCGGAACCGGATATGACAGCTAATCGATCTTAAAACTTAAACATTTCTATAAAGAAAGGTGAAAGTGTGCATTCCTGAGTAAACTCGCATATCTATCGTATTAATCTTTTTCATTAAAAAAAATTGAGGGTTTCTGTTCGAATTAAAACAAGTCTTGCAATCAACGCATTGGAAGGTAATATAAGTTTTATTCAGAATTCTTGGAGAACTGAACCCAGTGCTACTTGAATTAATACTGATGCTTATGTTGAGCTGCATGAGAGTAATTGAATTGAATATTCAAGTCATTACACGTTTGCACACAATAAGGTGGAGCTAACGAGATCATATACGAGGTCTGTTCAAAAAGTTCCCGGAATTTTTTAATTGCGCGCGTCTGGAGAGTCCGGTGGTCAAATTTTTTTTATTGTGTTGGTACATATGTCCCTAATGTATGGTGAAATTTTCAGCTGTATTCATTGTTCACATTCTGTCTTGTAGCGGTTGGTGTAGACGTGTTTTTGAGCTCGGCGATTTTTGTCTTGGTGACGTTGAGTGCTTCCACGTGGACGATTGTGCTTTTGTTTCGACATCATCACCGTACACCCATGTTTCATCACCAGTTATGACCCTTTCAAGTAAATTTGGATCGTCGTTGACATCGTTTAACAGCTCCTGAGCGATGGTAATGCGTTTGTTTTTTTGATCAAAATTCAGCAGTTTTGGAACGAATTTTGCTGCCACTCGTTTCATGCCCAAAACATTTGAAAAAATATGATGGCATGAGCCAACTAATATGCCAACTTCATCAGCAACTTCTCTAATAGTGATTCGGCGATCATCCATAATCATTTTTTCTACTTTTCCCACATTTTCATCGATTATTGACGTACTGGGTCGACCGGAGCGTTCGTCGTCTTCAACGTCTTCGCGGCCATCTTGGAAACGCTTATACCACTCGTATACACTTGTTTTTTTCATAGCAGACTCACCCTAGGTTCTCTGTAACATTTCGCACACTTGGTTACACTTTATTTAATTTTTCACGCAAAATTTAATACAAATTCTTCAATTCTTCCATTGTTTAAACTAAGAAAAATCGCCGAGCTCATAAAAACACGTCTACACCAACCGCTACAAGACAGAATGTAAACAATGAATACAGCTTAAAATTTCACCATACATTAGGGACATATGTACCAACACAATAAAAAAAAAATTTGACCACCGGACTCTCCAGACGCGCGCAATTAAAAAATTCCGGAAACTTTTTGAACAGACCTCGTATACAACAATCAGAATATCTTCATTGATTTTTCTGCTGTATGTCCACCTATTTCATCAGAAGATAATATAGAACAGTTCTTTGTGCACAATGTTGGTCCTCAAATGGGCCGAATTAATGATTTTGTTCTGTGTTAACAAGATTGAGTGCATTTTCCTTTAATGTAAAGCTGTGGCTTATGAAAATCGATAAAAACTATTATTTGGTACAAACGGCGTGTAAAGCAGATCGGCCAATTGAAGAAAATCGTTGAATAGATGCGAATTGATTTCTTTCCAACGAACTTGAAAACTATTAAAACCATACCTTCTCATGTGACTTACGGTTAGGGCGTAAGGATTCCATGTAAATCGGTTGTCCTGTATGACCATCAACTGGCTACACGTCACTATTTTCGGTATCTATGGCAAGCCTCGCGAGAAACAGGACCAGAAGTCACGCATACTAAAGGACTGAGGTACTTCTTCTACACATGCTCCAAACAACCTAAGACTTTCTGAAACAGAGCTTATCAACAATTAAACACTTATATCAACGTAAACATCATCTACAACCAATGCGCAACAAGGTACGCGTACTATAGTTAGCAACAAACTAAAATCAGTAATGAGACTGAAAACCACCAAAACGATGTTTCTGCCTGAATATGATGAATAATCTTATAGTTTCCTAGCTGATCCGACACCTGATTCCGGGAGTAGAGGATGGTATACATAAAAAATGAAACGAATTTGCACTAAATTTTTTTAAAGATCTTATTTTTTAAAGGTGTTTTAGGCCCATAAGTTGTTGTAGAATTTAATTTTTGTTTAATTTTTAAATTCAACTTCCAGTTACGTAATTGGAGGGAGATTGATGAAAAAATTCAATTTTTCGGAATGCTTCTAATATGTGTGTATGCAAAATGGAACCAATTCTCTAAAAATAGTCAGTAAATTCTTCTAGTATGCAGATTTTATTGGTTTATGGCCAATTCTCGGTTTCAAAAGCAGCAAAAGTAGTGGTCACCAGTCACCAGGTCACTTTCATCAGTTTTCCTGAAATGACTGAATCGATTTTCACCAACTTCGATGTTTGATTCATATAATCGAAGTTTTCAAAACTGCTTTTAAGAATATTTCAATCCTGGTCTTGTTAGCTGTGGACCATACAAAAAACTTCTTTTACAAGGGTTCCTTCATAAACCACGTAGACCGAAATTTGGCATTTTTAACCTTCTGTTGACCTTTTTAGACTTTTGTAGACTCGTTCATACCAATTACTTTCAATTGATGATAATATGTAGCTCTTTAAAACATGTGGTATGATTGATGATAAGGGCGGCATTCTGCAGTTTTCGTGCAGAATAGGATCACAGGGGTTATACTAGAGTTCTATTTAATCGACCTTTAAAGTTGTGTTTCATCACATCTAGTGTTCAATTAGAAGAACAATCATCCAAAGTGGATTTTTTCGTTGCGAATTTGGATTACTCAAAATTGAGCATCATAAACAGTGTTGGAAAAAAATCAAAATTTCGAATATCGCGACTAAAATGTTGTCACAAGTGGTTTTTAGTCAAAAAAGTTATCGATCAGAAACAGTACAGCACAAGTTCAGTACTGATTGTTTGGGAACGCGATTCTCGCTAAAAACGGATTTCAAATGGAAAAAATCAGTTGTGAAAAGTTCACTAGCGAACGTTCTGCTCGATGATATATAAGAAAAAAGTTCGCATACTGAATATATCTGATATGATTCTCGAACAGAAGATTTTTGGGAATTGAATTTTCATAACCGTTATGTCTCATTCGATTCCTGATGTGATCAAGGATCTTCCCGGGTTTGAAATTTTCTTGATTAACCCTGGATAGTAAATCCGAAATATTTGAATGTTATTTTGTGGTCAGTCGTTTTTTTGAAGAAGAATCTATACCTGCTAGATTAATCAGATCGTTTTATTTTGTTTACTGGTTAAGATATGTGCAAAAAGATTACTTATCATTTAGATAACTCGTTCTGCTCACACCTTTGTAGGGGTATGAGGTGGGACCATCATCATCATCAACCCTTTGCCGAATACATGATCAATAAATTCGCTGATGAACGAAAACTAAACTTTTCTGGAAATGTTCAGTGTGCGTAGGGTGCTTAATAAGTGAATCAAAAATGCTGATGCATTTGATATTTATTCGGCACTAGTGCTGTAAATCATAATTGTTAGAATGATAATAAAAATATTAATAAAACAATCACAAATCATGTTATGCAGCTGATTAAAAAGTGTAAGCAAATTTAGCTTAAATAACGTACGCAGAAGCAACAGGAGCGCAGACTACCGCGATGCCAATTCAAACACGCCATTCAAATACTGCGCCTACTGTGTGTTCGAGACATGCTGACAATGCTGCACTCCTGTTACTTCTATGAATCAAATTCATGCTAAATAGCGTTTTATTAGGTTTAATCTGAATAGTGCAATGTAATATGCCAGCTGGAATTAAAGCAGCCTTTCGTTCGTATAATCACTGTTTGGAATGTTCATATTGACCATCCTACGAGCATCGAGAATATCACAGTCATTATTTCTCAACTGCGGTTCAGTTGCGAATTTATTCAGCAGAGGTTTTTTTTATTGATAAGAAATCTTGCAGGAATCACTTCGGCGTCGAACTGAAGCGTAGTGCAAATTCTGCATCTAAATATCATCGGAGACTCTCCTCCCTTTCGATTATTTCTTTAGCGATATTTCTGTGGGCGAAAATTGGTTTTCAAGTTTCGCTGATACAAAAAATCACTTGTGAATTCGAGGTTCAAAGTTTTGTGGATGCTCGTTTCATGAATGAAACTATCGGAAGAGAGTTTTTCAGTTACTGATTTTTTTTAGAAAATCTCTAGAAGTGATTTTTTCACCACTGCACACTTTTTCTGATTTTGATTTTCCCAACACTGCACAGAAAGAAATAATGAAATTTACACGACATGTAAATCAATAGTAACATGTAATAGACATGGGTTGAATCGAGATTTTCATTGAAAACCTTCATCGATGCAAAACTAAATTGGATTGCATTGAATTTCCAATGAATATAACTGTATCTTTCAATTAACGCTTAGTTTGCAATTAAATTCTATTAAAACCTACAGAATTGTAAAGTAAATTTATGTTTAATTACCTGCTCTAAATATGTGCATGAAAATAGATGTAAATTCACAAAATATTTTTATCTGTATTTTAAGTCACTTAAAATCAAGTTTGAAGATAATTCCTTGTAACATTTTTATCCTAAAAATAAGAACAATCGAATATTACAAACCTATATGTACAGCGATTCCCATCTTCAAGTTGGGAGCGATTCCCATTTTCAAGTTCAAGTTTAGTGGAACTAATTCACAAATTAGAATATGTTTGAAATCGAGCTCTGTCTCTACACACCGAAAAATCGTTTAAATTTATGTCTTCTGAGATCGAGATATTCGGAAGTCAAAAATTACTCTTTTTAACAGTAGATCTAACACATACTTGATGCGTTCTGAAATATTGTAATATCCTTCTTGTAAAAATCAGTTATTTTTTAATTACGAATTTATCTTATGTATCGTATCATGTGGACTTGAGTTAACTATAAATTTCATATATTTTGCAGCGTAAATTTTTTTTTTAAAAAGTGATGCCATAAAATTTGAGACTACGTAGACTTTGGAAGAAACCTCCCTCGTAGACAAACCCCATTCCCCCAAATAAGTTATGAAACTGAAACGCGCGATGTTCGAGTGAAGCGTTATACAACCATTTTTATGCAGGTGATAATTTCCTCAGAACTTGAAAATTCACTTAAATATAATTTAAAAATCTGCATAAGTTTGTTATATGAACGCAATAAATAAGTCCGCATACAACACGTCACTTCAAGAAATCCCATGAAAATCCCATTTTTATTCTACAGCTTTTTCGATGCTTAGTTAAATAATAAAAAATAAAAATGCTTACAATTGGGATATTGAAAGAAGTTAAACAGATTTCAGCGAAGACATTTTTTTTGGTTCAACATCTTGCTCGGCCATTTCCTTCTTGATAACAATTTTAAGGTAGACCACATCAGGATAATCTGATTTACTCTTTTTACTTTCAGTTTCAAGTATAATATCGCCTTCTTCTGTTGTCAGATTTTACTCTAAATGTCTTTCTTTTCCTCCTTATCTTTTGCTCTTTTATTTGGATCAGGGAAAAGCCCACTGGAATTAGTTTCAGTCAAACTTGTTCTCCAGCAGGCATAAACCTCCTCATCTTTTGCATTAATAGATTAAAATCATCCAAATGATACATTTCCTTAAATCTAGTGTTTCTATAGTAACTAAATCTAATGATACAGTAACATAAGAAACGAATTCTTGATAATATTACGTGATAAATGAAAGTCGAAAGAATTGAAACATTTTTTTTAAATATGCGGCACATGCTAGCAATTCGTTATATCCATAATTAGTTCCAACATAGGGAATCTGAAAAAAATAGGACATTTCGCTGCATAGAGTAGCACTGCAGGGAAGCAAAATCAGCACTTGATTTTAACCATGGTAGCAAAGCTCATGTGCTTCATGCAAGGCCATTTAACAGCGATTTCGGTTTTCAACTCAACTTCTCGTTACGCTTGTACCTATTGTAGATGTAACACATGTAACGTTTTGTAACACCTAAACTTACATAAAAAGTTACGCATGTAACGATTTGTAATGCCTATAACTTACAAAAAAGTAACGCATGTAATGCTTCGTAACGCCTAAAACTTATTTAAAGTAGCGATTGTAACGCTTCGTAACGCCTCTATCTTACTAAAAAGCAACGCATGTAATACTTCGTAACGCCTGTAATAACGCTCGTTGCATCTACAACTCACATAAAACTAATGCGTGTAACGCTTCATAATGCCAAAAGCTTATACAGAGTAACACATGTCACGTCTCGTAACTCATGTAATTTACAAAAAGTAACACTTCGTAATGCCTGCAACATACAAAAGGTAACGCTTTGTTACGCCTAAAACTTACTAAAAAAATGCATGTAATCGCATCGTAACGCTTGTAACACACAACCGAGTAACGCTTAACGACATAACCCATATAAATGTAACGCATGTAACGCTTCGTAACGCCTATGATTTACAAAAAATAACGCGTGTACCGCTTCGTAACGTCTATAAAGTACAAAAGAAGAATGCATTTAACGCTTCGTGACGCCTATAACTTATAAAACAGTAACGTTTGTAACGCTTCGTAGCGTCTGTAACTAACTAAAAAGTAACGCATATAACGCTTCGTAACGCCTATGACTTACGACAAAGTAACGCTTCGTAATGCCTATAACTTACAAAAAACGTAACGCGTGTAACGCTTCGTAACATCTATAACGGGTTATAGCATTCATAATTTCCACAGTATAATTCATGATTTGTAACCCTCGATTTGAGAAAATAATCGTATGTAACACTTTCTAACTTCTTTAAATTAACGTAACGTTTCCTATCTCACGATAATAACGCGAATTAAAAGAATTATATCTCACGATAATAACGCGAATTTAAAGAATTATAACAACTGGAGTAATTTATGGAACATTTTTTCATATTGGGGACGAGTATAGTGTGATGAGTAAATCGATGCCTTTCACGCAATCCGCCTAGGTTCGACTCCCAACCCTGCACATAGGGTCAGAAAGTTTTTCTAGCCCGAAGAGGCGAATGACTTCAAGGTTAAAAACTCTATAAACAAAAAAAAATTCCATGGTACCTTTACTTAGACGTTGATCCAAATAGGCCTCAAAAAAACTTCGTAACGTATATAGTCTCAAAAATATATTAATGTTAT
The DNA here is from genome assembly GCF_030247185.1 of Malaya genurostris. Lineage (NCBI taxonomy): Eukaryota > Metazoa > Arthropoda > Insecta > Diptera > Culicidae > Malaya > Malaya genurostris. Next base: position 87,380,925 of record NC_080571.1, read on the forward strand.
ATAAAGTATTATTATTATTATTTTTATTGTTATTATTGTTATTATTATTATTATTATTATTATTATTATTATTATTATTATTATTATTATTATTATTATTATTATTATTATTATTATTATTATTATTATTATTATTATTATTATTATTATTGTTGTCATTTATTTTACCCCAGTTTCATCCTCCATTTTAAGTGGTTTTGACGTCTATCTCACGGTGTAATCTACAGGATCAACAGCCTCATAATATTTCTAAAACTTTTTTTTCGTTTCTGTTTCTGATTTCGGGAGGGCCAGGGTTCCCAGGGCCCCCTTAGGGTACGTGGCTGATGAATAGTGCTACACGCAGAATTTTTTTTGGTAATGTGATGGAATTTTGGTTAATTCTAACGATTTTTGTCGTTGATGTAGTTATTGTTTATTGAAGAATAATAGAAATTTATGAGCATTAGAAATCGTTCATTAATATGTTAATCCTTCTTTCCGTAAAATTCTCGAGCTACCTGTAGTTTACCCGACATTTGATTCCGTCTGGACAGTTTTGACCTGTTCTGGCACGTTTTTGACCTCGTATACTTTATACCACAGAGAACAGATATCCAAGTAGAGATTTCGATGTGTGTAAGAATTTTAACGGTTGTTTCAAAAAGCAATCACCAAGTAGCAATTTTCCTGTAGAGGTGCTTCTAGCAGTCCAGCAATCGCTTATGGACTCTTGCGTTCGAGCTTTCATACAATAGTAATTCATGTGTCCAAAGTCGTGCGCAACAGAGAATTCTAACGGATTTTTACTTGTATGCTTTACACAGCTTTTTTGAAAAAGTTTGTATAAGCTTGTATAAGCATTTCGCATAGTGACAAGAGTCCAAACCAGATAAAAAAAGCTGGAGAGTAATGGCTTCTGATAAATGGTAGCAACCGCATTTGCAGACATTATTTCTCGTGCACATTCTTATTGATACTGTCGTTAGAAACGATACTTTAAGATTTTCGACCACAGCTACATATGGTCTGCCAAATCAAATACTTGTTCCGGACTTGTTGCACCTTTTTCCGGCAATACTCTATAATGGCGTTCCTCTGCATAGCAGTGTAAAAAACCAGACCCGGAAGCTGTTTAAAATCTTCGAGCACGTATGTTTCGTCATTCATTATGGAGGAGATAATATGTTCGAGTTTTGGCCTGCAGAAATCTTCTGATAATTAGAGAAACGTCAGAACGAGACCTGATCCAATTTGTTTTGATTCATGATATATCTACATTTTTTATATCGACTTTATTTTTTCTACTTTTGATTTTGACTTTTCAACTCTGCGTGGAAGATTTTACACAGAAAAGTTGGGATTTTTTTTCAGCATACTACTGCCTTCTTGTCTACAGTCAAGTGCTGGTCAAATGATTTGCTAACAAAAAAACGGTGCTTTTCGGTAGTTTTAGTTTCTTGGCAAGATCGCGTACCGATCAGTTGAGATTTTGCTACTATTCATACAAAAAAAACGTTCGCGAATTTTCACTTGATTCGACCTAATTTTACTGAATGTAGCAAGAATGAGGACATGTTGTACCACGAAATAATGTGAACAGTTTCCGCTGTCATATAAGTGAATCGGCTCAGTAGTTCGTAAAATAATTCAAAATCTACACTGAAAGAAAACTTTTGGAAAATTAATGCGGACAGGCTATAAGACCGGTCTATACGCCTTGAACCTCCAACAGGGGTTGTGTAAATAGAGCACTGCATATTTGATGGATGTGAAATCATTTTCGGCATCTTTAATAAAGCAAGTAGATATTGGATTAATGATTTAAATTTCATATGATTGAAAAAGTAAAGAAGTGAATATTCTTCTCGATCTCAATAAAAGAAGTAAAAATCATTATCAGCTGGAGTAAACGTTTATAATGGTTCATTCAAAAGCAGAAATCGGAATTTCAAACATGGTCGAAAATGGCGTTTTAGATTATCGATAAGTTTTGCATTATGAAACCAAAGCAATCGAATTCGCAAACGACTGAACTCGATAAGAAATGGTCGCAAGCATTATTGCTATCGACTTTGATTTTTCGAGTACGATTTTTTTGTATCGAAAGCATCATAGATTTTCATAAACATATTAGTATTGATAATCTTTATTCTAATGCATTGTTTTATTATGTACTAGTCGGACTTTTTCAAAATCATATTAATTGAAAGCTGCATGGTATTTATTTAATATAACAGAAGCAAATCGAAACTAAATTATGTCCAGTACATGTAGTTTGTAACAAAATTTCAGGAACCGGTGAACGGAAAACGTTATTCAAACGAATTGTGGGAAAGGAAGCGAAAGCGAAGGAGAGTGGGAGATATTGAAAAAGATTTCCTAATGCGGAAAGCTGATAATAGTGAAAAAGTTTATTGATTCAACAGATTTGTTTCATTTGAGTTACATTTAATGTTTGGCTTGATAACAATTGAATATTAAGTTTAGACCTAATTTAATTGAATCTAAATTAATGTTTTTGTGATTTTCCGCGGTATATTTCATTAATATTAATCAATAATCTTTAAATGAAATATCAATTTAGAAGAATTAATATTGGGTGCTGTTTATACATCTGGAAAATTACTAGTTTTCAGTGTTGGATTTAGAGATAATTTCGTAAATTATGGTCAAAATTGATCATATTTGTCAGCTTCGTATTATCCAAAGAAAATTCTTTTGTGTCCAAACAATATCAAATTTTATCCGAAATTTTCAAATGTATTGAACAGCTTTCAATCATACGCTTGATGACAATTCGTGAATAATGTTTTACCCATATTTGTAACTGATTAATCGTTTATACTCAAGTAAATTAAGAAATATTTCCAAACACCTTCAAAGTATATGAAATATTTCAAAAGTCTCGCCATCTCGCTATCTCGTGATAAACACGCTAATTCGACCCTTCAACAGTACCTAGGTAGATTATAAATACTAAAATGAATGGGTTGCTCCTAGTATTTTAGAGCTAAAGTAATATGTCCTAATAAGTATATATTCAAAAACAAAAATACTACAACAGTATCACTTTTTCTGTACCATTTAATTCCACTATTTCACTGTCACGTTATTACACTTTCACAAAGTCACTATACTTCAATGAAGCATAACAAACGTTACAATACAGATACGCGTATTTCGGAATGTTACTTACATCCTTCTTCAGTGTATCGGTTTTATAAGTTTGTTTGGTCAAAGTTTGTGAAAGTGTAATAACGTGACAGTGAAATAGTGGAATTAAATGGTACAGAAAAAGTGAAACTGTTGAATACATTCCACTAACAGCTCCAGGTAAAAAATAGTGAAAAATACTACAATGAAAGCTGCACAACCTTAAAGTTTTTGATTAAAACGTGTAGTATGTACGACGTAAATTGTGTTAAACTTGCAACAATACATGGAAAACACACAGATTTTTTTACTATAATTTCAAAAGTTTATCTATAGATTGTGTACAAGCACACACTTGAACAATTTCTTTACTATTTCAAATGGAGTGAAAACGAATCGGCTTCTTAATCAATTTTAATTTCAATTTTAGAAATGTGGTCATATTATTCCAAACAAAATCTCGTTGCATCTTACAACCACAGTTGTTCTTCTTTTCAGTACTTGAACCGAATAAATGTAATCGAACATATCTAAAAAATTGACAGTTTCATTATTTTCATGATTGCAATATATACAGGTTTGTTTACTTTTATTTCCCAATTCGAACCGCGCCAATCATAATCTAGTACCACATTGTTAGGATCTCGATCACGTGGTCAAAAACGATACGCTATGCCACAGGTTAGTCGAATCGGCTTAAAACATAATCGTTTCGAACAACTCGATTCGAGATGCATAATGTTAGCCCTGTTCTGCACTGACGAGTCGAAACAAAACGTAAATAAATAGTAAACTGAAAGCATCGTATTTCGAAATAAGTGTAGAATTTTATAGCATGCACATTAAATCAAGAAAGATTTGTTAAATGCATTCATAAAATTAAAAATTCACAGCCATAGCAAAATACTTAGCTTCCTGATATGAGGAAAGTGCCATGGTTATATAAACTGAATGAATGTTTTTTTTTCGATTAAAGCTAGTCTCGAGCAAACAAATTTATTGGACTTTATTTTGCATCTATCTACGGTGTTGATAACCTTTTGCTGATATGTATAGTCTCAAGTTGAAGACCGTAATGGTAGAAAACGGATGCAACGTTCTTCTTTCATTCAATCACGTTATCGCTTATGTCAGAATTATTGAACCGTGGCAGAAAATGTGGTGCATTACTACTTGCTAATTACTAACCGTAATCAGCGAAACGCAACGCTGTTGGTACATTCAAACGAATACATAATCGACGATATTGACCTTCACCAAACACGCCGGAAATGAGTACTTCTTGCAGGACAGTCAATGTATTTATTTGTTTATTGTAGCTTGAAGAGGTGAAGGCTTAACTTTTGATTATATGAAACTTCGAATTAGAAGTGTTCGGGTATTACCCTAAATTTTATAAAAAGCACACTATAATCAAAAATTAAGGAAGGGTTAGCATGCACAATATAGGAATATCGTGAAATGATATGATTGTAGAAATGCACGCCAGACAGTTTTGGTTGAAACCATTTCAATGTTCGTTACAATGTAAATTCGGAACTTGATGCTCTGATTCAGTTTTGACTATGTATTACTAATAACAAGTAACATGACTTTTTTCACAACATATTCAAGACAAGGTATGATTTTTTTTCACAACATATTCAAAGTGATGCAACGAAAGCTAGGTAGAAGCTCCATTATCCTTTGTCAGAACAGAAAACGTTTGAGATAGTTTGATAAACATACAGGCACAGGTGTAAATAACACAAAATATTCGTTTCAAAAGTTGCTGCTAATTAGAGTGAGCCTTGTTCGAGCGATTGAATAAGAAGAACTAAAAGAATCATTTGACATATTACTGATCTTATCACTTACAGTCAATTTGGTTAGGAGGGTCTATGATTCTAAAATCTAAAAATCCAATTGACTTGGCTAATCTTGCTCTAGAAATGAGTTATTTGTTTCGATTTATATTGAAGGATTTTTTTTGTGGTGTGATATTACGCACCTTTATAAAAGCCGTTTTAATATCTCATTTTTTGGTTTCTGTATTTTATCTGTTTACAGACAAAGGTACGTATAAAGCTGCATCTAAGGCATTCAACACCTCAACTGCATTGTTGGAACACTATTTCAGAAGCTACGCCTGCTCCTTGTTAATAGCTTCGGATGCTTTATCCTGTAAGGTCTTTCCGATTTCGGTGGCTTTCGTTTTGATCACTTCTCCCAGTTCGGACAGCTTGTCAATGAAGCTCTAGAAGAAACAGGCCAGGAAAGATTAAATAGTTTTACTCATATTGTTCACTACTACTGAAAATGAATGATACTCACGTCCACTTTCTCTTTGGTGAAGGTATCGGAAATTCCTTTCTTAACTGAATCGATGGTATCGTCCAGGGCGTCACGGCGGATACGGGAAGCCAGCGTAAACTGAGAAACAATTACAAGAAAAAAATCGTATAGAGGATTTGATTACGATTAAACAATACAAATTAAATAAAGACTGCACTCGAAAATAAAGTAACACTGCTCAACTTTCTATTGGATGGGTAAATTGTTTTTTAAATTATGGGAAAAATTAGTTTAAATGTCAAATTTCCCTGGCTTCCAAGCAAGAAGTTCTTCAACCAAAAATTTTGTGTGTGGTTGTGGAAAATCCAGGCCAGTTCCACAGGACCGTAACGCAAAACCGGTAAAGGAGTGGTACGTTATTGGTATTGTACCGAAATTTGCCAAACTCGCCTGAACTTCGCCCAATAGAAAAAATCTGAGCGGGTATGAAAGAAAAGCTTGGGAAAACAGGAAAGATCTTGCAAAACGTCAAGGATTTGAAAAAGAAGTGATTGGTATTGTTGAGCCTAAGCTGCAGGTATTAACCCCAGGAAAGGAGTCATTTTACCTGAGAGTTTCAAAAACATTCGAATTGAAAAAAAAAAATTTGGTGATCATTTTTGTCTATTGCATTTTTTCGGGTACAGTCTTTAGCTTGCAAATTATTGAGTACAAAGTCTTCAATTCATATTTGATGGCGAAACTTTAGGATACTATCCGCAAATGATGTAGAGAATTCGGAACAGAGTTTTTCCATAAGCCATACAGACTATGTAGTTACTGTCTATAGATTAGAGTTCAGATTGTTGTTAGTGAACAATATATTACATCATTAGTAAATCAAAATTGTTGCAGTATATTGCAATATGCAAGAGAATAGCAAATACAACCATTTCTATGTTTTTTTATTTTGCATATTACGGTTTTTCGATTGAACTTGCACCTTTATTGTTTACATATTATTTTGAATGTGCCAGTCAGTGTACTACACTGAATAGATTTCACAGTTCCACATTTACCATTGTAAGCTATATTAAATGAGTATCACGTGAGATTTTTGTAGTATTTGCTGGTTCCTTCCTTCTGGAAAGATCAGTTGTTTCAATATATGCTATCGAATTTCAGTTTCGTAAGACATTCAGTTTTCGTAAAACAAACTTATAAAACTGATACACTGAAGAAGGATGTAAGTAACATTCCGAAATACGCGTATCTGTATTGTAACGTTTGTTATGCTTCATTAAAGTATAGTGACTTTGTGAAAGTGTAATAACGTGACAGTGAAATAGTGGAATTAAATGGTACAGAAAAAGTGAAACTGTTGAAGGCATTATAGTTACCTGAGTATTACCAATTGTAACGGTTATTAGTAAAAACATTCTGAATTTACTACACATTTAAAACCGAAAATGATTTGTATATTTCATGCAAAGATATGTGAAATCGAAAACTATCTATATATATTTTCAAGTATACTTTTAATATCTGATTATTTCCGCGTTGATGAATACTAGAATGAAATGTTTTAAGTCATGATATTTTTTTTGCGTTTGCTTTTCCTTTTTTTTTAAATTAAATTAGCATTTATAAAACACCCGCTTTTCTCAACATTAGCTTTTGCGATAGTAATTTTATACACTCATATTCGGTGATTAGTTCAGAAGCGAATGAAGATGTATCAAGTATTTTCCTGTTTTTTAAAAATAATTGAAACTATTAATGGGTGAAATAGTAGAATTTTCTACTACGAAGCAAGTAAGTAGAACATATATGAAATTGGCTTCTGAAAAATTATGAATCGTTCGCAAGTACAAAACCTGTTCCAATCTTCCTAATGTTGTTTCTAATACTGCTCTTCTCATAATTGTGGTGATCGTCGAAATATTTCTCTTGACCGTTGAATGGAAACAAGCAAATCGAACATTAATTAATAAGATCTCCAAAATAGTTTCGAATGTTTTTGTGCGTCACTTTAAGCGGCGGTTTGAAATTTTAAACATACATCACTTTGTAATTTCGGTAACGGAAGGTCGAATACGGACAGCATTAAATCGCTTTTTAATGGACCGTAAGGAGTTTCATTTGAATCTAAGTTTGTGAAAATTGGTCTTGTCACCTCTGAGAAATCGAAGGGAGTTCAATCGACGACGTTCTATTAAGAAGGTTTGATAAGTATTTGTGTTACTTTTGGAACCGGTAACCAGGAACCAATATGGCTGATTTCAGCTTGTTTGTTTATCAACTAACAAGACCTGCTAATTAGTTCCATTTTCAGTAAAATTTTGAATATTTTTTTTTCTTTTTCCCATTCACTAAAAACACTGGTGACGTGGGATGGTTCAGTTATGCACTATCAAGCAAAAATGGCTATGAAACACCGTTAAAATGTAAAAGCAAAATGCCAGTGTATTTCAGTGTATTTCAATGAAAAACGCCATGGGTGACGGTTTAGAAACTGGAAAACCTTGAAACTCAGGAACTGGAAGCCTGACTTAGACAAAATATTATGACATTATGAGGAACTTTGAAAAGCACAATTAGAATTCAATTAGTGTAAAGTTGCACAGCTCGAAAAAATCTAGTGATTTTATATTTTATAAGATGCACATAAATGGAGCATCGTATTTCACACAAATTTATATTCAAGAATATTTAAATTTGTGTGATTTGAAAATTACATGTGTGGAATTCGAATGGAATAAAAATAAATAAAATCGATAGCAAAAGTGTGACTTGAACCGAGGAACATTAGATCACAAAGCACGACCGTTAATCGACTGAGCTACATTCGGAGCCTGTAAAATTATGTACGAGTGGAATATTGTGTCATTTGATAAGTTAAGTTGCTATGAATTGTCCCATGTATAATTCATAATTTTTTTTCTATGTGGCTTCAGAAGCCTCCGCGAAAATTGAGTACATATATCCCGAGGTATTTCAGAACATGCACTAGTGCTAATCTTAGCGTAAATTCTTAGAAAAAAAACTGAATCTTACATTTCACGTAAATTCAAACATGCCGTAATTTCTTGAGTGATGTCAGAGTATTACATCTTTTAAAATATAAAAATAAATATTGTGTCCGCATCGATGTCAACATCAGCTAAATTAGCTTTGAAGTTAATGATATGAAACAATTTTACTTGCTTTGTGATGTAAGTTTAAGTGAATTGCGACGTTTATTTGAAGTACATATACAGAAACGTAAATTTACACACTTTTTTCTAAGTGTAACAATTGTAACAATTACCATATGAAATCATAAATGTTTTTCTTAGCATCGTAAGATGAATTTCTTTTATAAGAGAGCTGCTTTCAGGATTAGATAACTCAATTAAATGTGTTATTATCCTAGCAAGCAAGCAGAATAATAAAATGTTAATTAAACTTAAAATGCGAACGCATGGAAAATTTTAGATTTCTGTCAAAACCAAGGTTTGTTAAAAACATCAACAATATTATATCAATTCTTTAATTATAAGAAGCGAACCAATGACTTCGCGTTAGCTTAGCATCAACTTAATGACTACCCACTTGACAGAATTTGCATCTTGGAAAGACCGGAAATCGATTATAAATAATTTATTACTCTTTTGAACTGTAGCTGGACTTTATGGCCGATCACTGTTTGCTAAATTAGTTTTTTTTTAATAGACTTATATTTTTAAAATGCTACCTAATATACTTGACACAATCAATGCTTTTCGTGGTGGATCTGCTTTATGTCTCCTATTACTACTAGTTTTGGATTATGAATTTTTGCACCGAAAATCAACACACATGAAGAAATGTTGGTCACACTATGTGAGGAATGGAAACATTCTGTTAGTTTCTCTGATTTCTCTGTGTCGATAGTTAACCTTATTAAAAATTTTGTTTCATTCTAATTCTTGGTGAGAATTTCGAATCAATTTGGCTTTATAAAACAATGACACGACCGTACAAAATATTCAAAACAGTGAACAAAGACTGTGCCAAACGTTAAAAAATTCACGAAAAATTTATTATAATTACTTTAAGGATCACTTTCCACCGAGTTCTGTGATCTCCTAATAAATTCCGACTACACCTTTATACAGTTATTAGAATGTCTAAATCATCTCAATCGTCGGTAACATGGATTAGGTGAATAATCGTTTTAAATATCTCTAATCGTACCTGGACAATACAGAAGATAACAATGAACAGCAGTCCCAGTTTGGCCATTTTGCACTATGATGTATTTTTTTCCCGGGTGTCACCACAGACTATTCCGTTCACTAGCAATTAACCTGCGACTATGACCGCGATCGGTTCGATGTTTGCCGGACGAGTGATCGCGTGCGAATGTCTGATGGCGTCGCACTCGATCTGGCTATTATATTTCGTCGAATCAAGAGTTTTTGTTTTCATGTATTCATGTGTATGGATCCACTTCGGAAATGACCCGCCTAATACCGGGTATCAGTTGGAAAATAAATAGAATACATAGAAAACTTTAGTAGAATACTACACGAACAGATTGCTCCATATAGAGACGATTTGTAGAATTTGGGCAGTGCGGGGTCAATTTCTCGCTATGTGTATTATTTCATCGATAGCGACAATCAACGAAATTTTATTATAGTTCGAGGACGCTGAACTTAAGTTGAGTGTATTTATATGAATAGACCAGTAGTGGTTTTTGATGTCATATTATGCCGTTGTCTAGTACCTTATTAGAGAACTCGATGTTCTGAATGACGGGAATAATTCAAATTAAAAGTTGTGTTATTTTTAAATTTGATGGAACAGAATATTACTGGTTCCAAGTTTGCTGAAGCGTATCTTAACGATTTGTTGATATTTACACCGAATTATTAATCTATTGTAAAATTCATCAAGATTTTCATTTTTAATATTAAAAAATCATTTTCGAATTTGTTTTATTATTATTTAATATTAAATCGTGATGTCATCTAGCCGTCAGAGTACAAAAGTACCATCGCTTTTTACTGCCTTATTTGTAGCAGATCGTGCAGAAAACTATTAAGTGATATCCGTCAAACATCGAAGAACGAAGAGACCAATAATAGTTTAATGATAATGTTCCGTTGCCAATAGTTCGTATTTTTCGTTTTTTAACATTCAATTAAAACTAAAAGTAATCTCATTTCTTCATCATTCCTGTCTGTTTTGAACTAAAAAAGGAAATTTCTTCATTATGCTTGGTCTGGTGCTGTTCTTACCGATGAATCAACAGTGATGGGTCAATTACGTCATCATTTCTGAATTGTTTCGATTGAATAGTTTGACAACGTGGATTTTAAAGACAAGAGTGCTTCGATCAACTTTGTTCGATTTTTGACAGTGTAGCACCATCTTATGCGACTGTAAAAAACTATTTTTTCATAGAACATCGATGCTGTGAAAAAATCTGATAATGAAAGATCGCCATGTGATGAACCGGGAAATGGACGAAGTCTTGGGTATTGGGTACGCTATTTTGCATGAAATTTTAGTCGTACAAAAAATTTGTTCGCGGTGGAAAAGACTCGTATCGATTGGTACAAAATAATGCTGAAAAATTCAATTGTGCTGCTTCAAATTTGGTGTATAACATCTACAGGTGACGAAACACGGATTTACTCATATAAACCCGAAACTAAACAGCTGTCGTCTGTATGGATGTTCCAAGAAGGAATAAATCCAACAAAAATTGTACACGCTCGAAGCACTTGAAGGAAAATGGTGGCTTGTTTTTTCGGTGTCAACATATCGCTACTGTTACTTTAGAAAATTGTAAGACCGTCAATTTTGATTGGCATACCACCATTTGTTTACCACAAGTTTTTCGAGAAATACTCTCACGCATCGGCTTACACAACCGAATATTTGAGCACCCAAAACGTCGAATTGACGGGCACCTGCCGTTTAGTCCTGAATTGGCACCTAACGACTTCTATTTGTTCACTTCCTTGAAGAATAAACTGTGTGGAGAACGATTCAATATTCCTGAAGAAGTTGTTGAAGCTTGAGCTTGAGCGACAACCCCTGGTTGTTACTCCGTTACTGATCGGGATTCGCTGAAATTGTGCAGAGAATTCCTAGATAATCAGACCTGCATACATAAATTGGTTTACCGATGTCAACTGCTCCATCCTTGTTAGCTGATTTTTTCAGTAAAATTAACATTTCATCTTTCGGTAGTTCGGCTGTTCTAAACTCGTCAAAAGATGCAAAAAATACCGAATGAAGTCAAGTGTGTAGAGCAGGGGTTCCCAAACTTTTTTGGGTCATAGACCCCTTTACTAAAATTAACTTAGGCCTCAGACCCCCATCAACAAATTCCTTCGAAAATTCATTTTCGTGCTTTTTTAATATTGATGTAAAATTATGACCAATTTCTGCGGATGGTAAAAAAAACACCTTATTTTGAATAAATATTTTATATAACAACATATATCAAACAATAGGGGGTCGATTTCTAGACCTCGTCGACCTCCATAGTCAGTTTTCGTTTACGTCGGTCCCCGGAAAAAAACATATCGACCCCAAGGGGTCTATATCGACCACTTTGGGAACCCCTGGTGTAGAGTAGAGCTCCTACAATTGCCGCCTTTTACGGCATGGGAGCAGGAACCGGCATCTAGGTTGGTCCTGGTCCTGTGCGGAGATAGATAATAGATACTATCAATTTCTTAGTGAGCTCCAGTCCCTTACTCCTGACGAAGTTATTAATCTGTGGATCAATTCGACACAAGATTAATTTTTAATAGATGATGAATGTATTTTTTTGCAATCTCAAAGCAACAGGACAGAATGATGAAGCTGAATTTAGTGCTGCGAACATGTAAGCGAAAGTCGTTACATAGAAACTAACAAAATACAGAGAATACATCCACTTGTATCACGAAACCTATGTCTAGATGGATAATGGGCTGCTTTCTGATCAAATGTTTTATTTAGCCACAGAAAAAGGGAACGTCCCAAAAGTCCTGGGTATTGATTTCCTTTTGTGGAATTCGGCCTTTCTGATTTAACATACTTCGCAGCCGATTATTGGCGTACAGAATCATTATTTGGCTAGTATTACGATCCTACTGACACTAAGAATCCTTCCATGGCCGGGACTCGAACATATGACACCTGGCTTATAAGTCCAGTACTCTATGCATTGAACCGCCAACCCGGGCGGGTACGCTCCTACCAAATTCAAATACCGTTTTCGCCGAGATGTTCACTTGAAAACTGATGATCTTAAAATAAATTGGTAGTAACACAACAGAGCTTGTAGTTAACTACAAATAGGACTCGAAGCGGTTTTAATGCTCAAGTATCTGGCTGCGAGTGTTTTTCATATGGAACAAATCAGGTAGTAATCAGAACGAACACGTTTTGGCAACATTATGGTAAGAAAGTGATTAAAAAAAAACACGCTTAAGATTGTAACAGTAATAGTAATTTTTAATAATTTAAAATTTAGTCTTTCACAACAATTATGCATTAATGTAATGAATTATCTAAAAAATATTAAATATTCTGGATTATAGATTGGTGCAAACGTGACTATTTTGGTATAAAGAAGAATGCATTATGAAGTTCGAAAAGCACAAAGTAAGTAACGTACGCGATCATTAACTATATTTAAATGGACAAGCTGCTTAAAATGACAACCCGTTTAACCCTAAGTACCCGAAGTGTAGTCTGTTCTAGCTAATGATAAAAAAATTGTTTATGTTCCAGACCCGTAGTTTATGATACAATTTGAAAAACATTTAGTCATGTGTTATATATTCTTTTTAATAGTGAATTGAACGGCTCATATACGCACCAGCAGTTGCATTTAATAGGTATTGAATTTCACTTATGATGAGATACAGAATACTCTGTTGAGGCGTACAAAATTTGTTGTGTGTGTTTCACACTGTAATGATTACCTTGATGCATTCACAATTCACCAATATTGTTATTCGAATTGGATTATAGCTGTTCTCACGTATTTGAAATTCGATCAAGCTTCCTTGGCCTCAGGGCAGCCCCCATGTGGGAATGGCCATTTAGTATTCTAATCTAGATGCGTATTAAGAGTGTCGGAACTGAAGTTTTTCTGTACGAGCCTTGTATGTAAGATCTTCTCGAATTTATTGCATAACACTGCCCAAATAAAAAAAATTGTGGAAATTTATGTCTTCTGAGATTGATCATTGTCCACCTAAATCATTTCGCTGACCACCCAGAATCCGCGGTTCCATATTATCAGTTCCGGATTATTTATACTTATCTTCTAAAAGACGAGGCTAGATAATACGGAAGAAACAATTTAATATTTAAATTGGAGTTTCAATTTAATAAAGGCCCCTTTTAAGACTTAGTTCTGATCCCAGCTGCGTCCATGAGTTCAACCAATAGCTAAATTAGAATAAAAATTATGTAATGATACAAACAAACTCGAAACAGTTTATGAAATTATCAACAAAATGTCTGAAAATAACAGCTTATTTTATAATTTATAGAAGTTAATCGTTTGGTTCAAATAATATTTCCGAGTAGATTTCATAATTAATGACGAGTTACCTAAGATGATATTTAAGCTATAAGAGAATATGTTTTAATAAATTCAAAACGTTGTGACTATGTTAGAATTAATTTAGGATAAGAATGTTATGTAAAAGTGATGCTACGGCGAAGAAAAACTTATGTAAACTGCCTTAAGAAATAAACGTATTTATGGAAAAAAAAAAAAAAACAATTTAATAAACTATTAAAAAAATCCAACAATGCAAAATTTGATACGTGATCAAATATTAGGTTAAATTTATCAGAAAGTAATTTGATTTACATCAAAGTGAATTTTTTGAAATAAAATTAGATGCTGATGAAAATAATATACTGGATGTTAAACATTCTGTCATCCGCCAGGTTATACTTTATTCTACATAATCATTTATAACATTGGTCTAATTGAAGTCCTATTCAAAGCACTTAGAAAGGAAACTTATTCCAGCTATTGAAAAAAGGTAGCACGGCTGTGGTAGACAAAATATTTTAATAATCGAAATGAAGATGACTTTTAATTCTGTAAAAACTCTAACGATTTCCTCAGGATCCTTCATATCACTAGTTCATCACTATTATCGATCGAATGTTCAGTGTCAGTTGCACTGAGAAGACGACGATCCTGCAGCCGGCGCGCCCGATCCGAATCTCTCTGAGCTTGATCGTCGAAAACCTGAAGAACTTTCAATAGAAGGTCGTAGATTTTCTCGTCAGGTTCCTCTTGTGAGTTACCGTTGCTGTCAGTATGGTGAGACTCGTCACAATCATTTTCCGGGAAGTATGATTTCTCCTGAACTACCGTTGCTGGTGGTGGCTCTTCAATATCCAGTGTTTGTTCGAGTGAAGATTGCATTAACGGCTGTTGGTCACCGTCGCCGAATAGTGAGAACTGCGTGTCAAAAAATAATAATTATTTTACGTTTTTTTATATCAATTACAATCTGGCCATAGGCATCTATTGCGCGAAAAGCTGGTTATTAAGTTAATACAAACCATTGCGCAGCGGTATGTGTAATTCTACTTAGGCTTTATGAATTCTTTGACTAATAGCATAAAAAAGGAAAACATATAATATGAGTTGCAATCTTTGGGACATATTTTGTAGTTGAAGTAGTACAATCGTAATCATGAATTTCCATAGATGTTAGGGCACTGTGCTGAACATGTTGCGCTAATGCTGATAATGCTTTGGTAGCATTTGTTTGTAATGGATCAGTGAGGATGATTATGCAATGACAGTGTAAAGCTACTTGAAATATGATTCGGGTTTTTTTTTATCAATTCTATAGACTTGATGAGTAAGCTTTTGAGTACATTGAATAATTCTTTCCAGATTGTTTATTTTCCTTTGTGTTTACTTTTTTCTCAGAGAAGTTAAAGTATGGAACAAAATATATACATAGAAAATCTGTCTGCCCCGAAAGGCAAATGGTTCTGTAATTACTGGTAATAATTCCGCAGAAGCTACTCACTTTAGTTATTTAACCTGAGTTTGAGCCCCAAATATCCCAGATACACTTACTGGGTGGTATGAATAAAATGTAGCAAGCTTGAATTTCGGTAGTAAATGCTACATGTGGATCACATTCCTGTCAAAAGCAGAGACTTTACTACACAACAACTTTCGAACACTACAATTTTTCAGTAGGTAGCTCTAGAGGTTGCTACTCGTATGTTTGCTGATAAAGTGAAGTAGAAAAATAAAACAAAGTGGTATTTTTGGAGCAGTAAGTACGTTTCTTGCTTACCCGGGTAGATGTAAAAAGCAAACAAAGATCAAAATAATAACAAATTATACAACCATATCTTGTCTTGATGTTTCTGTACTGTCATAGCGATAATTGATATTTTCTTGATATTTCATCGAAGGGATCAAGGCATTGTATAATATCTGTTTATCATCAAAATTAGCTGTTATATCTTATTTCGTTATTGATGAGGTGTTCCAATTTCATTAAGAACAATTGAACGGCTGAAAGCAAAAATCGGATAAGTGCAACTTAGTTTGGAAAATCCGTTTAAGTATTTTTAAATGCAAAAATCGGATAAAAACATTGAGAGCAAAAACCAGACATAGATTTTGCAATGCAAGAATCGTTTAAAAACATTTTTTCTGCAAAAACCGGACAAAATAACTTTGAATGCAAAAACCGGACAAAAACTTAACCGGTTCTTCCAAAACAAATGTATTTATCAGATTTTTGCATTCAAAGTTTTTACAGACTGTCGCTGTGGACGAAGTATGGTTTGTTTGTTTGTTAAGGGAAACTTGATCAAAGCTGCGTTCCCACAACGGCAATTAGTAAAAACTTTGAATGCAAAAACCGGATAAATACATTTGTTTTGGAAGAACCGAATAAGATCATGTAAATGTCGGTTACGCCATTTATACCATTATATCTCCGAAACAGGAAGTGACAACCATTTAATCTTTGAACTTGATCAACGACTCAAAAGTAATTTTCAAACGAGCCGAAGCTTGTTGAAATTGGCTCAGCCAATTCCGAGAAACTTGAGCGGTAAGAAAAAAAGTGAGTATCTTCGGAACCGGATATGACAGCTAATCGATCTTAAAACTTAAACATTTCTATAAAGAAAGGTGAAAGTGTGCATTCCTGAGTAAACTCGCATATCTATCGTATTAATCTTTTTCATTAAAAAAAATTGAGGGTTTCTGTTCGAATTAAAACAAGTCTTGCAATCAACGCATTGGAAGGTAATATAAGTTTTATTCAGAATTCTTGGAGAACTGAACCCAGTGCTACTTGAATTAATACTGATGCTTATGTTGAGCTGCATGAGAGTAATTGAATTGAATATTCAAGTCATTACACGTTTGCACACAATAAGGTGGAGCTAACGAGATCATATACGAGGTCTGTTCAAAAAGTTCCCGGAATTTTTTAATTGCGCGCGTCTGGAGAGTCCGGTGGTCAAATTTTTTTTATTGTGTTGGTACATATGTCCCTAATGTATGGTGAAATTTTCAGCTGTATTCATTGTTCACATTCTGTCTTGTAGCGGTTGGTGTAGACGTGTTTTTGAGCTCGGCGATTTTTGTCTTGGTGACGTTGAGTGCTTCCACGTGGACGATTGTGCTTTTGTTTCGACATCATCACCGTACACCCATGTTTCATCACCAGTTATGACCCTTTCAAGTAAATTTGGATCGTCGTTGACATCGTTTAACAGCTCCTGAGCGATGGTAATGCGTTTGTTTTTTTGATCAAAATTCAGCAGTTTTGGAACGAATTTTGCTGCCACTCGTTTCATGCCCAAAACATTTGAAAAAATATGATGGCATGAGCCAACTAATATGCCAACTTCATCAGCAACTTCTCTAATAGTGATTCGGCGATCATCCATAATCATTTTTTCTACTTTTCCCACATTTTCATCGATTATTGACGTACTGGGTCGACCGGAGCGTTCGTCGTCTTCAACGTCTTCGCGGCCATCTTGGAAACGCTTATACCACTCGTATACACTTGTTTTTTTCATAGCAGACTCACCCTAGGTTCTCTGTAACATTTCGCACACTTGGTTACACTTTATTTAATTTTTCACGCAAAATTTAATACAAATTCTTCAATTCTTCCATTGTTTAAACTAAGAAAAATCGCCGAGCTCATAAAAACACGTCTACACCAACCGCTACAAGACAGAATGTAAACAATGAATACAGCTTAAAATTTCACCATACATTAGGGACATATGTACCAACACAATAAAAAAAAATTTGACCACCGGACTCTCCAGACGCGCGCAATTAAAAAATTCCGGAAACTTTTTGAACAGACCTCGTATACAACAATCAGAATATCTTCATTGATTTTTCTGCTGTATGTCCACCTATTTCATCAGAAGATAATATAGAACAGTTCTTTGTGCACAACGTTGGTCCTCAAATGGGCCGAATTAATGATTTTGTTCTGTGTTAACAAGATTGAGTGCATTTTCCTTTAATGTAAAGCTGTGGCTTATGAAAATCGATAAAAACTATTATTTGGTACAAACGGCGTGTAAAGCAGATCGGCCAATTGAAGAAAATCGTTGAATAGATGCGAATTGATTTCTTTCCAACGAACTTGAAAACTATTAAAACCATACCTTCTCATGTGACTTACGGTTAGGGCGTAAGGATTCCATGTAAATCGGTTGTCCTGTATGACCATCAACTGGCTACACGTCACTATTTTCGGTATCTATGGCAAGCCTCGCGAGAAACAGGACCAGAAGTCACGCATACTAAAGGACTGAGGTACTTCTTCTACACATGCTCCAAACAACCTAAGACTTTCTGAAACAGAGCTTATCAACAATTAAACACTTATATCAACGTAAACATCATCTACAACCAATGCGCAACAAGGTACGCGTACTATAGTTAGCAACAAACTAAAATCAGTAATGAGACTGAAAACCACCAAAACGATGTTTCTGCCTGAATATGATGAATAATCTTATAGTTTCCTAGCTGATCCGACACCTGATTCCGGGAGTAGAGGATGGTATACATAAAAAATGAAACGAATTTGCACTAAATTTTTTTAAAGATCTTATTTTTTAAAGGTGTTTTAGGCCCATAAGTTGTTGTAGAATTTAATTTTTGTTTAATTTTTAAATTCAACTTCCAGTTACGTAATTGGAGGGAGATTGATGAAAAAATTCAATTTTTCGGAATGCTTCTAATATGTGTGTATGCAAAATGGAACCAATTCTCTAAAAATAGTCAGTAAATTCTTCTAGTATGCAGATTTTATTGGTTTATGGCCAATTCTCGGTTTCAAAAGCAGCAAAAGTAGTGGTCACCAGTCACCAGGTCACTTTCATCAGTTTTCCTGAAATGACTGAATCGATTTTCACCAACTTCGATGTTTGATTCATATAATCGAAGTTTTCAAAACTGCTTTTAAGAATATTTCAATCCTGGTCTTGTTAGCTGTGGACCATACAAAAAACTTCTTTTACAAGGGTTCCTTCATAAACCACGTAGACCGAAATTTGGCATTTTTAACCTTCTGTTGACCTTTTTAGACTTTTGTAGACTCGTTCATACCAATTACTTTCAATTGATGATAATATGTAGCTCTTTAAAACATGTGGTATGATTGATGATAAGGGCGGCATTCTGCAGTTTTCGTGCAGAATAGGATCACAGGGGTTATACTAGAGTTCTATTTAATCGACCTTTAAAGTTGTGTTTCATCACATCTAGTGTTCAATTAGAAGAACAATCATCCAAAGTGGATTTTTTCGTTGCGAATTTGGATTACTCAAAATTGAGCATCATAAACAGTGTTGGAAAAAAATCAAAATTTCGAATATCGCGACTAAAATGTTGTCACAAGTGGTTTTTAGTCAAAAAAGTTATCGATCAGAAACAGTACAGCACAAGTTCAGTACTGATTGTTTGGGAACGCGATTCTCGCTAAAAACGGATTTCAAATGGAAAAAATCAGTTGTGAAAAGTTCACTAGCGAACGTTCTGCTCGATGATATATAAGAAAAAAGTTCGCATACTGAATATATCTGATATGATTCTCGAACAGAAGATTTTTGGGAATTGAATTTTCATAACCGTTATGTCTCATTCGATTCCTGATGTGATCAAGGATCTTCCCGGGTTTGAAATTTTCTTGATTAACCCTGGATAGTAAATCCGAAATATTTGAATGTTATTTTGTGGTCAGTCGTTTTTTTGAAGAAGAATCTATACCTGCTAGATTAATCAGATCGTTTTATTTTGTTTACTGGTTAAGATATGTGCAAAAAGATTACTTATCATTTAGATAACTCGTTCTGCTCACACCTTTGTAGGGGTATGAGGTGGGACCATCATCATCATCAACCCTTTGCCGAATACATGATCAATAAATTCGCTGATGAACGAAAACTAAACTTTTCTGGAAATGTTCAGTGTGCGTAGGGTGCTTAATAAGTGAATCAAAAATGCTGATGCATTTGATATTTATTCGGCACTAGTGCTGTAAATCATAATTGTTAGAATGATAATAAAAATATTAATAAAACAATCACAAATCATGTTATGCAGCTGATTAAAAAGTGTAAGCAAATTTAGCTCAAATAACGTACGCAGAAGCAACAGGAGCGCAGACTACCGCGATGCCAATTCAAACACGCCATTCAAATACTGCGCCTACTGTGTGTTCGAGACATGCTGACAATGCTGCACTCCTGTTACTTCTATGAATCAAATTCATGCTAAATAGCGTTTTATTAGGTTTAATCTGAATAGTGCAATGTAATATGCCAGCTGGAATTAAAGCAGCCTTTCGTTCGTATAATCACTGTTTGGAATGTTCATATTGACCATCCTACGAGCATCGAGAATATCACAGTCATTATTTCTCAACTGCGGTTCAGTTGCGAATTTATTCAGCAGAGGTTTTTTTTATTGATAAGAAATCTTGCAGGAATCACTTCGGCGTCGAACTGAAGCGTAGTGCAAATTCTGCATCTAAATATCATCGGAGACTCTCCTCCCTTTCGATTATTTCTTTAGCGATATTTCTGTGGGCGAAAATTGGTTTTCAAGTTTCGCTGATACAAAAAATCACTTGTGAATTCGAGGTTCAAAGTTTTGTGGATGCTCGTTTCATGAATGAAACTATCGGAAGAGAGTTTTTCAGTTACTGATTTTTTTTAGAAAATCTCTAGAAGTGATTTTTTCACCACTGCACACTTTTTCTGATTTTGATTTTCCCAACACTGCACAGAAAGAAATAATGAAATTTACACGACATGTAAATCAATAGTAACATGTAATAGACATGGGTTGAATCGAGATTTTCATTGAAAACCTTCATCGATGCAAAACTAAATTGGATTGCATTGAATTTCCAATGAATATAACTGTATCTTTCAATTAACGCTTAGTTTGCAATTAAATTCTATTAAAACCTACAGAATTGTAAAGTAAATTTATGTTTAATTACCTGCTCTAAATATGTGCATGAAAATAGATGTAAATTCACAAAATATTTTTATCTGTATTTTAAGTCACTTAAAATCAAGTTTGAAGATAATTCCTTGTAACATTTTTATCCTAAAAATAAGATCAATCGAATATTACAAACCTATATGTACAGCGATTCCCATCTTCAAGTTGGGAGCGATTCCCATTTTCAAGTTCAAGTTTAGTGGAACTAATTCACAAATTAGAATATGTTTGAAATCGAGCTCTGTCTCTACACACCGAAAAATCGTTTAAATTTATGTCTTCTGAGATCGAGATATTCGAAAGTCAAAAATTACTCTTTTTAACAGTAGATCTAACACATACTTGATGCGTTCTGAAATATTGTAATATCCTTCTTGTAAAAATCAGTTATTTTTTAATTACGAATTTATCTTATGTATCGTATCATGTGGACTTGAGTTAACTATAAATTTCATATATTTTGTAGCGTAAATTTTTTTTTTTAAAAAGTGATGCCATAAAATTTGAGACTACGTAGACTTTGGAAGAAACCTCCCTCGTAGACAAACCCCATTCCCCCAAATAAGTTATGAAACTGAAACGCGCGATGTTCGAGTGAAGCGTTATACAACCATTTTTATGCAGGTGATAATTTCCTCAGAACTTGAAAATTCACTTAAATATAATTTAAAAATCTGCATAAGTTTGTTATATGAACGCAATAAATAAGTCCGCATACAACACGTCACTTCAAGAAATCCCATGAAAATCCCATTTTTATTCTACAGCTTTTTCGATGCTTAGTTAAATAATAAAAAATAAAAATGCTTACAATTGGGATATTGAAAGAAGTTAAACAGATTTCAGCGAAGACATTTTTTTTGGTTCAACATCTTGCTCGGCCATTTCCTTCTTGATAACAATTTTAAGGTAGACCACATCAGGATAATCTGATTTACTCTTTTTACTTTCAGTTTCAAGTATAATATCGCCTTCTTCTGTTGTCAGATTTTACTCTAAATGTCTTTCTTTTCCTCCTTATCTTTTGCTCTTTTATTTGGATCAGGGAAAAGCCCACTGGAATTAGTTTCAGTCAAACTTGTTCTCCAGCAGGCATAAACCTCCTCATCTTTTGCATTAATAGATTAAAATCATCCAAATGATACATTTCCTTAAATCTAGTGTTTCTATAGTAACTAAATCTAATGATACAGTAACATAAGAAACGAATTCTTGATAATATTACGTGATAAATGAAAGTCGAAAGAATTGAAACATTTTTTTTAAATATGCGGCACATGCTAGCAATTCGTTATATCCATAATTAGTTCCAACATAGGGAATCTGAAAAAAATAGGATCGAAGATTACGACATCGGATGACAAATTGTAACAATTGCATTTACTCGGAGTAATCGATCTGCGATTAAGTAGGTCTGCCACAAAACTAGCCTTACAAACATTTCGATGGACAAATAAATCGAACCCAATCAGTTTGCAGCGGTTATGGTAACTCGGTAAGTTCAAAGGATATCTCCATGGAAGACGTCGGAGAGCTAATCGGACAAATTCGCTTCAATGCGTTGGATATCGTTTTGGTAATAAGGTGACCAGATAACCGCAGCATATTCCAGTTGAGTGAACTAAAGCGCAGTACGGAGCTTACAAGCAATGTACATCAGAGATTTTTTTTAGTAACGCGAATAATGAATCCTAATAGCTTAGAGGTTTAGAACATAGTAAGCTCTATGTGCTCCTTAAAATTTAACTTTGATTCCAGAAGAACACCCGGGTCCTCAACAAACGATGCACGTTCGAGAACAGTTTGTGAAATATTATAGTCGGACTTGAATACAGACTTTTTGTTACTAAAAGAGATGACGGAGGATTTAGTAGCATTTAAAACCATTTTGAAATATGAAATATGAAAGTCATCGGTAAACGATAGTGTCATACACTTGATCGAAAAATTTGGATCGTTGAGATACAATAAAATTAATAACTGTCCAAGGTGACTTCCTTGAGGAACTCCAGAGGTAACAGCAAATGGTGAGGTTGTACAGGCTCCTATTTTCAATATCATTCCATGACTAGTTAGATATGATCGAATTCAAAAATAATCCGTTTAATCCCAGTCTACTTAACTTGGAGATCGTTTGTGATGATTGATTTTGTCGAACGAAACAGCAAAATCGGTGTATATAGAAACTACTTGTAGTCGTGCTTGTAAAGAACGTATGATGAAGGGAGTGCAGGCTACTAAATTTGTGGAAATTGAAGGCTTTGGCAAGCATCCATGTTGAGTCTCAAATATGTAGTCAGAGCAACTATGTGTTATAAAATCCAGAACTATAATTTCAAACAGCTTCAATACAGTGCACAAAGCAGCAATTCTACGGTAGATGGATACTATACCCTTGTTCACATAGGATTTCTTCCATATTTCAAGAAAAATTCCAGAGCGCAAATAACAATTGAAAATGTTGGATAGTAGAACCAACAAACTATTAGAACAATTTTTTATCACCACGGATAGAATCCCAGAACTTCTTCGTTTTTTTTCTTGTCAGACTTCGCTTCGTAAGCCTGTCGTGCAAATTTGGCTTTAAGAATGCGATTTTTATCATACACAAAATTTGTTACCATATTATTGAAGAATCGCATTCCATTTATTACGTTCTTTGCATTATTGAATGTATTATCACTGAGACGATATCTTCCATCTGACATCAATATCCTTGAGTGCAAAATGCTGAAATAGCAACTTGTATCACTCGAGATCGAAAAGCATAAAATCGAAATTTTGTCCACTGAAGAAAACATTGGCTAGAACCGCCTTCTAGTAAATTTTAGTTTTATCAAGGTTTTTTGAAATTCGCGCGAAATCCGCGCCATAGCATCAAAATCTTAGCAGAAACCGCGCCAAATACGCGAAAATCGCGAAATCCGCGAAAACCGCGAAATCCGCGTGACCGTAACAACCCTGTACATACATATATGTATACATATTTGACGAGTAAGATTGCCACAGCCTACTACTCGTCAATAATAATTACATAGCTAATATGTTTTTTTTTCGGTTTTTCCGGTCTTAATTTCCGACTTTGGGCGTTATTTTCCAATTTTTTTTTCGAGATTACACCTGATCTTGACGTTCAAGCATTTCTTAGAAATCAAGGTGTATTAGAAATGTAAGCATGACAAAATATGATAATTTTCTTGAAACGATATGTTTCATATATTTAGAAACTTCACTGTAACCACAGGAATAAGTCAATAGAAAGAAACATTCATTTATAATCGTTATAATCGAAGTAAGTTCAAACGATCATTAACTAGACCAACAAATTTGAATATATTTGCCCTTCTCTATACAAAATTTCAAAATCAAAATAGAAAATATCATATTTTTGGGTCGTATTTAAATGATTCAATAGCATTGAATTCAAAATTGCATCGTTGTATCTAATTATTTAGCTGTATTCTACAAGAATGGATACCCGTTGAGTGAAATACTAGTGAATCAACTAAAAGTTGTTATTCTTTGTATGTGAGGACATGCATCCGTTTCTATTATTAAATGATATGTAAAACTAACTAATTATTTAATCTATAAAAAGTGGCAAAATTCGGGACTATAGAGTTTGAAGCGGAACTTACACCAATTTTTGCACTAAAATAAAGCAAAGCGCTGACACTACCTCATATTAGGACATTTGGCAGCAAGTTTGTCTGACGACTGGTAAGGAAATGAAATGTTGTTAGCTGCTGAAAACTAACGAATTCACGCGAAATTCGGTTACGCTGATAAAGCAAGCAATGTTATCACGCTGACACTGAAATAGCTTCAACCTTTGTTGGTGTAGACGAGTCAGGCTCCATCCTCGTAGTCTCCTGTGTCTGACCAGTGAGATTGGTCATTCTTTTTGTCTTTTTTATGGGAATCAACTGTAGGGTGTCCAATATACGCATCATAAATTCGGTTAAAGGCGAGCGACCTTTCGAAGACGATGGAGAGTTGGCACGTTTTGTCAGCGTGTGTGGCCTTCGGTCATCGCGATTGATATAATTCACTTGTGAGGTTACTGTTTGCCAGCTTCCGGCGGTTGTCTTAGAACGAGTAATGGTACGATGCGTGACTAGAGTATTCGAAACACTTACCGAAAAACAGGAGAAATTGGTTAGCACTAGTGACAGCAACGCTAATTTTGATAACATGGTGATATTCGTAGCACAGACATTTGCCAACTATTTCATCTAAGCTGCGTTAGGTGGCAGCGAGTCATCAACGATGACTTTTGTGAACTGTGTCCAAGACTACTCTATACCAAGTGTATATTTACTGACTACCAATGTCAGCTTCTGCGAGAAGGTTGTCGGCATATTTATTATGCATGCATGCATTAATGCTGCATTATGTTGCATAATAGATGCCTCTGGATATAAAAAATCGCGTTCGTGCTTTGATGGTAAAACTATGGTATAGGGCGTTGAGGGTCTTTTCTATGAAACATTTTACATACTGACTTATATCGGTCCAAATTGTACAAATTCCGGTAGGGATGAATTCTGTTTTAGAATATGCTAGCAATCAGACAGAAGGATGGAATTAAATTTTATCGTTCTGATTCGAACTTCGAGTCTGTTGTCTTAAAAATAATGAAATTTTTTTTCCAAACTCATGGTCCTTCAAAAAGATATCAAAGTTTCAATTTACATATTTTTCAGACGTGAAAACTCAAATTTAACTGTATTTCAAACAATGTCTTAATTAAATAATATGTCCTTGATGTTTATCATATTGTTAAATACTGGTAAAACTGTGTCAATTCATATTTAGTGTTTTCTAGTAATTTTACAAGAATCGACTGTTTCTAAAATATTTTGTTTACGAAGAAATAAACGCAATTGAATTTGTAGTTGAAATATTTGTATTTTGGGTGATTTTGCTGCCGAATGCGAAAGGTTATTAATTCATTCATTTGATATAGGGTAACGGAAGTATTTTGACCCGACGCTCATATGTTCATTTGAAAAAAATTCATACTTAAAATGTTAAAGAAAGGAATAATCTTTAAAAAATTTAGACATGATGTTCTTCATTTTGATTACCAAAATATATTAGAGTGACCAACATACCTCCGTTACCCTAGTATCAAAATCTATTGAAAAGTTTACAGGATTTAATATAATCGAAGACAATATAACTCAACAATTGGAAAGTTTGATTTTAATAATCTTTGCTATAATGAACGGTCTTACAACCTCACATAACTCTACCAAATTTCATCCGGATACGACTTTCGGTTCCGGAATTACAGGCTGATAAGTATAAATATTTCATTTCCCGGGGCGTGTTTTTATATATGACACGGAAAAATCAAGTTAAGCACATTCAAATAGCCATGCAATTCTTCAATTAAGTAGGTATGTTTAGTTGATGACCAAATATGTTGATTTTGGGTATATTAGATCATCGTTCCTGGCTCCGGAAGTACCGGAAATAGTGGTCGAAAACTCAAAAACGGAACTGTCTTCTTCTTCTCAGACACAGCTAAGTTGATTTTCACAAACTTAGACTCAAATAATAGTGTCACCGTCTATACATATATACTGCTTTTGACTTTTGTACGGATCTCACTTCCGGCTCCGGAGCAACAGGTTGAGATGTGTTTAAAGTTTTGAACCGTTATTTAAAGCGAAAATGCAAAAAAAAAAACGAAGAATTCTTACTAACTTGGGTCGAAACTGTTGAAAAGGTTATGCTACCTTATGATAAAAAAAGAACCGGAATTTTCATTTTAAAATTCCCGCGCTTGTCCAATCGGTAAACTTTTATTCTCTCAACGTTGGCAACACTTTTATACACATTCTGTCAAATTTTGACGCATATCGTACGATTAGTTTTTGTTTGGCGTCTATACAAAGAAGTTGAAAAATTTTTGTGTGGCGATTTTTATAATGGATGAAAATTTAGAACAACGTGCGTGCATCAAATTTTGTGTTGCAAATGTATTTAAGTGTTCCGAAACGTTGAAAATGTTAAAAAAGGCTTTTGGTGAATCGTGTCTAGGAAAAACACAGGCATACGAGTGGTATAAACGCTTCAAAGGTGGTCGTACAAGCTTGGATCATGATGAGATCCCTGGCCGCCCAACAACATCTGTTACTGAAGAAAACATTGAATCGGCGAAGCAAATCGTGTTGCAAAATCGTTCTGTACCGGTTAGAGAGATTGCTGTGTTGTTGGGCATCTCTTATGGATCAGCCGAACACATTTTAACTGATGTGTTGGGTTTGAAACGCGTCGCTTCTCGGCTGGTGCCAAAAAAGCTGATATTCATTCAAAAACAGCGTCGTGGTTGTGTCGCAGTTTTGGCCAAAAACTCAACCAATATCATCAACCAAGCATCGTACTCTCCAGATATGGCCCCGTGTGACTTTTTCCTTTTCCCCAGACTCAAATTGCCATTGCGCGGAACGCGTTTTGAGACCATAGAGACCATAAAAGAGAATTCGCTGCGTGAACTAAAGGCCATACCTTCGACGGCCTGTAAAATTTGCAATCTCTGCACCCTTCTGGCCCTTTTGCGAATCGGAAGCTCCAGTTTCAGGAGAACTTTCTCCGTTGCTGTAGGTTTGACCCTTCATCGTTGACTAATCCGGGTGACGTATCAACCCGAATTGTCGGACTGACCTAGGAATCCAACCGATGAAACTAGAGCTGAAACCAAGATAGAAACTAAGACCGTGAATTACATGAGCACAGGCCTCCCCCGAAGTAGTCACTACAGTGCATAGATACGAAGCGTCATCAACGCGGAGTGAGTCCCACACAGTGTCAATTTACTGCAGACTTGTCTTTTAACATTTTTCAACAGTACTGTAAAAAATTGACATAAACAATGATAGTAGAAAAGTGATTTTAAAATCGGAAACATGACTGACTGACAAGACATGATATATGAAACACATTATAGTCTAATTTGTGTTTTTCTTTACAAACGTTATATAAGCGAAAATGTACTTTACATGAGTAAGAGAACCACAACATGGTTTTATTGATTTAAATTTTCGATTTTATTATTTAACTGGCACATATAGTCTAACCCGAAATATTTATTCGTTTACTGTCATTAATTTCTTATTAAAAAAAAAACAAGAGATATATTTATTTATTTGGAGCGTGGAAAAGCCTACTGAAGTTGACAGTTATTAATTCCTATTCCAGTAAGCATAAAACCTCTTCATCTTTCGTACTATCTGATTATCTACATCCAAATCATCCATTATTTAAATCATAAAAACTAATTGTAATCTAACCATTAAAACTTAATAATTCACTTGATCGTCTAGATGAAATGTAGTCTGTTGTACCAGAACCTAGTCGTCACAAACCATGCATACTTTACAATTCTTGCAGCAGGAACATCGCTCTGTAGTAGTAGTAGGGGCAACAGTGGTGGTGGTTGTGGTAGTAGTAGTAGTAGTAGTTGGTTCCTCCGTTGTCGTAGTCGTCGTTTCAGTGGTCGTTGTGGTAGGTTCTTCGGTGGTCGTAGTTGTAGTCGGATCCTCGGTCGTTGTGGTCTCCTCTTCGAAAAAGACATCACCAACAATGGGATCCTCTTCTGCGGCCTCGGTAACACATTCAGTACGGAAAGAAATATCTGCTGAGCATTGACAGGCGGGTCTTCGCGTTTTCGGACAATATTTTTCGAAGCAATCTAAGAGACGATTCAGATTGTTGTTCGTTTCTCGCAGTTGTTCAATCAGAAATGAATTCACACAACTAGAAGGTTTTGAATTTGATCTGCTTCGACAACAGTCTACGTTTCTGGAACAGCAACTGCTGGATCGAGGAGGTCGGTAGGAATTATTAAACAGAACGTCTCGTTTGTGAGTTCTTCTACTTTCTGAATGCTTTTTTGGAGCGTAAAGTAAAGCAATGAGGTCGACCTTTTTGTGATCATCGAAATCACTTTGTTTTTCGGCATTGTTTATTGCATGATCATCTGTGCTGTTATTTTCTTGACAGGTTCCCACCTGAAACGATATAAAGTAGAAATAAATCATTGTTATGGATTGGACAGTTGTTGCTGATTTTTTTTTTTCATAATAATTAGTTTTTAGGACAAAAACTAGATTTTTTTTTATGTATCCAGGTGAATATTACCGAACAAATAATTAATTACCTTAGTCAATATTGCCAGCACAACCGCAGCGACAATCAATCTTACCCACCTGCAAGTCATTCTTCTACAAATCGTTCGAATGAACTGAAGTATCTATGAACTGCTCTACAAATCAAACACGTGCTAGTTGAAGTAGTAAACAATCGAAAAAAACGATTACTTTTAACTGAGAAACATAACAAGGCTTGCCGTTGATTGTCGAACGTGCCGCCTGGGAATGTGGAACAGGGTGTCCCAAAATTTCAAGGTGTGAAAAAAAAACGATTTCCAGTTGTTATAATCTTCAATGTGTAAGGATACTTCAATATACTTTCAAAGGTTGAAAAAAGTTCTCAGGTTTAGCATTTCAGTATACCTTAGGTGTTAGATGACAACTTTTCTCAAAATTTTGCACTCTTCGTGAAGTCTTTTATTTGAGATACAATTCAGAGGCACCCTAAGGAACGTACGATTCGAAAAAAATGTGAAGAATG
This sequence comes from Malaya genurostris, assembly GCF_030247185.1. Lineage (NCBI taxonomy): Eukaryota > Metazoa > Arthropoda > Insecta > Diptera > Culicidae > Malaya > Malaya genurostris. Next base: position 87,410,497 of record NC_080571.1, read on the forward strand.
AGCTTTATTATTCTTTTTTTGCATTCTATTCCTAGCCCAAACATGCAATATCACAAAGCCAAGACTTTTTCTTTGTCATTTTTTGTTTGTTTTGCACACTGGTCAAACGTGGTATCTTGAAAACTTGTTTAATTATGATTCTTTCCAAACTTTTTGGAAATGATCCTTTTATTCGAAACAAAATGCTCGCATCATACCATTTGATTTAGCATGAAACTACACACCTAGAAAAAAATGTGTAAATTTACGACTTCTGAGACCGACATATACGAGCGTCAAAAATGACTCATTTTTACAGTAGATCTAACACACATTTAGTAAAACTCAGTCATTTTACGAATTACGTCCTAATGAATTGAGTCATATGTGGATTTGCGTCACCTGTAAATTTCCTAATTTTTTGCTCTCTATTCATTAGATCTAAAACGATGGCGAGTCCAACTTATTATACTCAATTTGCAATCTAATCCTAAGGTGAAATCACGTAAGGTGATTAGTGATTATCAGCTTATCACTTTGATCATCACCAGTCATGAAATGTCAAGCGTTCAAAACTAAAATATGAATTTGGTGTATGACATTATTCAGCTTCTACACACCAAAAAAATTTGAATTTTACGGGTGACCTAATCCCTCATACGATGTAATTCATAAAGACCTAATTTGTCAAATGACGGAAAATCTCATTTGTAATGATTTAATGTAGATGAGCTTGAATTTTACTGGTTTCGACTGTAACTTACGTTCTGCTAGCAGGTGCGACTGTATGAATTTAAATGCACCTTTTATCAGCCAAGCAGATGCATGCTTCTGTGGCTCGGTCGATTAACAGACGTACTTGCGATCCAATGATTCTCGGTTCAATTCGCGACGGTTGCTCTCAGTATTCTTGTTTTTTTATTTCAATGAATTTCATGTCATGGAGTTTTAGACACAATATTAAATGTTCTTCCACGTAAATTTGCGTGAGCTGCGACGCTCCATTTATGTGCATCTAATAAGATGTAAAATCACAGGGATTTTTTAAGTGTGTATTTTTACTTGAAATCATTCAAAATCTTAAATTTTTGACTGAAAATTTCTACTTATTTGGTTTGAAACAGACGAATAATTGTTTTTTTTCGCGTGTAACTTAAAATATGCAGTTGAAGTAGAATTAGTAATATAATTTAGGATATCAATAAGAGCAGACGAACACTTTGTGCATTTTTTTCGGGATATTTTGCTTAGTAGATTCTCGAATATTCGCTCAGAAAGCATAACACGAGAAAAAGTAATAACAACTATTTAAGAAACATTTTAGCGCGATTTGTATCAAGAGTCATTTTAAATCAATAAAAACATTAATCATCGGTTTCGCATAACGACACGATGCCAGAACCGGTCAAAACACCGATCGTTATGCACACCTTACTGAATTTACCGCACCCACAGATTGCCTGCCACACCAAGTTATCAAATAATTCGACCTTCTTCCGAAACCGCAATAACCAGACGGGACTTGCCGACGAGAAATTTCGGGAACTTGCCTACGAAAATCTTTAGGTTGTCCATTATTAACATATGCATTTCGGCTGCACAGACCACTCGCGGTGCAACATGCTGGCGCAGGATGCGGCCATCTTATCCTGTTTCTGTTTAGTTAGAATTACCTTGACATCATGAGGTTTGAGCCACTTTATTGCCTGTTGGATGAACCAGACGGACGAATTGACTTGATTGGCCTTGTCCAGAATCAAAAATATTCGAATTGTGCCTTGCGTTCACTAAATTGTGTTTCTTCGCTTTCGTTCAAAACACGCCGCGGTTGACTGGGTTTCCTTATACAATTGTACCACACGGAAGACGGTCGAATTTTCGATTCTCTAATGTTTCACGATCCATCTGTGGGACAGGCCTTAATTTGAAAGTCATTTCGATAACCACACAGACTGTATTAAAATTTTGCATATGTAAACATTACACTCTAAACTCGTTTTTTCCCAAATTTCACAATTTTTTAGCCATCCAATAATAAGTTTTACACAAAAGAAAGTGTTGTTGTTATTTACTACAGTAGGAGCCAAAATTTGAATACTGAACAGCATAATTGTGTTTTGATATTATCAGTGAGCTCATTTATAATGTTGAAAGGTTGTGCATATAGGGTCGGTATAATATATCGATAATTAGAAAGCAAGTTGCCTCAATTCAACGGTATTGCTTTGGTTGACTGCACCAAATAAAGACTGTCCCAGAAAGTATGAACGCACGTTGATTTCGCTGTAAATAATTCAAAAGTGTTTCGGTTTATCCTCAAAGGTGTTATCCTCACCGAACTTCTTGATTGCATTTCGCACGGCTTTTTCACTTACTCTTTCAATTTTTGCTATATTTCTCAGTGACAGTCAGCGTTCTGTGCACCATTTGTACACAATTTTTCGACGTTGTTCTACTGAAAGTCCACGCATTTCGAAATTAACTAATGAAAACGAATAATCAACTGCACAAGTGGTTAGAGAAGATTGTAAACAACAGGACGCAGCCATAAAAATTGACAGATTCTGAACCATTGAAAAATGGCAGCGGTTTTTGGTTGCGTCCATACTTTCTGGGTCAGTCTTTACCTGCTAATCTTTTCTGATCAGAACATCGTGGTATAGGCTCAAGAAACAGCTTGAATTAATTTTAACTACTAGTGAGTGAGATCCATATAAGAACCTGTTTCGAATGTTGCTTTCTGTTTCAATCCCTCGAAATTGTTTGATTTGGAAGCTTCATTTTCGTAGCCAAAAATGTATTTAATTACTCGTAGAGACGAACCAACATTCGACAGAGTCTCTTTGATGTAGAAAACTAATCGATTTAATTTCCAATTACTAGTTTCTTTCCATTCAAAGAAATACCAGTTTGAGGCTGTAAAAGAATTGAATTGCGACAATAAGCAACGACGAAAGGATTTCAATTCTAGCTCAACAGCCCAAATTTTCGGCTCAACTGTGTGTGTTGTACCAATACTCTCGATTTTAATTGATTTACTATTTGCGTGATAACGATGATTCGTTAGCAAGGTCAAGCTTTTAATCTAATAATGTTGACAAATGATGCGCTGATGCGAGGAACAAGATGTTCGAGCGTCGCCAGAGTATTCTCACACACAGACACAACTCGCGATCTACAGCCAAGGTGCTATGAACTTTGTTGTAATTATCACTCAATCTATAGGGCTACCGGTTAGCCACAATGGCTATTAATGTTTGTTAGTTTGAAACAAATCCAGTAGGGACGGAGCTAATCAAGATTTGATATTCAACATTTGTCAATAAATTTAAGCTTTTAGCGATTATTGGAATGTGAATATTTTCTGTTTGGAGTAGTATGTGATATATGCAGAAAACTAAAAAAACATGTCGAGTTATGTTCGTAGACAAGAATAATGAATGCAACTGAAAGTTATGAAAACATTGTTATACTAAATATTTGATCACTTTCACTTCATCTCATGTGGAAATTTGAAGTGACTTAGAAATTTCTGCATCGTGATTGCGAATGTTTTTCCTTCATAATATGTTTAGTTTTGTTTCGATAATTTAAATAATAGAAAATTATGCCATACACAAAATGTGAGTTGCACTTATAATATTTGGAAAATTAAAAATTGATTTAATTATGATGATTTAATTAGATGGCAAAGTCCTCTGCTTTGTAACAAGAATTAGCATTTGTTTAAGTATAAGTAAATGTTTTTGTAAACATTTATTGATGAATATTGCAATGTTCATCGGAGCAGTTGTGATGAAGGTTTGAGAATCTTATCGCAGCCTGGTTGAATACTTGCCCTTAACGCACCTTATAATATTGTTGAACAGGCAAGGATTTGTATTTGAATTTCTCGTAGGATAAGTCGTCCATGGTAATACAACTCGAGTTCTCATCCCGAATTGAAACCTCCTTCATTTGCTTGAATGCTTTTAGTGTACGATTTTTCAAACGAGTGTTAGCAGGATCTGCAATCACTGTGAAAACCGACTTCGACTCAGCTCGATGAATTGAGCAAATGTGTGTGTGTGTGCAACAAAAATATGCACTTACTTTTCTCAGAGGAAGCTGAACCGATTTTCACAAACTAAGATTCAAATGAAAGGTCTGCCTTTCACGCAGCCCACCTAGGTTCGATTCCCAACCCCGCATATAGGGTCAGAAAACTTTTCTGACTCGAAAAGGCGAATGACCTTAAGGTTAAAACCTCTATACTTCAAACAAAAAAAATCTACTGTGAAATTTCATCCGGATCCTACTTCCGGTTACGCAGTTACAGGGCGATGAGTGTCGAAGCTTTCAGACTGGCATATAGAATGCCAATACAATACTGTGAAACGTGGAAGAATAAAACACAAGCGTGCTTTGTTCTATTTCGTACACGCTATAAAGAAAACGAAACGGTTACGGATGTCTGCTACTAGTATGTGATATTGGTAAAAGACGGTGCTGCGATTGATAAAATTTTTTGCTATTTTATAAGTGTGACCGAAAGAATAAAAGAATGTAAAGTCGGGGTAAAATAAATTATTTAAAAAAGAATGTCAATGAATTGAAGTTTATTCGAAAAAATATGCAATTTTCATAGCCGGTAGTGTAGTGATGTCAATAATAATAATAATAATAATAATAATAATAATAATAATGATAATAATACTTAGTAATAATAATATTAATAATAATAATAATCCTACTATATGTTTTATGCTGCTGATTCATGCTGTTTAGCTAGACTTACATATGCAGAAGTAACAGAAACGCAGGTTTGTTTCATTTGTTAAATTTCGTTTAATTGGTTTTATCGAAATAGAGCATGAGATAGTAAGTCTAGGTTTAACTAGGTTAAAAACTGTTCCAACTTGGAGATCATATTGGTTGCTGGCAAACGAATCAACTTCGACTATTCCGGTCATCTGAATCCGGTTTCGAAAGAATTTGAAATGTTGATTGAAAACTGCAAATCTCCACACTTACTTCAAGATGGCAAAATCAATTTTCACAAACTTATATGTTCAAAGGAAAAATCTTACAGTTTCATACGGAATTCCTAAATTTGTTTCATACGGAATTCCTAAAATCTAAAAAAAATGCGTTTTGTCCTTTACATTACTTACACCATTACATCTCCGGAACTGTAACTGATAGCCATTTGATCTTCGAACTTGATTAATTGTCCGTTAGTTGCTTTCAAATGAGCTTAAGCTGGCGGAAATCGGTTAAACCATCTCCGAGAAAATTAAACGATAAAAAATTATTTGAAGGATGCATAGACATTTTCCGATCTCGTTGAGCTGAGTCGAAAGGTCTCAGAGGCTCCGTTCGAAAGTCGGGTTTTTCCAGCAATTCTATTACCTTTTTATAGATAATAACAAAAACGTTGTAAATAACAGGATGCAGCCATAACAATTGATAGATTTTCAATAAGGTTTTACACGATGACGGCACAAATGAACTGCCGATGAATCAAGTTCATCTTTGACAGCTGCCGTGTGTTTGCTTTGTTTTGCGACTGCAAACTTAAAAAAAAATGACGAAAACGTGTCTGTTAAAAAAATGTTTCACATTGAAAAGAACTAAAAAGATTGCCCTGTATGCGTTTCCAGCATCAAGGAGCGATATTTGTATTAATCTGTTTAGTGTGAGGCGACTTGTAATTATTCAATTCAAACGATGAACCTCTGATGAACTTTTAAACTGTAAACAAACACACGGCGGCTGTCAAAAAAGTTCATTCTGTTCATTTTGTGAGGTTATGTCATGTTCGTGTGAAACCTAATTAGGTTTTTTATCGTGACGACACAAATGAACAAGTATTCATCCTTGACAGTTCAGCGGTACTGTTTACAAACAAGCTTAAACAAAAATCGAAGAGCACATCTAAAACAATCATCTTTACACTTTGCAACTAGTCATTTTTATTTAATAAATATCAAAAACGAACCGTATTCAATCTTGAACAAATGTTTTAAAACTTTATTTAGGCGATACGGACCGTAAATAGTCTGATCCAATTTGTCAATAAACAAACAAAAGAAATTTCTGTTTACAAACAGTACTGCTGAACTGTCAAAATGTGTTCATCCGATTGAGGTTAGCAGTGACGGTAAAAAACCTAATGACAAAGAACACAATGGAATGATACAAGAACAACGTGGAACAGAATGAAATGATTCGAAATGAACATGTAAACAAACAACTGGTAGCTGTCAAACGAAGTTCATCCATATCATTTTGTGAGGTTATGTAATTTTTGCGCAAAATCTAATTATTGCGGAATGGTAGCGCTTTTCGATTGTACCAATGCTTTCTAGAACAGTTTTTATTGAAGGAAGACTAAACTAACCTGTAAATGATATTCCGTTTTGTCGTAAGGAAACGAGAGACGTTGGTGTTGATACTGTTAACACAGGACCATTTTCGGTTTTGATAGCCAGACAATTCTTATGCACGCTTAAAAATTTATCAAAAGGTCTATTGGAAAAGAAGACTAAATCCCACATCGGAAAGTAGTACACCGACTTTACTTTGCTCTTTGGTTTTGTGTTACAGTTGTCGAAAGACCCCGTATTACATTTCTCAGAGAGGGTTAAACGATTTCCAAAATACTTTGGTTCAAATGAAAAATGCGTACCACTAAGAAAAACAGACATATTCGAGTCTGATTGACTGACTGATATGCCCTGTCACATATTCAAAACTGAAGCAAACGAATTTTCTCTTAATAAATACGGGATTTAATTTAGAATTCAAACAGTTCCGAATAACGAAAAATAAACATGTTAGGATAATGTCATGCGTGGGATTATTATATATGAAAATATAGAACAATAATTATCTTAATCAAATTCAATTATCAAACTGAATGGTAGTTGAACTGGGTCAACACATTCAGGCAATTCGCTGATTATTTGAACTTTTGTTTTTAAATTTGACAGTCAAGAAGTTACATAACCTATTGTCAATAATTACCCTGCTCGAGAGCAAGGTTGTTTAGCTATCCAAAGCTATTTTCGGAAAAAATCTTGCAAAAAGTGCATGTTTCAGATCATTCAATAAACCAATTCTGTGCCAATTATTTTACACTATCCGCTAAAGGAAACATTTCAACATAAGTTATGATCAATCAATCTAGTTTTTCTAGAGATTTTGCTTACGCTCTCTGTATTGCAATGACTATAATACTTTTATTATTTTATTTCCTGCTCGATTAACTTTCCACTCGTTAAATTCTGAATTGGGTCACAGTTTAGTTAAATTTATCCATTCTGTATAAAAAACTATCGAAATGACAAATTTAAACACAAATTAAAAACATTTGCGAAATGATTCACAGCCATAAGCAAAGAAATATAAAATATTTTTTTCAATTGTGAAGCTTTGTATGTTCTCTAAATTTTCCGAAAAGTTGACCAACAGTCCATCAATAATCACTATCCTCGAGTTGACAGACATAACCGGAATTGAAGAATGGCTGAATTAATTCAATAACACATTTACACGGTTCATTACCTTATTGTATTTTATAAAACGAAGTAAGAAAATATAAACGAACAATGAATGTTTTGGGGCTCACCGATGACACTGACGTTGCTCATTGATCCACTATATCTGTACGTTGAACTGCTTTCGGTAGGTTTTTGACAGTTAGATTCATGGTTAGTTTCATTCAGTTGCTAAAATATAGAGTTTATCTCATTACAATGCTGTTACTGGAGTAATTAAGCTGTCTGTTACCAATTCGACCTGTTAGTGATAGTTATAATTAGGATTAGTAGGTTGTACCGTAACTTACAATAACATATAAGTTTGATTTATACTGATTAGGGTTTTAGGTATACTGAGTAGGGTTAATCGGATAAAAATATGCGTACTACGAATCATTCCCTGAAAAGTAGTTCACCGCATGTTCCAACAATCTTGCTGGTTTAATAGCCCACATTGTCTGTAGCATGTGAGCTGCAGCTTGTTCTGAGTCTACGACTCGACCAAATATTTGATTTACTATACTAGAGATACTCTCATACACCGAAGGCCGGTACTGACCCTGGACTGGGTTAATATCATAAGTACGCAGTCCCTGGTCGTCAACCTGAGTCTCTTTAGTACCGTATTTCAGTGAAATAGAATAGTTCCGTTTCGTGCTAGCTTTGTAAATTTCATAATATATTTTCTCTAATTCGATCATAAAACGTTCCGTTGCAATAGCTCTCGTAATAGGTGTTCCATCGAGATGTGCTCGTATTTGTTGATAAGAAGGAGGTTCACCGCCGCCTAAATAGACGGATTCTTCATCAAACATGTCTGAAAGAGAGCTAACAGATACTATCGATTCCTGTTTAGGTTCACTAGTATTGTCGAATAAGCTAGAGCTGTTGCTTTCAGGAACACACCGACAAACATATCCTTCTTTGGCCACTGAAGTTTCTAAGGATCGTTTGTGGTGAGTTTTTAGCAAAGGGGTGACAGTTAGATTACTAGAAGAATAAAGTTCTTCCTGGAAATTTTCATCGATTTCATGTTCCATTTTAGAACGCTTGACGCGTTTGGTTAGTTTACAACTATACTTATCGGGTATATCCGAGCGTGACAGAGATGAGTTTCTATATTTTTCGTACCGATTGCAATCACACTGGCAGTCTGAAAATATTGGTGCGATATTATTATATTACGTGAAATTATTACACATTTACCTCTTGGGTTGTAATGCACACTAGCAGATAACTTCAGCCTTCTACATTTGGGAGCGATCGTTGGAACTTGCACTTTGAAATCGTGATCTTGTAAGGGATCAGAACATGGCAACGGAGGGGGCCTGTTTACCTTGTAGTATGTTTTAGGAAATCTGTAGGCGATTAGTTTGAAAAATGCGTGTTCACTTCACCAATCAATCATTCAATCAATCAATCTTACCGGATGCAATCAGGATCAAGTGGTACTTCAATGTCTGCGTCATACTTGTTATCCACTTCATCTGGACATGAGTTTATTATACGTTCGACATTGTAAGAAGTATGTCGAAGGCATGGACAAAACGGTTTTGGTGGTTCTTCCATTTCAAAACTGGCACGACACAGGTCGCAATCGTTACAACACTTCTCCCTCACATCCTCGTGGGATGCTCCACAGCTAGTGCATCCTTGAGGCTACAATTAAATATTTGTAACTAATTAAATTCGCTCACTTTCTGCTTTCGTATCTCGATTAAAAAGTAAATCACCCTCGTTTCTGCCGGCCACACTGTCGTGAAAAGCACCAAACAAACCACAATGAGTAATTTGTTCATTATGTTCAAGTGTTCCAGTTACTAGTTGATGATGTTTCGTAAAATATCTGCTATATAATGGAAATGGTCAATATTTTGAAAGAGAACATGCAATCGTTCAACAAAGCGAGCATTTCTTAGTGAGTATTGTTACACGCAAACGTCACGTAGGCTTTGCAGTTTGTCTACGATGCAGGACGTTATTTTTGCCAAAAACTGCAGTTTTCATATGTACAATACTTGAGTGAGAAGGGCGACTATACCTATACTGGTCTCTCTATTAAATGCACAAGTTTTATTGTTGCCGGTGGTTGTAGTTAAAATATGAACAATAAACAACTTTCTTATAGTTCTCGTATCCATGTTATTTATTTTTGTTTTGAAAAAGGAATGACACAGTGTGATACTGATTGCTAAATAAGATTTCGATATAGTTGAATTAGGTATTATTAACATTAAAATAAATACGATGTCTTACCGAATGGGATGCATATATGTACAAACACCTTATTGTCATTTTTGCGTATCATAATAAGTTGGCGTTAAACCGACACTGGAAGCAACTGTTTTTGTATTAAGTTGTATGCGTAGTAGCGTTGGTTATGCAAGTCACGTTCTTGCTAGAACTGAATAGGGCGTGAACTGATTTCAGTTACATAATATTTGTTTGCAGTGTGAAGAATTGTACTTAATAGATTTATTTATTTTGAGTTTTTTTGTATCATCTGTTTTACTTATTTTTACGTTTCGTCTCCAACTCATCGGCGCATTTGCAGTTTATGTTGAACTGCTAACGCCGCATAACGGTTCAACATACACCGCCAAGTAGACGTAAAATTAATGCTACTTGCAAAACAATTTTCGACCCAGCACCGTGGCTTTTGTTTCTTATTTTTACGTTTACGTGCGGCTTTTTTTCTTATTTTTTCGTAAAAAAGTTATGTATGCTTTCAAAATGCAAAACACTGGTTTCAAAGCTACTAGATTTTGAAATTTTTGCTAGTTGATGGCCACACAAGCTCACTTCGACGATACCAGTTTCTGGTTTCCAGTTCCCAATGCACTGAAAATAGAGGCAAAAAACTACAACATGTAACAAACATAGATTTTTCAGAGCCTGCAGGACCAGTTTTCAGACTCAAATGAATGCCTTATAAGTTTCTTTTGAATGTTGTCAGGATCTGACTGCTGGGTATGGAAATACAGGGAGAAACATGTATGAAATTGAATTGTTATTGCCGTTTTTCGTACGTATTAAGCTTTCCCATCTCCGTAAGAAATTGGCAAGTCATATCGAATGTTAATTTTGACTGGCTACCGAGATCACCCGATTTGACGCAACCGGACTTTTTTGGTGTGGATATTTCAAGGCATACGTTGCTAATCCAAGTAGCTCAACTCAAAGATAACATACGACGTGCAATAGCCACCATATCGACAGATATATTGGCCAGAACGATGGGAAACGCCGAAAAAAGTGTACATCTCCTTGAACCAAAATAAATTATGAAAATCAGTGCGATTTATACCAGCTAAATTATTCTTTATCATTTCTAACCCAGTAGCCTCCTCAATTTGTGATCCGTCCGTGTAAAACATTTGCTCAAAGTCAATATGCCTGAACTAATTTGAAAATATTTTTGGGAATCCATCGAACGTAGGTGATCTGAGATTCCACGGACTTCGCTCTGCATGGATGTGTCGAAAAATAAAGTTGAGTCAGAGACATTTAGGATGCATCACGGATAGGAATATATCTTGAACAGTTGTTTTCCTGTGACATATGGTTAAAATATGCTGTCATGAATCTTGCTTAAGATTGAAGTTCGACTAGCCTTTCGAAGTTATTAATAACCAAACGATTCAGTACCTCACGGTAGACCTTCAAGACGCATCCCTCGCACACCCACCAGACTTTCAAGACACTAATTCCGTAGTTTAAAATTCGAAAAATTCGGATCGAAATCCAGATCAAGAATTCAGTTCATGAATTTAGTCCTAGAATTCAGTTTCGAATTCAGTTCAAGAACTCAATCCAAATAAGGCTTTATACCACGCATATCTGTTATTAGTGAAAGGGTCCCGTCTAACGCACACGAAGAAATGTTCGATTTTCGACCATGGTTCACCTTTTATACTCGACCAGTTGAACATCGGGACCGATATGTGCCTGATTACCTCAAAACCTTCGTCCGAGTGCGAAAAAGCCAAGCAAGTGATGATTATTCTTCATTGTTTACAAAAGTTTGAGAAAACCAATTTCCAATCATATTGTTGATGGCATGGAGAAAGAATTATGTTATTTCGTTTACACTGAAAGACTGAAATCAGCTTTTTGGCGAAAAAATTACTTGATTTTCTAATTTTAGTTAGTTTTATGAGACAACTAGAAAAATCTTATTTCAGATTTTTAAATTCTCATTCCCTTAATAATAATAATAAAATATTAGTTGAAATGACTATTTTTAATGACTTTTTGGCTAATAAACTTGTTAATAAAACCAATTTAATTTTTGTCTTCTTTGTGCTGTCTTTCAGCAATGATGGTGATAGAAATATTGCTGGTTTGTGTCCAGAATATTCGCCAACTAAACACTCTCTCTAAAAACAAAATTAAAAACAAAAGTTTTTTTTTCAGTAAAGTAAATTATTAGTAAATTAGTTATTTTGGAGATTTTGTTGTTAAAATCAACTAATTCAAAAGCAGTAATACGAATTAGGCGCAGAGTTAATTTCTGTCGTTCCGAGTACGATTAAGTTCTATTCATTCCTTTTTGAAAAGGCACCCCACAGTGAAGTAAGACGTATTCACCACAAAATATCAATTTTACAGTGTCGTTCTGGTGGTTAGAGTATCTTTTTTTATTACAGTTTCATGTTGAAATTAATTAATTTAATACGCTAGTGGTACTTGCATAGCGAAGTATGAGCGAACAACCAATGACTCGAGGCAGCAAAACTTAAAATAATTTTAATGTTTTATAGTATTGTACAAATCTCCAAATAACTAGTAGAACGCGCCCCTTGAGTCAATTAAAGAGTGTATCGAAAATAAGCTATCCACAAATTTTTCTTATTTTTCTTTCAAATTATGATAAAAAACGATATTCTATTCAAACTAAAAATTGATCCTTTATTGTACGAGGTTAAATTTTAGCATAATGAAAACCGGTTGAAATTTTCGTTATTTCTTCACGAATTTTCGAACTTTTGATAGAACACTCTTCATCAAATTTCGGACAAATGCTGCATCGCATTTTTTGGACGCTTGAGACCTAATTTTTTTTGCTAAGTAACTTCGATGGGTCGAAACTGAGGGCAATTTGGTGGATTGATATTTTTCTCAACGAAATTTATACCCTTCTCCGCAAGCCAATTGAGAGTGGTTTTGGCATAGTGAACGCTAAATCCGACCAAAACAGTGCCCAAGTAGCAAATGTAACTTATTGAGCTTTCAAAATGTTTTACAATTGATTTAGAAATGTTATTTATGTTAGATATGTTTAGAAATATATATTAAAATTGGTTGTGCAACTTATCACTGTTAAGTTACACAATACTACCGAAAAAATCACTGTAGAACAACTTTAAGTGCATCTAAAACAATTGTGCAGTAAATCACCTTGTTAATGTTTCAGTAGAAACTCTACAAAAAATTTCACATCGTCATGTAAACTATAACAATTGTGCAACTTATCAAAAACTTTCTAAACGGCTGTCATAATTGTACCGGGCACAATATACGTCAAAAATGCTATAAATCTCTTGTGGAAGGAAAATTAGTGAAATGATTGATGCTCTCCGCAAGGCAAAAAATGCTAAGCCGAATTGAAAACCTTGCTGTAAAAAATATTTTTCTGCAGAGTCCGCATTGTTTTGGCTACCTCATGATTTTTTAGATCAGCGTGCGCAGTTTTCTTCAGTTTTAGAAAAACATTGATATAAAATTCAAAACTTTCAAAAAAGTTGTGCAAGATGTTTGAATTGACCGTAAAACTTGCAGACATGAGATTATTATCAGAAAAGTTGCAGGAATACAGCGTTATATACGCAATGAAAACAAAAATCAATCAGATAATTTATATTCGGTTTTCATCTCGCGAAAAAAAGCTAACCTGACATCACTTTTTTAAAGATATTAAACAAAAAGTTAATTTCATCATAGTTACTCCCACAGTTATATATTACCGCTTGTGCCACTTGTTTTTGCAACTCCAGCACACGGACTTGCCAAAATAATACCTACAGTGCGTATCACAAAAGTCGGGCCCTCTAAGATAAATGACTATACTGTATTGTTGTTTAATTCAACTAGAAGATTAAAACTGATAAAAAACAAAACGTAGAGAATTTCTATCCGAAATATTAACATGTTAATGTTTTCTGTTATTTAGATAATATATGTCATTACATTGGGTGAACCATTTTCTATTCAACTCACTGTTACAATCGATATCATATTGGAAAATATTCAAGAAGAATCATTTCGAGATTTGACAGGTTTAATTGCACATTAGTTTGATCAAAATCGTCTGAGAATTTTAAGGAATGTTTGAATACACGTATTTTAAATACCATTCCGATGATTCTCATTAAAAATAATAGACTGTTATTTTCACAGAAATTTGTGTATAATCATCAAAACACGTTAATTTAAAGGCGCTTGAAAATTTCGGGCGTACGAATACATGTTTCACCATAAAAATGCAGTTCGTTGTCGATTTTTCATTTACAAAAACACAAAAGATTAATTCAACAATATGTAGCATTATCATTTCTCACGTGCAGATTATTTTACAAGATCCATGTTTGTGTTGACAGCAATTGTATTGAAAATCAAATGTAAAACTTATATATTAGAAATAATGTTTGTTATGTTTTTGTAAACGTCATTCCATTTTTTGTTTACATTACGTAGTCGATTGCCCGAGTTTCACAATTGTTTTTTCGCTGATTTAATTACTGCCTTTTTGATGGGATCGACGCATGAACTTTTGTATCAGTTGAACAATCGTTGTGAATAAATGTTCGTAATAACGGATGAACTTGAAAGTATGTTGCACAACACAGAAAAATTGCGCTTTTCCCATAACACAACAGTTACTAGAATAGTGATATGAACTAATAAATTGCACAATCGGTAGAAATATAACTTAACTTAACATGCTACTTGAGTGGAGGTGTACTACGCTTCTTATACACCCAAACATCCATTTACGTAATAATCGGGACTACGTAAATCGAATTATGACGTAAAAACTGTTTACGTTATTTGGAATTTTCAACGTAAAACAAAGTTAGCGTTATTTGGAATTTTCAACGTTAAAAAACTTTTCCTTATGCATATGTATGATTAGCATGTATAATATATTGGATAGTTATGGAACGAAAATTATGAGTATTTACAGGAAAAGGATGTAAGCAGCATCAATTTCCAAGATGGCGACTTCCGGTTTATTGATATTCCTTGAAAACCTTACAATATGGGTATTTTCGGAACGGGTTTGATTAGTAGATGTCGGAAAACGATGTTTGAGGTGGTTCTGAATTCCATGATGGCGACTTCAGGTTTATTGATATTCCTTGAAAACCCTTACAATATGGGTATTTTCGGAACGGGTTTGATGAGTAGATGTCGGAAAATGATGTTTGAGGTGGTTCTGAATTCCAAGATGGCGACTTCCGGTTCAACCTTAGTTACTCAATAAATTGAAAATTAAATTAAAAAAATATAGCTAATATAATTTTACATTACATAAAACATTGGACGGATTACAATAAATATTTTATTCATCAAGTTACTATTGACACTTCCGTTTTCATGTAGTTGCACAGGCGGGAGGCGAGAGGATATCTCACCACAAGAAGTGAGAAGTGACGCAGAAAGCAAGCGGGGAACGCAAACTTTCTGCGCACAATAAACAACAAGACAATACTAGCTATCTCTCTTTGTGTGGATACGATACGCACTGCTGCTGAACAATACCATATGATCGACAGTGGCCGATCATTGTAGTATAGTTAAACCTCGCTTGAGTAATATGTATTATATTAAGAACTAGGCTAAGCTTGTAAATAAAGTTTCCTCAATTTAACCTGAAGTGAAGTACTCTGCTTTACTTTGTTATATTCACTTCAACAGAATATTTTTTATTTCAATTGCAGTTAGTGTTATTATATTTTCTAAGCAATCAAGAATAGTATTTTGAATTTTTTTTTAATAACCTTGCCGTTATCCGGATGCAGTTAATACTATGCCAACATCGTTTTGTTTTGAAACGTGTGCAGTCCAAATGTTGCTTTTGTTAGTTTCTAACTAATGTAAATGTACCTTACTTGGGTTAATGTTCTTATCTAAGGTAAATGTACCTAACTAAGGTAAATGCACATAACTTCGGGTAGACGGATCGAACGAAGCGGTAACAGATTTGTATGCCAGAAGCCACCGCTTTCGATTGGTCATTGGACGACTCAGACAGCGTCAACGCGGTTACCTTGTCCTCGCTGTGAAATTAAAGTTTTGATAGCAAATATTGCGGTTTCGTAACGGGGACTCCGAATCAACTAAGGCATAGCAACTAGCTTTGAATAGACCGGACAAACGGGTGGATTACAGGCAGAAATTCGAAGCCTTTTTTTATTTTAGAATTTCTTTATTCTCATAATGAAAAATATTAACATTTGGCATGTGAATTATTTTGTTACGTTTATGTATTTAAAAATCTCTAGATGATTCCCATGCCCACACATTTTTGAAAAACTTCTCATATATAAGGGCCATTAATATTGCATTCTCCGCGTCCGAGCTTTCTCTCGACAGCCCTGATACAAGTATCTCCAAACACCGTACGCACTCTGTATACGAAATTATCAATTTTATTCAGTTGAAGCGTATGTATTTGCTTTAGATCGAGATACATTTGCTTCTAAAGCAAATTTTCAGTTTTTTTTCGTCGAATGCCTTATCTGCTTCGAATGCGAATCTTCTTGAAATCAACAACGATTGTTTTTAGTTACGATAACACCAGTTTTTTCGTTACGCTTAATTGTTTAATTTATTTCAGTTTATTTGTTTTGGATGGGAAAACGTACGCACTCGTCAGATTGCGTAGTTTCGAATTGAGCTGTTATAAACTGACGCAGTTTTATCTCTTTAGGTAACATGCATATTGTTAGCGATAAAGTTTCAAAGCGGTCTGAATAGCTGACTATCCATAGCTATACACTTCTTTCTCCTAACGTGACTGTGCACTGGTTAGCAAAAATGTTTTCACTCTGTAGAATGTTAATTTGAGATTTTTAAATTTTGTTCAGGGTTAGTAAAAGTTTTCGTTGACAATTCATAATATTTTGTTTGGTTTCTTTTCAGATATTCGCTTATTCATAAACGCTTAGACCTATATGACATATACACTCAACCCTGAAGTTGCATAAGACTAATTCTTTTGGCTATAATCACACTGAATACCTTGGAAGGTTTCTTGTTATAGGAGGGCATAAATAGAAGTTGTTTCTTATCAGTTCACCACAACATGCAGTCTTTCAGTTACTTATTGATTGATAGTTGCTTTTTCAATTTAGCTTTCCATCCGGTTAAGCCAGCTGTTATTGATTGATCGTTTATTGATTGGATTTCCTGATTTCTGTGTTGTTGTTTCAGGGGTCACCGTTCCACTAATTGGTTCCTCGTCTTCTTCGTCTTCGTAGTTATCCTCATCGTAGTCATCCTCATCGCCATCTTCTTCAGTATCGTGTTCATGCGTTCCGTAAAGCTCGTCGTGACTATAACGCTCCTGACATATCTCACACGGAGCATCGTACGGCTTGATCTGTTCGAATAACGGATTAGGATCGTTGACTTTGTCGAAGCAGATGTCTGAATAGGACTGCTGCTCCGGCGTACATGGTATTTCTTCTTCCTCGGACGAAACCGGGTAATGGATGCGATTTTTTCTGGCAGGCTTCAGCTCAATCACGTGGCGATTGTATTTATGCAACCGTTCTTCCATTATACGGGATGATGGTTTCGCCTCCGGAGATATTTTGATAGCGTTTCCTAGAAAATGCAAGTCCGCTTCCGAGATGGAGACGGCTTTCTTCCTAGCGGCTACAGCAGCCAGATGCTGGCTGACGGGATCTGCAAAATATTTCCTGAAATCAGATGAGAAAGTGACAAATTTAATTCAGTATTAGTTTTGTATCTGACAAGTATGACAGCATTGAATTTAAAGGTAATTAAAATACTTCAGGATATCGAAAAATAGGTTATCAAGATTCGTCGAACGATAGAATTTTTTCAATTTCAAATGTTTCTAAACGAATAGAATTCTCGTTTCTGAGAGAGAGAGATAAACGAAATTATTCTGATTGTTCAGGAATTGATATGCTTTATTTCAAGAGCCGTTAAAAATTAGCTAAGCAAAGTGCGTTATTTTACCGATTCGCTTCGCATTACGTTGTCATTCCTATGTTTCCAGTGATTGTTACTCAATTTAGCTGGATCCGAATTCCGGTTCTGGAATTATAGAGTTTCGAAATTGTTTCAATTGTCATAAGCATACATAATACATAAGCATTAAGTTTGTTCAACCATCAACTTACAAAATATGCTAATTGAAATAGTTTAGAGCAGGTATGACAACTATGGGGGGTAAGCAAAGCACTTTTTGCCCCTCCAAAAGATTAATTGGAGTGGCCATGCCCTCCCAATATTTTGTCAACTGGAACAAATATTTGAAAATTTGCTTGAAATATCTTATGATATAACACCTTTTTCTGTTATCTAATTTACTGCAATGTGAAATGTGCTATACTGTACCACTTTCGAATATTGGTTATTACTGGAACAGTAAGAAAAATGTTTGTCAAAACATTCGGAAGAGAAACTAAACTTGATTGCTTGGTTGCTTTGCTCACTAACCTCTCGGTTCCCCTTAGAAAAATGTTTTATTGCAAAGTTTAATCATCTATAGTAATAATTTTTTGTACCCTCTCCCCAAACATTTCATGAAACTTGCCGCCCCTGGTTTAGAGAGCAAAAATTTGGAAATTCTCGTACGTATTTTGAGTCGTTACTTTAAATGATGGATTGAAATTTACAACACACATCACTCTGTATTTCCGGAACGGGGAATCGGACCCGGATGAGTTTCAATAGGAATCTAAATCATAAAACCTTTCGTTTGAATCACAGCTTATAATATCCTTCATTTGAATAATAGAAACCGAGAACCGGTATAACAGATTTGAAAGCACAGAAGACAGCCATCCAAGCTAGTCAATGAATACATACTCGACTGATCGATCAAAACGATTGAATGTTGATTGATTAAATTGAATGACATTGAATTTTCACTCGCTTCATGAATGTGTTAGTGTAGAAGTCAGATGATTTACGCCATTTTATAACACTTCCGCAAGAGAAATAGACTATGCTGACTACGGTACGCCTCTCTGTTGATTCCTAGCAAATCTTAACAGTTTATGCTGGAATTCTAAGAAGAACTGGCCCTTTAGAACTTAAAAATCAGCGCGAAAACGTGCAAAATCGTAGGAGAAGTAGAAAACCAATTCAATCGGAATCGGTTGTTGCGCTAGAGTCCGCATTGATTCGAATTTCACATGGAATTCCGAATGAAAATTTTTCGCCCGGAAGTTATTTCGAACTACACATGTGAGCTGTATCGAATAAAAGTGGCATAACTTTTACACTAACACATTCATAAAACGGCGAAGATTAAATGCCATTTTTAACGTCACTGTCAATTGGGTTGATCGTGCACTCAAAAAACTAGCAGTCGTTCTTAGTCCATCTAGGTTCATTTCTTAGTCCATCTGGGGAAGAATGCTCTAGACAAGGAGTAGAGAGGTTCATATGTAAGTTCGTTATAAGTCACTATCACACTTAATGTAATCGTCTGCAAAAGTGCATACTTGCTCAGTGGTTTGTCATAAAAAAACTCACTTGTTCGAATTCATTTAAAACTTGACATTTTGCGTTTCGTTTGTATATTATATAAAAAACAAACTTTATTTTGCTGGTACACCATTATCACTGCTGCTGGAACTCCACTATGGCTTATTACTGTTTTCACAGTCTTAACTTTAATCATTGTTTGGCTTACTTTGGAAGCTGCGGACTGTCCTTGTAACCACACTCGCACGAGTTTGCGTTAGCGAATTTGGGTACTTCGTCTCTTGGTGCTCGGTTAGGCCGAACAGTAGCCAAATCCAGACTCGAACAAACATCCCGGATAGGGTGAAATTCTAGCGGATGCGATTCTTCGCACGTTTGCAGCTTGCAAAACGGAAACGGAGGAATAGTTGCTGCTTTCAAAATATGTTGTACACATTCGCACTCATTTTTTTGACACTTGGAACACTTAATTGCCATACTATTCACTATCACTAGCAGACTCAGGCCGCATATCACAATCAGCTCTAACTTCATGTTGAGTGGGAGGAATCTGATTTTCACCTCCAAATGCCGGGTTATTTCTGTACGTATGCTTTTCTGGAAATGATAGCGCCGCGTGCCAGTTCAAAGACTTTATACTGGTTGATAAGTTCTCTTGGAAAATGATCCATACCATGAGTTTCATACAAGGTTAACCAAAGCCACAACGTGTGTTCTAGACATTGCATTAGATCGCTTTTAATAGTTGTGCAATTTTGTGCTATAGTTGTGGTCACATAGCAGCACGAAAAGTTGATAGTTATTGTTGAGACCGAAAAAATGTTTATTGATGGTACTTGGTAGAGTCGCCGGTTACTGATATTGTTCTTCCCAGGTTCAAGGTTGCTAGCATATTTACCATAATATGAGGGAGGTGCTATATAATAACCGAGATATAGGTTGAGGTCTGCGACCATTATGACAAAAGTTGTAAACATTGATTTACAAAGGAATTTCTCGGTACAGGAAACCAACATTTTACCAACGAATAAAAATGCCTCCAAAAACGTCTTTTGTTGTTTTTGGTACAAACTTTAGGGTGCTAATTGGGTGTATTTTGTGAACAAATGTCTGTGTGTGACAAATATTGTAACTCAATTTTCTCGGAGATTGTCAAACCGATATTCACAAAGGCCTTATGGTTCCATACAAAGTTCCTGAATTTCATTTGGATTGGACTTTCGGTTCCGGAATTACAGGGTGATTTGCATAAAAAAAATGAAAATAACGTAAGTCACATGTGTAGAAGATGGCTCAACTGATTTTAATCATCTTAGATCAAACTAAGATGCCATAAAAATGTCCTGATTTTTATTCAGATACAACTTCCGGCTCCGGAGATAGGCTATTTATAGTAAAAATGTCAATTTCAAAAGTATTTTTTATCTAGTTTTCAGATGAAGATAGTCTATGACCTGTTGTGTCAGCGTTCAGAATATTAAATTCTTTCAGTGTAACTGCGCTTTACTATGAAATATTTATCTAGATATTATGTAACATTATATTAGTGTGTATATGACAATGACAACCTAAAAATATAAGATAAAAGTACACGCTCTTTGAACATAACTCATGGCTGGAGTTGCGATTATTCAAATTCATAAACTGGAACAATATGTCAAAATTTGAGTATGGATACAAGTAAAATAAACTCGTTGCCATGAGTTCTCTCGCATTTATTCATACATTAGAGTAAGAGTTGAGTTTTTAAACATTTGAGTGAAAAAAATACTTCTTGCAGTTCAGTGCGTTTTCATTCTCGGAATATTCTTATCGAAATTAACAATGCAAAAATACGTCGTTTTCCAATGCCGTTTCTAGATCCGGTTTTAAAAACATGAATCAACGTCAATCATAGATGTTTTGTGGTTTCAATTATGCTTAGTGAAACGCGCAACATAAGGATATCAAAACAACTCAATTTGTACTCCAAACCGTTCAAAAGGAAACGGTTTTGAATCACTATTTTGCACATTCAAAAGCAAGAAGAATAACTTTGTATATGAAAATAACGAAGAAATTTTTTTTCATTTTGAGAGCAAGGAACTCAAATTTTGAGTTGAACTTACTCAAATTTTGAACAAAATATTTTTTTTCTTATTTTGAGTAAAAATTACTCAAGTTTTGACAATTTCGTCCCTTAACGTAAAAATGAGTAGATATGTGGTAACTCAAGTTTAGAGTACGTGCACTTTTTATGAATTTGGATGATGTGTCACTCAATTTTGAGTTATGTTCAATGAGAGTGTATGGTCTGAGGAAGAGCTGGTCTCTTTTTCGATTGACCTTCAAGCAATCAACATGTTTTATTTACCGAAATACCTGAAAAGTTCTTTCCAGATACATATTGTTTCGGACATTATATGACCAAATAAACTCATATAAGATTTTCTTAAAATCGAATTCAAATGAAAGGACTGAAAATTTTCTGAATTTTACCCAAATCCGACTTCCGGTATCAGAATTACAAGGTGCTAAGTTTTCGAAATTTCAAACCGTCTTAGAAAATCGTACGAATTGGGTTCACGAATGTTCCAGTTTGTTGATCATGCTAGTTTATCGCCATACGAACTGTTTTTGGATATAATAGACCCGTCAATTTTCAATTTGAATGATCCAAAATTTACTTTACCGGTAAACAGTTTTCGGTTCCGAAAATACCGGGAAAAGTTGTCAGAATGTTTAAAAATGGACTTATTTCTCTTTGTATAATTGAATCGATTTTCTCTAACTTAAGTTCAAATGTATTATATAATAGTAGTAGAATTATGCAACAGAAGTCTTTTAAACTAGTTTCTAAACCTTTTTGATTTGTAGTATTTTAATGAACCCTGCCACAAGGTGGATTGGAACAGTTTTTAATATATTTTTCATTCATCTCAAATTTCTAGGAGATGAACTAATTTCAACAGTATCAGGCTCGTTTAATTAAATTTGTTTTTGGGTTATGGATAAAAATTTTCATATATGGCTGCCACTTATATCCTTAGTTTTTCGCTCTGTTTTTCTATATTCGCACTTTTTTATACTTTCAGTTTTCTCGAAGATTGATGAGCCGTTTTTCAAGCCTAACTTGTTTGAAAGTTACTATTGGGTTGTGGGTTGGGTTTCGTAGATATAATTGTAGAGGTGATGTAACCGACACACCGTGTTATTTCCCTACTAACCAAAAGATCAGTGACTGATTAAGCTTAAGCAGCTCACGAAGTTCATGAACAGCATTGTAAGTAGCCCATTTTTTAAGTAATTATACACACTTGAAAGTTCGCACGACGAAACCGAACGAACGTCTAAGCTGCTTCTCTAATACATTATTCAGCTTCTATGCAGCGAGAATGTTCTACGGAACTTGTTCTGTGCTTTGAAGTTGTTGAAAGTTCCAAGCGTGCTCTTAAGGTGCGGAACTTGTTCTGTACTTTGAACTGTCAAAACTTACCGTATGTTTCCTTAAGTAGCGAGAACATTTACGCGGAACTTATTCTGTACTTTCAAGTTCTAAAAAGTTCCTTGTGTACTTTTAAGTAGCAAAAAAGTGAATTTTCTTAAGTAACTGTGGAACTTCTGGTTGATTGGGTTTTCATTCGCTCAATTCTCTCGGAGATGGATTAGCAATCTTAGGTCGTTTGAAGTTACTATCAGATCATTGATCAAATCCGAAGATCATTTGGTTTACCGGATGGGTTCCGGAGATGTAATCGTATAAGAGACGCTTTTTTCGCGCTCGATTTTCTCGGGAATGGATAAATCGATTTCAACAATGTTATGATCTTTCGAAATCTTCTATTGTGTTGAGGATTGTGCTTTAAGATCACATAACCAGTGTTGGCGATTGCCGAAAATTTGACAAAAGCTGCTATATTGCTATCTATATTGTTTACAACATTTTCAATCCGGTAGAAAATGCTACAAGAACTCGAGTCTCTCAAGGCATTAACCGTGAGAGAATTTTGCTACATTTCTTCGCTCCATTTCATACTCAGAGTATTTCACGCCTTTAAAAAAAAATTTACAGTCTGATAATGATCGTTGCTGTGTGGAATTTCCCAAGAGAGAATCGCAAGTTGACAATTACCGCAGAAAATCGAGTCGTTGATTCAACTTGATGATTCTCATACTAGGTTGCAATATTTCAAAACCCTTGTGTGGAGCATTCACGGACATTTTCGTAGACACAACTTATACAAAGGTTTTATGCACATAGTTAGAATAAGCGGCAATAGTAAAATGGATTCTATCGCAATTATCAACTGCCTGTATAGAATCGGATCGCGAAACGAGAATAAGCGACCGTTTGTTGCTTCAGAGAAGATCTCCACAGCAGCGTGCTAACCTTTGATTCTCAGAAATGTCATCAAGAGAAATTCGCTCTCGCACTGGAGTCTATTCTATGTTAAATGAGCCATGCCGGGTTTTTTTTTGTTACGATGATTTCCGTCTCTCTTTGATGGCACTGATTCAATCGTTGAAGAGTTGCCAGTGAACGTTCTTTGATACGATAAAAGCCATCCTTGCACATAACTGATACTTCTTTCATTTAGGTTTTGGTATCTCATGGGTACCGGTTTGCGCTAAAGTGCACAAGACTGTTTAGATTGTTTTGATTGATTCTTCTGGTTCCGGAGATGGAATCAAATAAGCGACGTGACCGATGAACCGATCATTCAGCAATGTGATGTTCATTTCAATACTACTATTAGGACATTGATCAAGTCACATGGTTTTCTGTTCGGATATCGGAGATATAAACGTAAAAGTGGCGCAAACACACTTATTTTACCTGTTTTCTCGTAAATGGATGAACCGGTTTTAAGGTTTAAGACGCAATAAATAATTTTAAGATTTGTGGTGCAATAAACAAACCGCCATTTGTATTATTCGCTTAACTTTCACGGAGATGGCTCAAAGGATTTCAAAGACTTTTTTTTTATAAACAAACCTTTGCGGAGAAAAAATCTTATTTATGACCTAACCTTCAAAACGTAGTTTTTTATCCTTTAAATTAGTCTAAGAGATGTCTGAACCTGGTTTGAAAAAATCCTAACTATTGTGTTAGTTGAAAAGTTTTCAAGGTTGAACTACTCCTGCAAACCATATTTTTAAACGATTGACGTTATTTAGTATGGTTAAATCCTGCTATCCGTTCAAGAGTTTCCAAGGTTTGGTTTGCATAAATAGTTTGTGGTTCGAGCACATTTGAAATGATGCACACCTAAAAAAACGAAATGCAACTCTGCGTGAAAAAGGAATTTGGGAAAGGTATTTTGGGAAACTCTTGGAATTAAAATAGTAACACTTGGAGAACGAAACTTATGAGAAGAAGTTTTACAAGTCGCCTGTTCACAATTACAGTGAGACAATTAACTGTAAAACCATTCCAAACCAAAGCAACAGTGAAGATTATATGGAGACATGTGACAGATTCAATAACTAGATCAATGTAAGATTAATGCGGTGGATTTCCAAAAATAGGACAGTTCTTTATTCTCGAAGTTCATGCAGTTTGTATGCATACTAATCATTTAAATCACTGTACAACAGTTTAAGCAAAAATAGTAGTTCTTTTTTCATACACCATTTAATTTAGTAAATCTAAAAGAAATCTGCGGCTTTCGGTCGTTTTGCAGCAGATGGTATATCCAATAGGTTGTCGGTCAAAGTTATTGATTCGGGGAGATTTCTGCCACTACTGTTGGAAGCAGCGACCATTGGTGTTTTTCTTCTAACAATGGCGGCAGGTGATGGTGTCGGTTTTAATTTACTGCTACGTAGAGGTGTTTTCAGAGAACTCGAGGTACAAGGCGAGCGTAACGGACTAGGACTATTAATCAGGCCTAGTTTGTTAGAGGCAAGTCTTCTGGCAGCTGGTGACATGCTGGCTATGCGATCGAAAGTGTTTCGAATCATAGGAGAAGCAATATTTCTTCGAGCTGCTTCTATTGCTTTTGCCTTTTTAGAACGTGATTTCTCGGCGGCTTTTTCAGCCAGCTGGAGTCCCAGTGCTTCTCTCTTAGAAGTTTCTGCAATTCTAAACGATGGTCCCGCAGAAGCTGGATGGAGTGGGGTGTCTCCACCGTCCAAGCGGAAAGGTGTTCCCTCAATTTCACCCCAGGTAAAGAGAGGGCTGTCCGTGACACCGGGACATGGTGACGGACTTTTTACAAAATTGAATCCTCGAACAGCAGGCGTTAATGAAGCCTCGATTAGTTTTCCGTCAACACCAATTTTTTCTGGCAGACATTTAGCTTGTGATCGCGCAGCTTCAGTGATGGCTTGTTTACTTTCCTGTTCATTGAAAGGATTTGATTTCAACCTTGTGTTATCATGCGCTATTTCTTGTTTTTTGTTTGCCTGCTCAATTTCTTCCGCTCGAGTCAATGACACTCCATCCGGAATGTACATAATGTAATTTTTATTACGATATGTCCACATATCCAATTCTTTTGGTTTAGTTTTATTGTTGAACTGGCTCTCTATGCACGGTAGCGCCAAACTATTGCACAAACTTTCCTTGCTGCTATTTTCAGCTGCATAAAGAACAGCAAATTTTTGTCTCATTTTTCTGTCTGCGGCTTCGATAATTTCCTGGAAGCTGTCGTTGTCTTCGCTAGTATAGTTTTGTAAAAAACTATCCAACGAGTGTCCATCCGCGAGTGATTTACTGCTTTTGCTTGAGCTTGCGCTGACTGTAGACCGAACTGATGGAGTATCTTCTGTAGCGAGTGAGGCACTAGGAAGCGGTGTTTCGAACGTGGCTGGGCTTGCTGGAAAAAATGAAACCATTCAAGAAAAAGAACCAAATACTGCAAACATTGATACTCACGCTGCCTGAATAGAGGTGATTTAGAGTTGTACTTTGAAAAAATCTGTCGTAATTTGACTATGTCATTGCTAGCCAGGGCATCTAGGTACTCATTCTGTGCCTTTAGCTTTTGTAGATCCGGAAAAAAATCACGCTGAATTATTTTGGCCATTTCCTGCAATTTAAAAGAAAATTATAAAATATTTCTTGTTTTCCATGCCAATTTACCTCTAAATATGATTCTTCCGTGAGGATTTTTTTCTTATTGGGTCTGGTATTCGGAATTTTGGGCTTTTTGAAAACAACTACTGATTTATCCAGTTCTTTCATAGCCTGCAGAGCCTTTTCACCTGGTTTAGACATTTTTCGATAATAACATAAACAAATTTTTTACGTAAAACTATAATACGTTTCTCGTTAAAATTTCTGGTTTGTTTGTTTTTAAGCAGCAAGCTGTGGCGAGATGGACCGCAATCGGTCTCAGCCGTCGATAAGACATAGCAAAGAAAAAAAAAAGCAGCAAGCTGTCATTTGTCTGATCTAGTACTGCTTAAAACATATGGTTGCACTCTTATAGCAAAGGTGGAAAATTTTAGTAATATCTAAATTTGTTATACACCCAAACCTCCTTTTACGAACCTTATATATGTATGTATGTATGCTTACACACTCTTTCGTCTGCATATATGTGTTAATATTTATACATATAAATGATCGCTTTTACTTCACCAATATTTATATGTATTAAGAAATACAAATATTTGCACACATGTGTACGTATATTAATACATATATACATATATAAGGTACGTAAATGGAGGTTTGGGTGTATTTCATTTGCTTATACACCCAAACCTCCATTTACGTAACTTATATATGTATATATGTATTAATATACGTACGCATGTGTGCAAATATTTGTATTTATTAATACATATAAATATTGGTGAAGTAAAAGCGATCATTTATATGTATAAATATATACACATATACGCAAACGAGTGAGTGTGTAAGCATACATACATACATATATAAGGTTCGTAAATGGAGGTTTGGGTGTAGCAGACCCTGTCAGCTAGAAGCGATCTCAATCTTCAGTTCACCAACGCCATCGCACGGAATTACATTCAACATATCATGTCAATTGTATGACTGCGCAGTGCTGCTGTTTTGGCGCACACGAATTTGACATTTCTCTCCCCTACTTCTATGTACGAGATTCGATGCGGACTCGCCTGAGGGCACAATGCACGCATGATGTCTTTGCTTATAGACAAACCTACAGACTCTTATAGTAACAGGCTGGCGAAAACTTCTTAGGAAGCCAAACGAACCGTAAAATTCTCATGCTCTAGCATAAGAATTTGACGTTTCGTTTGGCTCCCTAAGAAGTTTTCTGTAGTGTTACTATGAAAGTCCGCAGACAGATTCTGTCAGCTTATAGAAAAATTAGTCTACAGCTACGCCATCGCACGGCATCACATTCAGGCTGAGCTAAGTCATCGCGCGGCATCACATTGAACATATGTATGTGTACATATGGTGTGATTTGGAATTTTTCTCATCTAATTGTATGCACGAGATTCGATAGGGACTCGTCTGAGGGCGCCATGTTAGCAAAAAAAAGTATGATTTGTTCGTAAAATGTGAGAGCTAGATATTTTGATCTATGTAGTGTGCACTAATCGTACACACATGAATTTTTGTTACCATTTCGTTTTAGACTCATCAGTGCATAGCAGTTCAAATTGAACTGCTTAATGCGAAACTCGGCAGTTCAATTTGACACACAAATATTACAGTGATATGGCTTCCAGAAACGAAGCAAAGATGTTGGCTTAGATAACATTAGTGTAATAATTCTCGGTTGAGTATTTTGAAAAACATTGTTATGGCTTAAGTGATGAGATTCTACAAATTGTTTACCGTTGGTAATTTGTCTTTTCTTTCTACAAACTCAGTTTGTTTTTACAAACCTTAGTTTGTTTTTAATGAATTCTAGGTAAAAGCAATTCAAAACGATACACTTTATCCAATTGAGCTATAGCTGTATTTGGGTTAGTTATAGAATTTTTCTCATAATATATTCCACATTTGTGCCACTTTACAGAAATTACAAACATCAGTACTTTATTGTACCGATTTGTTACAAGTGAAATGTAGATCATGATGTAGAGTTGAAACAGAACAATTCATTTTATTTATTCGACGAACTAATAATTAATTATTAAATCAAACGTGTAGCTGTAATCTAAGACTCTGAAGCGGTTCGGACTATTCATAAATTCAATATACACGAGAAGCAATGAGTATAATATTTACATATAACAATGTATTGCTGCTATATTTGGTTGCAAAAAAATAGATCTTATGTTCCATAGAAGATAGTGCTAGTCTAAATGTGGATTGGAATAATCCAGTTTGACTGGCGCGAAAAAATACTTTTGAATTTGCTCATTTATTACAGTAGGTGGATGGACCATTAATAAATAAAGCCACATAAAACTATACTACAACGATAATAGCCTTAGTGAATTCATGTCAGTTGATTCAGCAGAAGTTCTTTATAATTATTTTAATCACCTGCATATTTTTGTTACTACAGCATATTATAAAATAGCCATATACTACATTGCTACATAGCAGCATTGGTAACCTGCACGCTGCCAAAAAAATACCTAATTTTAAGTACTTTTCACTCAATAGAGGGGTTGTGTGCAGGAAGCCAATTTTGGGTAAAATGGGTTTTACTTATTTTTGAGTAAAAGCATCAATAGTACTGATTAGGTAGAAACTACGCAAGCGATATAAAAATCAACTTGGGTAATTTGATTTCAGTTTTCGTTCGATGGTTTGAAAAATAAAACGCAAACAATAAAGTCAACTATGATTACTTTATTTATTTAATATTTATCTTTTTACATATTTCAACAATGTAATTATGTTCAGATAGTTTGTTACCGTTACATTTACAAAATTCAGAATGAGTAATAAAATTAAATCTGTTCGCACACTTATGGGAATTCATATTCACTGTACTTTGCAACTGGAGCTGCAACAGTATTAAATCTACAGACTATATCATTGAACTGCCAAGGCTGTTCTATTCAGCTGCTGGAACTGCACCGTTGAGCGATCGAACGCATCTCAATATCTTCCATCGCCTGAAATGATATTGCGGTGTAATTATTATTTTAAAAAGATACTATACGAAGCTACTCACACTGCGATTGATGACAATCATTGAATTATTCTCCCAAAACCGGCAATTTTAAAAAATAATTTCACTCACTTCAAATCAGACCGATAGTTTCTGCAATGCAACACACAAAATTTTTTCACCCAACAGCAACTTATTGAAGTAAACTACACTGTTGAGTGAAAACTACTCAATCGATACAGTACTTTTCACCCAACAATTAAAAACATGCTTGATTACTTCATGTTAGGTGAATTTAAGTCAACCGTTGGGTTTTTTTGGCAGCGTGTGGTGTTTCTACGTGTATTGTTTATCCACCTTTTGGGTACTTGTTTTGCGTTGGCGTGCATATTCAGTCCCTAATCTATTGGACTAGTCGCGTTCTAGTACAAATGGTTAGCACCTTGCTGCGCTGCCATCTATTGGGTTCTAGCTGAAGTGTCATATTATAAATGGTGCCCGCATACGCATGGCTGCCAGATGGCTGACTAAACGCTGCCAGCTGGAAAAATATGGCTGGCAGACATTCTGGTGACCGACTGCCTCACCGCTGCCAGAAATACAACTCAAACGATACAACCGTATCCACCAGGATTTTTCCACATTGAAATCTTTGACATTTTCAGCGAAGGTGAGAAGATGAAAACGCTCGGCTAACTTGGATACAGGCGACTTTGTTTTGTCAAATTGGATTTGACAACCGTCATTGAATCAATTTTGGTAGCCGTCTGGTGGCCATGGCTGCCCAGGTAGCCAAAACGCTATGCGGGTGTGACGAGAGAATTTCAACCCTCTAAGAAAAATAACGTCCAACGGAAGTCCTCTATTGGCCCAATACGTTGAGCCGTTAGTCCGATGAATGTCCAATAAATCTTCTAACGGGAGGCCGATTCGGGACCTTTGTTTGCCGATTTCGAAACAGATCATTGACCGAGTGCCATATTTTTCGTTCAACAAATTTGGCAGACAGCTATTTTCAGCTATTTTCAATATGAGGAGTTGGACTACTGGAGAAGTTTGGAAATTTTTATCCACCTAGTTTTTTATATGAGCACTACATATCTGTAGAATATTTCAACTTCACGTAGAATAACTACACATTTTCTTTCTATAACACCCAATTTTCTCACTATTTTTGTGGAAAAAAAACAAACCTTTCTAACAAACTCGTTCAACAAACGCTCAACAAGATCTAACCGCTTTCCCAGTGGGAAACAACATCATGGTGGAAATCGTTATTGACTATGAAATGATACAATACTTCGAGAATATTTCCTAGGCGCTATAATTACTGCAATATAATATATACATGGCTAAATGCAGTCTGCAAAAACTTCGAATGCAAAAACCGGATAAAAACATCTGTTTTGGAAGAGCCAGTTAAGTTCTTGTCCGGTTTTTACATTCAAGGTTTTTGTCTGGCCCTTGCAAAAATCTGGTTTAAAACGATTCTTGTATTGTCAAATCCGAGTCCAGTTTTTGCTCTCAAGTTTTTATCCACGTTTTGCATTCAAAAATACCTGACGGGTTTTTTACCTATTTTTATAAACATAAAAAATAGGTATACAATTCGCTCGAAGTTTAGAAAAGTGTCATATATCAATCGATTCAGCTCGACGAACTGAGCAAATGTACGTGTGTGTATGTGTGTGGGTCTGTATGTGTGTTGTCAACAAAAAGGTCGAGATCTCAGAGATGGCTGGACTGATTTTGATCAAACTAGTCACAAATGAAAGGTCTTCCCGTCACCCTGAACGATATTGAATGGTTCGACATTACAGGGTTACGGTTACGGTCATATGCTTTTCTAGAAGTAAAGCCTTTTCTGTATTATTTTCACATGCCAGAAAGTTAAATACTGTCTTCAATTCTCGCGTTTTTTTGTGATAACGGCCAATAAGCCATCTATCCACATTCACTTTGAAGAGGTATTCCGAAAGACTCGATGCTCACTGATAGTATGTTCACATTAGCGCTGATATCAAGTGATATGCGGATATAATTGATATCCGATGATATCATGTTCCATATCACTTGATATTCCATACAATTTGATGTCAACGCATATGACCATTTGAACATGATATCCGGAATATCATGAACGATATCATGTCGAGTTGTCGAAAGTCGCGACTGTCAACATGGATAATGGCATTGAACGCACTCATTTATGAATGTCGCTTTAAGAGTGACAATAATAATCATAATAATTTTGATTTTTTCAACGAATACAGGCGTTCAGATACCAAAAAATGGTAACCATGGTAAGAGACATAATAGTAAACGATAGAGAACAATTTTCTCTTTCATTTGATGTTAAAAAAAACTCTATTTTTCATGGTTCGACCGATCCAAGCTCTCCAGCACCGAATTTGTGTGCTGTGAGCATGTGCAGCTCAGCCATAGACGAAGTAGAAATAAAATCGGTGCCGGATGACTCGGATCGGTCGTATAGGCCTCGTGCGTGGCAACCTTAAAGTTTTTGCTATAATTTTCTCCGTCAATGCGATTCTTTTAAGCATACACGCAGAAAAAAAATAATGTAAAAATATATTCCGGGTAATTATGATTTTTTTGCATGAAATTAAACTAATGTTTTTGAAACAACAAAACATTTGTTTGGAACAACCATATTCTTGTTGAAAACTAGAATATTTTGTTAGGGTTTGCGAATGAAACTACTATTTGTTTTATTTTGATTTGATGGACTACTCGTTTTGTTAGAATATTTTTGTTGAATTTGTGATATCTCGAATTTGTGATATCTCGAAATAATATTTTTTTTGGTTTGATGGACAACTAACCGTTTTACAGTTTTGAACAGCGTACATTTTGATTTGGATTATCAACCAACTAAGAACTAATGAAATAATTAAATTCAACTAAACTTTTCCTTCACATAAAAAAAATCAAAACGAACATTATTGATGAAATCAACACAACTTTTATTGTCCTGGAATAAATGTTCATTCAATTTTACAGTGAAATAATCTATAACCAAAGTTACCACAATGTTGAATCAAATTGAACGTAGACTATTGTCGTCGATAAATTCGAATTTGGCTTAAAATAATTATATACCAGATCGAAATAAACACGAATCTAGTTTTATAAGCTGCTATATGTTTTGTTGCTTTAAGGTAGCTCAGTTTTACCGCGTGTACTCAAGGTCTAAAAAAATTAAGTTGTTTGCATCCTACTTCACCACTAAATTAAGAAAACAATGCACTAAACTTCAACTAGGGTCTAATTTGCTTTTTATGAACATATAAATTTATTGGTATTTCACCATTATCTGCCGCTGAATAAGTGAAATTGCACGCATTTTAGTATGGATTCTGGTAATTTGGTAAAATATTTTCACAAGATTTTTTCAACCATCAGTATTAATCATTAAACTATTTCTCAGAGATTAGAGATCGATTTACGAAGAACCGATATCAAATGAATATTGAGAAAGTTGGTGGAATGTCATGATAAATATTGGTTTTAGGAGTGGAAATTTCAATATATTTCTAGATTAACTGCTCTCCTTTCCTATTTATTTCTAGCATTCTGGAGGGACACACGCAGAGAACAAAATTGTAAAATAACTAAATTTGGGTTTCATGCAACGCATTTATTTCATTAAAATTGTGACAAAAAGTCTAGTTTGATATAGCGAACATTGCTGCTTGAAATTTAAAAACATGATAATTAATTTTTTTTTCATCAAGATATTTTATTTCGGCTCATATGCACTTAAGATTGAATTGACCGTTTAACATTAATAAAAAAAATATTTTCTCTTATCGCTGAATCTAGTTGTCATCTTTTTCCTTGGAGAAGAGGCGTTTTCATTGCCATCCAGAAATTTAAGGGGGAGCAGTGGTTCGCTATTCTCGCTCCCATACATTGGTTCGGTGCCACTGTTGTTGGTGGAACCATTAGTGGTGTTATTCTCTCTGGTAGTGAGAATGTACTTCCCAAAACGAAACGAGTTTGGTTCGCACATGTACCGGCAAAAAGCGTAAAACGCAGATTTAACTATAGCGAGTTTTTTTAAACTGAAGGAATTTTCTACTTATTCTATTTATTGATTGAGTAGTATTATCCGGGATAATGTACCGACACTGTAATTGTATTTCTTAGTTGCATCAAAACGAATATGGTAACCGATATGAAATCATTACTTAACCTTGTCAATGCAACTAAAAACAGTCAATGCGAGCACGTCGTAAGAGTTAGATTACCTAAAAGTTACATTGGAACTTATTTCTTAGTTGCATCAAAACGAATATGGTAACCGATATGAAATCATTACTTAACCTTGTCAATGCAACTAAAAACAGTCAATGCGAGCACGTCGTAAGAGTTAGATTACCTAAAAGTTACATTGGAACTTATTGTAACTTAGTATGATGAGTTGTCAATTCAAAACATTATTTTGACTCAATTGTCACCATCTTAATACAACTTGGTTCTTCGTGTTTGTAATGCGACCATTATGCAGTATCTGTTTTTTTTTATGAACAAGTTACATGTGCTGCTTGGGTTGTTCTGAATGTGTTGCGTCCATAGGTTTCGTTGAGGAGGATGCTTCATTGTTGTTGATGGCTGTTTTCAATGTACTGGGGTTTTTGGGGTTGGTGTGAAGGAAGCACCGTTGTCCTTTGGTGTAGTTGTCTCCTTGACCAGTTTATCACATGGCTTACCGTAGTGAACAGTTTTTTGGCAATATTGACATGTGGCCATCTGATTCTCATAGGTAACAAGAGATTTGCACGGGATTCTTGTATCCGAAAGTCACATAAGAAGGTATAGATCTCTTCAAGCGCATGCGTAACAAACGTACCCCATTTAGAATACCGGGGGAAAAGTTCTTCCACTTTCCTTTTTCGATAGAGGGAAGTCAACAATAATTATATCCTTTCGTAGCGGCGGTAGCTTTTGTTCGTTTGGTTCACACATTTCGAGATCGTTCTATTGTTCACTACACAATACTGTACTTGGTTTCTTCCGTCCCAAACGTAAGCGGTTTTGTTTTATCGACTGACTTGGATGAGATGTGAAAGCGTACTGATAATTAATTTTTGTCAGTGGATTAATTTGTTTCAATCAAAATGTTGATAAAAATAACAACTTTTTTTTTGTGTTCCTGTCAATTTCTTGACGAAAATTCACAGTAAATTGGATTTGAAATTTGTTTCAAATGAACAAACTTTAGATAAAGTAAAAATAGTAGCGTTTAAAATTTAAATACAATTTAGTTGAAATAAATGAACTTGAATTTATTTATTTCAACTAATGTTTTTGTTTGTTATAATCATACATTTTTGTTTGTTTTTACGGACAAAATGATTTCTTTCAAACTAAATTGCAAGGTAATTGTTGATACTACTTTTTCAATTTATATTCGTTTTAAATTTCCTAAAACCACGCTTTTGAATTATATTGCCAATTTTCAAGATATTTAGCCTTTTGTGGCGATACGATCGAATCATTTACATACCACAATTAAGCCCTGGAATTTTTATTAGAAGCTAATGATTTGCTGCTTTGGTGCTTCTTCAGTCAGAGCAAGATCCCTGCGTTAAATATTTGATTGTAAAGAAAAAGTGTTATGTGATAATATTAGGCCATTTTCAAAAATATGAATAATTATCAATACATACGTTTGAATTGTTGAAACGCCCCTAGGAAATGGAAGAACTTATACTTATCAATCGGAGGGGGACGCGAAAAAAAAAACGGTTCATTTAAACAGTAAACTTAGTTGTATGATTACACGAATAAAATCATAGATAAATTGAACCAATTTTTTTCTTGATATAATAGTATAGCAGGAACATTAGACATTGCCGATAATATCAACTCAACTTTGGTGGATATGTAATAAATAGTGGATATGCAAGAAATAATTTGAACCAAGGATGGCTTTTATCGTATCAAAGAACGTTCACTGGCAACTTCAACGGTTGAATCAGTGCCATCAAAGAGAAACGGAAATCATCGCAACAACAAAAACCTGGCATGGCTCATTTAACATAGAATCGACACCAGTGCGAGAGGGAATTTCTTTCGATGACATTTCTGAGAATCAAAGGTTAGCACGCTGCTGTGGGGATCCTCTCTGAAGCAACAAACGGTCGCTTATTCTCGTTTCGCGATCCGATTCTATACAGACAGTTGATAATTGCGATAGAATCATGTTACTATTGCCGCTTGTTCTAACTATGTACATATAACCTTTGTATAAGTTGTGTCTATGAAAATGTCTGCGAATGCTCCACACAAGGGTTTTGAAATATTGCAACCTAGTATGAGAATCATCAAGTTGAATCATCGATTCGATTTTCTGCGATAATTGTCAACTTGCGATTCTCTCTTGGGAAATTCCACACAGCAACGATCATTATCAGACTGTAAATTTTTTTTTAAGGGCGTGAAATTCTCAGAGTATGAAGTGGAGCGAAGAAATGTAGCAAAATTCTCTCACGGTTCATGCATTGAGAGACTCGAGTTCTTGTAGCATCTTCTACCGGATTGAAAATGTTGTATACAATATAGATAGCAATAAAGCAGCTTCTGTCAAATTTACGGCAACCACCAACACTGATTTGAACAATGATTTTTTTTTATTTGACTAAATTTTGATTCAATCATTGCTTATTTTGAAGGGAGATCATGTTCTAGTTAGAAATCATTATAAATCAAATTTAAAAATCCACTCATAGTTTTATTATAGCAGAAGTAAACAAAAAAAAAACATTCTGTTAAGTGATGTGCTAAATAGTTATATGAAATAACACGTCAATTGTTCGTTTCGAAGTAATGCCGAGTATTATAATTAAGCTAAATTAACCAATGCTATAAACCTCTGGGCAACTTCATTGTTGCCAACATCCAAAAATTTTTTCGTAAAAATTGATATTTTTACCTTATTTGCCGAGAGATTCTTTAAAAATAATAATAATCATCCAATTATGTACCTACGCAATTCAATTTTAAGACCTCCCAAGACAAAATCTCTTCGTTCGATTAGGCGATGCTCTTGAGTTTTGTTGTAAAACATATTTGCCAGTCCCTTTTCCACACTGTCTAATGTTTCCTTACGGCACAGCATGACAGCATGTCGTAGTGCAAGCCATAATGAAGGAACTGGTTCACTTGAAACCCAAAATGACAGGAGAAATGCATAAATAATGTGTAACTCTCTGGCTCACATATGCATTCCTTTTTATGCTCTCTCATCATCGAAGGGTTAGCACAGCCGCTAGAGGTTATCCTTTCTACAAAACACTCCTAATCACCGCTGCATTTTTGCTTATCCCAGACGTAGTACGCCTGATGCAGATGCACTTTTCTTCTCTGCTTTACGGTCTCCTTTTTCCGCGGGTGGGTTACGGCTTGAGAAAATTTATTACCAATTTCCCATCTTCGAGGGCATAAATTTGTAGCAATGTAGCCCCGAACATTTATCTCTTCTGGCTGCTGGGCCGGGTCGAGAGTATCCGGAGTAGAAGTTTATAACGAATGATGGTTTAATGTTTCGGGTCACCCACAGTAAGTCGATTTTTGGAATGTTGGCTGAATAGTCTCGGCAGCATGACAAATGGGCCGAATAAAAGTGTCAAAATAAACCATAAATTATGCATGTTCCTATAGCTGTCTGCAAAGGTTTGTTTCTTTTCCCGTGTTTGTCACAACTTTACGTGTTGATATTCATACTGCACTACCGCCTGAAACTATATGGAAGGTTAGTAAGTCAGTGTTGACAGTAGTTTCCTTTTCCTCGATCTGTTACTATATTTTCACGATGGCTTTTTCTTTCTTCGACGATCGTTACCTACCGTTGATCATAATGTATAATCTTTAATCGATGCATATGCAGGATATGGATCTGTTTGTAGAAGCTTTTTGTTAAATGAAAATTACTTCCACAGACTTTCTGGGATTTTTTGGTCATTCGCCTACGCTTGGAATATCTGTAATTAGTTGATGTACTAAGGATTATTTGTGCGATATAAAATGTATTGAATTTATATTGGCGCAATATTGAGAAATCTTTGGAACCAGAATTGCTTTTCTAAACCGGTCCAATTCACCCGACTTCTTCATATAGAAAGGTTATGTAATCACTGTGAAAACCGACTTTTGAACCGAGGCCCGGAGGCCCGAGTGTCATATACCATTCTACTCAGTTCGTCGAGTACGCAAAATGTTTGTGTGTGTATGTCTGTGTGAATTTATGTGTATGTATGTGTGTGTATGTGTGTATGTGTGTGTATGAGCGTATGTGTGTATATAACGTTTTTTTGCACTAACTTTTCTCGGTGATGGCTGAATCGATTTTCACTAACCTTAATTCAAATGAAAGGTCTTGTGGGTCCATACAAAATTCCTGAACATTATTTGGATCCCACTTCCGGTTCCGGAGTTATGGGGTAAAATGTGCAAAAAATGAAAATATGTGTTCTAACTTTTCTCATAGATGGCGCGACCGATTTTTACAAACTTATGTTCAAATGAAAGGTCCTGTGGTTCCATACGTAATTCCAGAATTTCATCCGGATCCGGAAATATAGGGTAAAGTGTGTAGAAAATTTTATACCATCACTGGAAAGGGCGAAAAACCGTAAAAAATTTTCTAAGTCGACCTCAAATCATCTCCAATTGATAGTTTTTATCAGTAGACGGTCAAACAAACAGATTTTGGTTATTCTTTTAAGAATCGTAGAAAATTATTTTGAAGAATACCACAGTATTATATATGATAGTATGATTGATATGAGAAAGGCATCATTACACCACTAGGTGGATTAAAACAGGTTTTTAAAAATTCCAACCGTCGTGGAAAAATTTGCTAAGTTGAACTGAAAACTGTTACATACGATACTTTTTATGAACTATAGGTGTTACAAGCCCTTTTCACTTTTTTTCAGCGTTACTTGTTTGCAAATTCTAGGCGTAATGAAGCGTTACATGCGTTACTATTTTATAAGTTATAAGTTTCACGAAGTGTAACATGCGTTATTTTTTGTAGGTTATAAGCGTTACGAAGCGTTACATGCGTTATTTTTTGTAAATTATAAGCGTTACATGTGTTACTTTTTTGAAAATTATGGGCGTTACATAGAATTACGAGCGTTATTTTTCATGTAAGTTATAGGCATTACGAAGCGTTACATGCGTTACTTTTTTGTAATTAGGAAGCGTTACGAAGCGTTAGATGCGTTATTTATTGTAAGCTTTACGAAGCCTTGCATGCGTTATTTTTTGTACGTTATAGGTGTTACCAAGTGTTACATGCGTTACTTTTTTGTAAATTATAAACATAACGAAGCGTTACATGCGTTATTTTTTGTATGTTATGGGCGTTACAAAGCGTTACATACCTTACTGTTTACGAAGTGGTACACGCGTTATTTTTTTGTATGTCAATGGTGTTACGAAGCGTTACATATGTTACTTTTCTGTAATTAAGGAGCATTACGAAGCGTTAGATGCCTTACTTTTTTTGTATGTTATAAGCGTTACATGCGTTATTTTTTGGTACATTATAGGTGTTACGTAGCGTAATTTTTTTGTATGTTATATGCGTTACGAAGTGTTACTTTTTTGTATGTTATAGCCGTTACGAAGCGTTACTTGCGTTACTTTTTTGTTTGTTTTAAGCGTTACATGCGTTACATGCATTTTTTGTGAGTAATATGTGTTTCGAAATGTTTCATGCTCTACTCTTTTGTATGTCATAAGCGTTACGATGCGTTAAATGCGTTTTTAGGTCTTGAGCGTTATACGCGTTACTTTTTTGTGAATTTAAAACTTTGAATGCAAAAACCATTTATTTGGAAATACCGGGTAAGTTCTTGTCCAGTTTTTGAGTTCAATGTTTTTTGTCCGGTTCTTGCAGAAAGGATGTTTATAAACGATTCTTTCATTGCAAAATCCGAGTCTGGGTTTTACTCTTAATATTTTTATCCGGTTTTTTGCATTTGAAAAAGAATTAAACGTGGTTTTCTAACTAAGTTGCTTATATCCAACCTTTTTTACTTCCATATTTCATATTTCAATTAATCATAAATCATACTACAAATATCATGAACTATAATTTTTAAAAATCTGTTTATTGATTTTAAATGAAATTTTCTGTTAAATCATAATCATAATACAAATTTAAAAATTCGAATGTATCTCACGGAACTATTTTAGGGCTAATTGTAATGTGATTTGTTTAGGTATTCCTTTTGCGAAATAATGTCTAATAATGTGAAAGTTTAATTTAAGTTTTCAGAGCTTTGATCATTTTTATATGCTAATCATTCCTTCGATTATTTACATAAGCTAATTCTGAGTTTTTGCAAACTTTCTTACAAAAGAGAGTACTCAGAGATGAGTAATCGATAAAAGAATATGACGACTCTACTAATGAGATGACTATTGTCTATTGGTACAGTTATAGAGCTTATAAATAAAAAAAGTGATAAACAAAAAAAGGTGTTCATTTCCTGTGAACTGAATCGAAAAAAAACACACAATGTCAATTAAAAAATGCAGAACTAGCCGCGCAACCTTTTTTCTGTCATAATAACATAGTCGTTTGTTGATGGATTGATTTAATTTAATATGGAATCTTCTATTGGATCGAATTACTGTTTGGTAATAAATAATACGTTTGTACGTACCCTGTTTCCCGATAAAAAGACAAGTAGGTTAACATTTTTTTCTGCAAAGAAAAATCACAGCATCGCAGAAGTAAATGATCTCCTAATGGTCAATTCAATTATTATGAAAAAATCTGATCGTCAATTTTCTCATTAGCACACAATCTCTGCGCTTTGACTAGAATAACTTTTGCAGTAAATGTTTTATTTTGTTAAATGAGTTAGAAGAGATATTTCTTTTGTTTATTTTGACCACAATTTGGACTCAAATCAAACAGATATCCTTAATGTAGTGTGTGAATTGGTTCAAAACCATCAAATTCCAGCATGAAAAAAAAAACAATAATCGAATCTACTAAAGCTTCAAACAAACTTCATTTTACTGCTTATACCAGGTGATGAATAACTAGTTGTACTTGAGCCAGAGCATAGAACTTTTCAAACAAAAATCGTTTCAATTCATCACAGCTCTGCTATTGAGTCCGACTGAATAATTTAAGTAAATATACAACTGGTTTTGTTTGGCAAAACCGCTCAAGATTGAATGCCCGAGTTAAATCGAATCGAAATGACAAACCAAAACTACACATCAAATCAAGAAATTATAATAAATTAAATGAATGTGGATGAATGGAAATATTATACACATGATTTATCAAAAGCTGAAAAAAATAGTGCAACAATTGACTATTTGTTTGAAGGTAATGTATCACAAATTTTATAAACTGGTTTAACTATGTTACAATTCTTGTTAAAGATTTTTATCTACAAAATGCTAATGTCATGCTACCGAAACGGCTAGAACAACTTCGTACCTGGAATGCTCCTTGACAAGGACAAAAGCGGCACCAACAGTAGTGCTTTTTTGATTGACAGTGATATGCGTCTCGGAATTAAACAACTGCATACCAAGTGCACCATCAGACAAACAACGCACTCGGCATCTGGTTACAGTCATCCACACCAGCGACGGTCGGTCCCAGAAGACGGACGGAATGATCAGCTTCTTCAAAGTAGCTCTATAGTCAGCCACAACACAGCATCATAAACAAGCGTCGGTCGGTTTGAGCCAATCAATTACAGCTTGACAGCACGTGTGTCAGCCGGAATTCCGGGTGGAGAAGGTTGCCGCGGAGACGGTCGGACTTTTTTTTCTACTTCGTCAAATATTAACGCGTGGTTCTAATTCTCACGATCTCTCATGAGACGCCATCTCACACACCACGCTTCGGTGGAAAGTGTCATGGTTAAGATAATGTAAACTAATTAGTGACCTATTCCTACTAATTATCTTGGTTAAGTGAAAGAATCTAATTTAGAGGTGAAATCTTTTGAATTACTCCAGGCTTTCAAACAATAATCATTATCATCTAGTTGTTTTCAAAATCCATGGAATCCTTTCAAAAACTATGATTATAATAGTTGTCCAGAACAGATACAAGTGTACAATTTTTTTTCTTATCTTTTTTCAAAATTGAAAAAAAATTTTTTTTACTATTTCGAAGTATTGTTATCTGAAAATAAAAATCATTGAATCAAAAATGATTTCGAGCCTTCGCTATTAGTTAAGACCTGCCAATTGAAAACAATAGAATTAAAGTGATTTTAGCATCATTATTTGAATTGGATTATTGGAACTGATTACACCCATCGACCCTTAACTCCAGAAAAAAGCATATGTTTCGAACCTTGTATGACTTTTCTTCTGGAATCGCAGGTTAATATAAATAAGATGTATGATGTATTATTATTGATTATTAGTGAGTCGGTAATATTTGGCATAAATATTGATCAAAAAATATTATTAAACTTGTCTAGTGTTAGCAAAAAGATTTAAAACAATAACCAACAATTGGGATCAACCAATTAAAACAGCAAAGTTTAAGGAATTTTGCTACTCTTTTGTCATCGAGGGTTCTTCTCCATCTTCTTCTTCACTTCTGGTGGCGTCACCTCACTTGAGATGACGCCGATTGATGGCACAGCGATTTAGCTATATTGCCACACGGAACGACCGAAATCAGCATTTTCGCGAAAAATTTAGTTGATTTGCTGATTTTAGTTAGTTATTTTTTGAGACAACTAAAAAAATCTTACTTTTACTAATTTAGATTTTTTATTCTCATTCCCTTAATAATAATAAAATATTTGTTGAAATGACTATTTTTTTAGTTGAATTCACAAATTAAACGTGCTGTCATTTCTTAGCTAAGGCACATTTCATTTCCATTCAACTATTTTTTTAGTTGAATTAAAGAAATAAAATGTTATTTTCAACCAATATGAATGGTTGAATTGGCTTCTGCAATCTGCAGCTATATGGCGCCCTGTCATCGAAACGGTAACACCGTAATGACTACTAGCCACTAGATGGCACACTACTGTGACAAAATTTCAGACGCGGTTGTCTTTTCTATATTGGCAGGTATAAATACGATGTTGTATTGGAGAAAAAGACATGAACGAAACATAAACATCTTTTTGAATTTTTTTCTTCTAAATCACTGTTTTCTTCATTCTCACTGAAAACTTTGAGCACTCGGAAAACAAAAACCGAATACAAGTAGTACACCGGACGGCGCAGCTCGGAAGGTTTGAAGATACAAAAAAACTTCATCACAATTAGCGTGAAACATTCGAAATTCACTTCACTGTTCCGCGTAAAAACATTATTACGCGCAATCGCTTCAAGAGCGCACAAATTCTGAATAAATACGATTTGCACTAACAGTTTACGACATTTTTACATATCGGTTTAGAAATTTAAATAAAGATATATCGAACACATGCGAAAAACATCAAAACAATTTTCAAGCAGTTTCAATAAGATTGTCCTTTTTAGCTTTTTAATGGATTGTTCTGCTTTGACACTTCTCATGAGTTTTTGGCTAATAAACTTGTTAATAATACCCATTTCAGTATTGTTTTCTTTGTGCTGTCCTTCAGTAATGATGGTGATAGATAAATAGAAACAAATTTTCTGATTTTAATAACAAAATTAGTTGTCAATGAGAATTTCGTGTTGGATTGAAATATTGCTGGTTTGTGTCCAGGATATTCATCAACTAAACACATTTTCTAAAAATAAGAGTTTTTTCAGCAAAGTAAATTCTCAATTTTAACTAATTTTATAGTTATTTTTAAAATTTGGTTGTTAAAATCAACTAATTCAAAAACAGTAATACGAATTAGGCGCAGAGCTAATTTCGGTCGTTCCGTGCAGTTAGTTTTCGTTTCTAGTCCAATTGACTTTCTTTTTACTGGACTACAAGTGAAACCCTCGCTATGTGACAACGTGGAGTCACAGAAGTACGGATGAAAATCCTTTCTTTCTCGCGAAATACTCGAATTTTCACCGCACTAACACGATACGACGTGTTCACTCGTTGAGGGTTTCACCGGAAGTCCGTCATCGAGGGTTGCTCGACGAGTTTTGAGATATGGAAACATTAATTTTAAAACGTCCAAGCTATCATCATAGTTGAGTGTTTTAAATGATTTGCGTGCCCAGAACACTTTATGATTTGAGTTCCCTCGTGCCATGATTTAGTATGACTTTTACCATAGTTTCTTCTCAACAACAGTGTGCCAATCAACTGGTTCCTATTTTTGGCGGAAAATCATAATCGCCAGTCACCATATTTCGATTGTTCCACGAACATTTTTTTCCGTCAACAAGATTTGTTCGCATTGCATACCGCATTATTTGAAAAATGATCAAAAAATGGCTCATGTAATTAATCAACGGAAACTTAAACACAATTCCCATGCCACGTAAATATTTCTCATATAGAAAGGTTAGGTAATCACTTGAAAAAGCGATTTAAAAAATTGGTCAAGTGTTCGTCGAGATGAGCAATACCTGTGTGTATATGTATAGGTAGCAATTGAATTTCATTCGGATCCGACTGTCGGTTCCGGAACTGCAGGATTATGTGTGTTAAAATTTGCAATCCGTCATTTAGAGCAAACAGATAGTAGTCACTAGGAGCCATATCCGGTGAATATAATGCATGCGGCAGCAATGCGAAGACAAATTCATTCATTTTCGCCAGGGTATCGAGCTACTTGTGAAAGAGCATTGGAGTCGTTTCTCATCGATTTCGATTTTCAAACGCATCCATTTTTCAATGTAACGTTGGCACACGAAATTGTTTCGAATCGATTGATTTGAGAATATTAAGACTAGCGTCACTTAAATCACTATCCCTCGTGGACCAAACATCAGAGTGTCATAAAATTTTGGCAGATTTCTTTTGAACGACGAGACTCATGAAACATAAC
Organism: Malaya genurostris; assembly: GCF_030247185.1. Lineage (NCBI taxonomy): Eukaryota > Metazoa > Arthropoda > Insecta > Diptera > Culicidae > Malaya > Malaya genurostris. The sequence goes on from NC_080571.1 coordinate 87,454,660, forward strand.
AAAGACGAAAATGTTCATTCAGTAATAGCCGTTCAACCGAGAAGGTTGTGTATAGAAGCGTACAGTTTAATAACGCTGGTTGGTTTACACGCGTTAAATACGACAACGGTTGAACTACAGGTAGAGACCTGTTGGCAGCAGCCGTTAAAACGTATAGTCGTGCTGCATAAGAGAGCCCTAGTGCTGGGCCAAGCTGGTGAAGGAAACAACAAAGGGCGTTTCCCAAACTCTACCCAGGCCGCAATATACAGCCACAAGTGCTGAGCAGGAGAGTGCAAAGGCACATCGAAGAGGAAGAGTGCAAAGGCACATAGAAGCAGGAGAGTGCAAAGGCACACCGGTGCGAAGGCACTTCGGTGCAGAAGCATATCGGTGCGGAGCACTAGGAAGAAGGAGACAAGACAACTCGGTCTTTCCACTGCCATACAACACGCAGGTATACACCGGTGACCTGCGCTGGTTACAGCTGGCGAAGACGAAAGCAAATCGGAATTCGAGTGGTGCTGGATGTCAGGTAGCAGTAGCATCACATCCAACAATCAGCATCCAACAAGAACATCTAGAGCAACGAGGATCTACACGGCAGTGCAACGGAGATAGACAACAATTTCAAGGTAGAAGTTTTTTCTTTTCCTTTTGATTGAGTACTGTGTAGTGTTGGTTTCAAATTTTATTTTAAAGTTTAGTTAAAAATTTTAATGTAATGGATGAATCCATGGACGTAAATCCTAGCATGAATCCGATACCCCCACGAACGAAAAAATATCAGGAGAGCTCTTCTGGGCCTTGGATAGTCTTTTTTAGACGTATATCAAAGCCATTAAACATTTTTCAAATTAATAAAGGTTTGACATCACGATACTCTTCAATCAAAGAGATCATAAAAGTAAATAACGATAAAATTCGTGTTGTGGTAAATAATTTGAAACACGCGAATGATATTGTCTCTTCAAACATTTCAATAAAGAGTATAAAGTTTACATACCCTCCAAAGATGTCGAAATTGACGGTGTTGTTACCGAAGCGAGTCTTTCGGTAGATGATTTACTCAAGCATGGTGTTGGTCGTTTCAAGAACTCTATGCTTGAGGGTGTGAAAATACTGGAGTGCAAACAACTGTACTCAGTAGTTCATGAAGAGGAAAAAAAAGTTTATCGCCCATCAGACTCGTTTCGAGTGACATTTGCCGGGTCTGCGTTGCCGTCCCATGTCTATGTCGATAAAATTCGCCTCCCTGTTCGGCTTTTTGTTCCAAATGTAATGAATTGTACGAACTGCAAAAAATTCGGCCACACAGCTACTTACTGTAGTAATAAACCAAAATGTATTAAGTGTGAAGGGCCTCATAAAGATAATGATTGCAACAAGGAAATTGAAAAATGTATTTATTGTGGGAATAGTCCTCATGATGATATTTCAGTATGCACTGCATTTAAAGTGCACAAAGACAAAATTAAGCTTTCTTTAAAAGCACGGTCTAAGCGCACATATGCAGAAATGCTTAAAACGGTCATTGATGTCCCCCCTTTGGAAACCGAAAACGAGTTTTCAAATCTAGAGGAACCAGAGGACTCTGACTCTGACGAAAATAGTGAAGGTAATTCGTTTATCACTACCCAAGGGTCAGTTAAGAGAAAGAAGTCTTCCTCCAAATTACCAAAAAAGACACCTAAAATTTCATCTTCAAAAAAAGATCCCCGTGTTAAACAAAAAAAGTCAAAACCAAAGACTGTGCCTCCTGGTTTGTCAAATTCACAAACCAATCCAGGATCTAGTACAGAAAAAGATAATAATCCAGTGGGCTCCATTTCACAGCCACCAACAGGATTACTGAAGTTTTCGGAAATTGTTGAATGGATTTTCTCAGCATTCAATATATCTGAACCCTTAAAGACCCTCATAATGGCATTCCTTCCAATAGCTAGAACCTTTTTGAAGCAGTTATCAGCTCAATGGCCAATTGTCTCAGGTTTTGTATCTTTTGATGGATAATTTATCACCCGTCGCAAATGATACAATCACTGTCCTGCAGTGGAATTGTCGAAGCATCATGCCAAAACTTGATTCATTTAAAATATTATTGCATAGTCAAAAATGTGATGTATTTGCTTTATGCGAAACATGGCTTACTTCAAACATAGCTTTAAATTTTAATGATTTTAACATTATACGTCTCGATAGAGACTCTCCGTATGGTGGAGTGCTTTTGGGAATTAAGAAATGCTATTCCTTTTATAGATTAAACATCCCTTCAACTTCTAGTATAGAAGTTGTTGCTTGCCAAATAAACATTAAAGGCAAAGATATTTGCATAGCTTCGGTTTATATTCCTCCAAAAGCACAAGTTGGACAGCAACAGCTTAATGAAATGGTTGAAGCCCTTCCTGCACCACGATTGATTCTGGGGGATTTAAATTCGCACGGTATTATGTGGGGTTCCGTTTACAATGATAGCAGATCATCTTTAATACAAAACATTTGTGACAATTTTAGCATGACGGTATTAAATATGGGTAGCATGACACGGATCCCAAGACCTCCGGCACGCCCAAGTGCATTAGATCTATCTCTTTGCTCAACATCAATTCGACTAGATTGCACCTGGAAAATACTGCCTGATTTACACGGTAGCGATCATTTACCAATCATCATCTCAATTAGCAGTAGCAATTGCATTGCTACTTCCGCTAGTATTCCATATGATTTGACAAAAAATATCGACTGGATTAAATACCAAAGTAGTATCTCTAGTATTTTGAATTCAATGGAAGAGCTCCCTCCACTTGAAGAATATGACTTCCTCATTTGTTCGATTCTGGAGGCAGCAGAACAATCCCAAACTAAACGCTTTCCTGGGCCAACGACTAACAGAAGGCCTCCCAACCCCTGGTGGGACAAAGAGTGCTCAGAGGCTAAACTCGCAAAACAAAATGCTTGCAAGACGTTTCTAAAACGGGGAGGAGGAACTCCTCAGAATTTTGAAAAACTTATGGTTTTAGAAACCAAGTACAAGAGCATACTTCGAGCCAAAAAATGTAGCTATTGGAGACATTTTGTCGAAGGTTTGTCAAGAGATACCTCAATGAGCACTCTTTGGAACACGGCCAGACGAATGAGGAATCGTAACGTGGGCAATGAGAGTGATGAATACTCGAACCGATGGATATTTGACTTTGCTAGGAAAGTTTGCCCAGATTCTGTTCCTACGCAGAGCATTATACGGGAATCTCCTCCAAATAATGGTTTTATTAATAACCCATTTTCAATGATGGAATTTTCTATAGCACTCTTGTCTTGTAACAATAACGCTCCAGGGTTGGACAGAATTAAATTCAACTTGGTGAAGAATCTGCCCAACCTCGCAAAAAGACGTTTGTTGGAATTGTTCAACAAGTTTCTTGAGCAAAATATTGTTCCACCTGACTGGAGACAAGTGAAAGTTATCGCCATTCAAAAACCGGGGAAACCAGCTTCCAATCACAACTCATATAGACCCATTGCGATGTTGTCCTGCATCAGAAAATTGTTCGAAAAAATTATTCTACGACGTCTCGACACTTGGGTCGAGACGAACGGTTTGTTGTCAGATACTCAGTTTGGCTTCCGTAGAAATAAAGGGACGAATGATTGCCTTGCATTACTTTCGTCTGACATCCAAATTGCCTTCGCTCAAAAGCAACAAATGGCATCTGTATTTTTAGACATTAAAGGAGCATTTGATTCAGTTTCCATTGATGTTCTTTCAGACAAGCTTCACCAAAATGGACTCCCAGCGGTTATAAATAATTATTTGCACAACCTTTTGTCAGAGAAACACATGCATTTTTCACATGGCGATTTGGCAACACTCAGAAATAGTTACATGGGTCTCCCGCAAGGCTCATGCCTCAGTCCGCTCCTCTATAATTTTTACGTAAATGACATTGACAGCTGTCTAGTAACCCCATGTACACTAAGACAATTGGCAGATGATGGCGTGGTTTCAGTTACTGGACCCAAAGCTATTGATCTGCATAAACCATTGCAAGATACCTTAGATAACTTGTCCGATTGGGCTGTTCATCTTGGTATCGAATTCTCTGCGGAAAAAACAGAGCTGGTCGTCTTTTCAAGAAAGCATGATCCCGCGCAGCTTCAGCTTCATATGATGGGAAGAATGATCCAACAGGTTTTGACTTTCAAATACCTTGGGGTGTGGTTTGATTCCAAATGCACGTGGGGAGGACACATTAGGTTTCTGATAACAAAATGCCAACAAAGAGTAAATTTTCTTCGAACAATAACAGGATCTTGGTGGGGTGCTCATCCGGAAGATCTAATAAAATTGTATCAGACAACGATACTTTCAGTGATGGAATATGGATGCGTTTGCTTTCGTTCCGCTGCAAACTCTCATATTATCAAACTGGAGCGAATTCAGTATCGTTGTTTGCGAATTGCTTTAGGGTGCATGCATTCGACACATACAATGAGTCTTGAAGTTCTGGCGGGAGTTTTTCCATTAAAAGATCGATTTTGGGAGCTTTCATCACGCCTGCTAATAAGATGTGAGGTGCTGAATCCCATGGTAATTAATAATTTCGAACGACTAGTCGAGCTTCGATCTCAAACAAAATTCATGACAGTATATTTTAACCATATGTCACAGGAAATCAACCCTTCAAGATATATTCCTATCCGTGTCAGCCTCCTAAATGTCCCTGACTCAACTTTATTTTTCGATACATCCATGCAGCGCGAAGTGCGTGGAATCCCGGATCATCTACGGCATATTGACTCTGAGAAAATGTTTTACACGGACGGATCGCGAATTGAAGAAGCGACAGGGTTTGGTATGTTCAACAATAATGTTTCGGCCTCATTTAGGCTTCAAGAACCTGCATCTGTTTATATAGCAGAGCTAGCAGCAGTTCATTATAGTTTGAGTGTAATCGTCACATTAATTCCAAACCATTATTTCCTCTTCACAGATAGTCTGAGTGCAATTGAAGCCATTCGCTCAAACATGTCTGGCAAGACTGAACCGTTTTTCCTGGACAAAATAAAACAGTGCCTGAACGACATATTGAACAATAATTATCTAATCACTATAGTCTGGGTCCCGGCTCATTGCTCCATTCCTGGCAATGAAAGAGCCGATATTTTAGCCAAACGTGGTGCTATTGAGGGTGAAATTTATGAGAGACCAATTGCTTTCAACGAATTCTATAGCTCGTCTCGCCAAAGAACACTTGCCAGCTGGCAAGCTTCTTGGGATAAAGATGATCTGGGTCGGTGGATGCACTCAATTATTCCGAAAATATCGACAAAGGCATGGTTCAGGGGACTGGATGTGAGTAGAGATTTCATTCGTGTGATGTCCAGACTCATGTCCAATCACTACACGTTAGATGCACATCTCCTTCGAATTGGGCTCTCCGAGACTAATCATTGTGCTTGTGGCGAAGGTTATCGAGATATTGATCATGTCGTTTGGACATGCGTGGAGTATCGTGATGTCAGATCTCAACTAATAAATTCTTTGCGTACCCAAGGTAGACTATCCAATATCCCAGTTCGAGACATTCTTGCTTGTCGTGACCTTTCATACATGAAACTTATTTATCATTTCATAAAGAAAACTGGAGTTTCAATTTAATAAAGGCCCCTTTCAAGACTTAGTTCTGATCCCAGCTGCGTCCATGAGTTCAACCAATAGCTAAATTAGAATAAAAATAATGTAATGATACAAACAAACTCGAAACAGTTTATGAAATTATTAACAAAATGTCTGAAAATAACAGCTTATTTTATAATTTATAGAAGTTAATCGTTTGGTTCAAATAATATTTCCGAGTAGATTTCATAATTAATGACGAGTTACCTAAGATGATATTTAAGTAATAAGAGAATATGTTTTAATAAATGCAAAACGTTGTGACTATGTTAGAATTAAATTAGGATAAGAATATTATGTAAAAGTGATGCTACGGCGAAGAAAAACTTATGTAAACTGCCTTAAGAAATAAACGTATTTATGAAAAAAAAAAAAGACGAAAATGTTGTTGGCAACATCATCAACTGATCCACTTGTTATGTCACATTGTCCGTAATAATGCGACTTGGTTTGGTTAGTCACTAGTCACTCAATTCATTCTTTCAACCCGTCATGGTATGAAGAAAGCTCTAACTTTTGTTTACAACATGCTTCTAACTTTGTTTAGAAAAATACTGTTTTAGTTGTTTTGTGTCATGCAACAATAAAGCTCTGGAGTTGACATGGCATGTATATCTGCTACATCCAGTAAAATATTTTGTGATATCAACCTGGTACTGAGTTAAAACAACAATTTATTGTATTATTTACCAGTACCTTTCGACCGAATTTCTCCACTTGAATCGACCTGTTCGCATCGCTCACATCCTCTCCAACGACGACAGTAAAGTATTGTGGACCTGGAAGGGTTTTTGAGTTCTCCTTTACATAAGTCTCATCGTCCATCAAAACGCATGCATCCGGACACTGCAAAACACGCGAATACAATTTTCGGGCCCTTGTTGCTGTTCGCTTCTTCTGTTCTACACTTTGTTTCGAGATTTTCTGCTTCTTGTAGGTCTTCAGGTGATTTCGCCTCTTGATACGCTGGATCATTCCGACACTCGTTCCGGTTTTTTCGGCCAAATCACGTATTGACATTGATTTGTTCTTCATGATTAGAGATACCACTTTCTGGTCCAGTTTCGGGTTGGAAGAACCGGGTTTTCTGCCTCTTCCTGGTAGCTCATCCAAAGAATAGTGTTCCCCAAACTTATTAATTATAATTTTTACACTGGCATGATGAATTCCAAACCGCTTCGCCAATTTTCGCATAGTAATACCCTTCTCACTTAGCCATGTGTCCAGAACCATAATTTTCACTTCCTTTTCAATACGCGACATTTTGAAAACGCAGAATTTCAACCGCACAAACAAGTAAACAAACGAAAGCAGACAGCCAAATGCACAGCATGCGGTGATCTGAGCATAAAAAAACCAACACAAATACATGCGTACAACACAAATGTATGTGGATAGCTTATTTTCGATACACTCCTTAATTTTGTTTAAATGTAATTGATTACTATATTATTTAAACAACTATTTGAACTCAATATTTTGTGTCGATCTAACTTAACCAAAAATAGAATGTTCGAAAAACGTTATGTCTGAAACGAATAATATAACATTTGATACAAAAGGGTATGACTTTTCTGCGTGTAATTTTCTTCGAACATTTAGTTTTTCTTTAGATGAAAATGTTTTCATTATTTCTTCGTTGCCTTTCCCTATAGAAAGAATTTATAATTGCTAGAAAGAACTTTGGATAGACGCGTTTGAAAGCTACTATTGATTCATTGACCAAGTTCGCACTTCAAATGGCTGACGCTTTTGGTTCCGAAGATAAGCGATTGATCAAATTTGAAGGTCAATTGACTGACATTTTCGGAGATATAATGAAATAAGTGAACGAACCTATAAACTAAACTTTCCTACACACTACATACAGGATTTCGGATCGTGAATAATAACAGCGCGATTATGATTACACCATACGGTTTATGATTTCTAGTGACAGATATAAGTTAGGAAAAAATAAATTATACATAAAACTATTTTATGGCACTTGCTTCTTTGGATTCAATGGTTTTGTTTGGTGTTTTAATAGTTCAACAAGAACCAGCACATAGCATTTACGTAAAATACTATCAAAAATATTAAACCTATTTACAGCGATCTTTCAGAATGAAAGTTCTCATCTTTGAACATAATCTATACAGCTATTGTTCTGTCTCATCAGTTGATGATGACTAGGATTTGGTGTACCATAGAATCCCTGATAATGACCACCGTACGCCGCGGTGGTTGCCACCGAGTGATTCGCATGGTGCGGTGGAGTTGTCGATGCCATTTTGTATTTATCATACTTATCGAATGAGCTCATGTACGATCCGTGATGTGTCGAGAGTGAGCTGTGGCCGTGATGATGGTGATGGTGATGATGATAGATAGGACCAAATCCACTCGGTTCAGTTCCGTACGGTTGTCCCAACATGGCTGAATTACTGTGCGGACTGATGCTGTACGGCGATAGACCCGTTGAGGGGTTCACCAAAGACGACTGGAACATGCTGGAACCACTGAGACTGCTGGAGCTATTCACCATAGTAGTGCCTCCGTTACTACCGGTGGAATTGGGGGAAATCGACGAGCCTGTCATCGCTGCTACTGACGTTGATGTCATCGGAGCAGAATTTGCTATTTCACTTTCTTCTAGAAGTAAAAAGATGGCAAAAGATGTTGCACTTTTATTACCCATTAACTGACAGTAAAAGTAAATCGCGTGCGTTAGACCGACCACATGGCGGCGCAAAGGCGGTAGGAGTTTTCTCGATTTAAAAATTAATGCCACTTGTACAAAGTATTGTTAGAGGATAGGAGACATACAGAAATGAATAACTTTAGAATAGTAGGTGAAGGAGTGAGAACAACGGTTTTATGTTTTCATCACTGAAGCACAGAAAAAAAAGATAAAAAATACTCGAGAAAGCACTAAATAAAATCCTTGCCACATTAAACGGATTACGGTCTGTCAACAACGCGGTATAACATAAAATTTATTATCTTCTGCAGTGACACGGCCCACTGACTGTAGCAACTGTGAAAAATAGCAGCAGCAGAGGACACTTCTAACAGCGTGTCTGTTCTCTTATACGTATTAAAAATGCAAAATTTTAAAGAGTGACATGCCTTTCCTATGAGCTTGGATAACATTTACCGATAAAAAAATGGAACTTACTTTTATAATTTGTGACCCGGTCACCTTTCATTCGATCATTCATTGAAGGAATCCTCTCCTGAGAGCTGAAAGAGAATTAAAACACCATTCATTATTCAGAATCTACAGCAGTAACTGTTGAAATGTTACAATAAGCTTATGTAACAAGTGCCAATTATTGTATTCACTTATTGGCTATTTGAAACACTGTGTTTTTATGACACGTTTCAGCGGTGTAGATTGTATGTAACCCCCCTGGAATAAACTCACAAAAACTCAGATTTGATTTTGTTGGTCATTTTTAGCGAACGATTGAGAACAATTTGTTTGACAAAATTCTGAGAATAATAATACAATTGATAGGGAGAATGCGAAATGCAAATTCAATGGAAGTTGGAGAAAGTGAGGAGAGCAGGTGATGAGCAGATACAAGTGAAAAATGTGCATTTCACAAAAAAATTTTGTAATTATTCTCTAATGTATCAATATAATTTTTTAGGTCAAGATTCATTTCTTCTGCCTGCAGAATATCTCTTATAAGCATAAGGGTTGCATTAACTCATAAATCACTATATAAAAAGTCACTTTCCAGCGTCTTTTGCCTATGACAGACTTGTGATATCGGAATCACTGTACACCATGAAATCATATGTCTGTCACTCTGAATCACGATGGTATCACACGAACATCATGACACAACCCTGATTTCCGTACAACGGTCATCTTTCGTTCGTTGTTTTGAAAAAATCTCGGCCGCAATCAATGTACAACAAGGTGCATCTACAGCAACTAGCAACGAGCCCAAAACTGCGAATTACAAGGAAAACGAAGAGAAATCGGAAACCAACAACAATACCACCGCTGCGGCAATGGATGGCGAGACGATCCTCAAACAAAGTGCCCCTCAATCCTCGCAGGATAGAAATGGAAGCACCTCTCCCCCTAGAAAAATGGTGACAACGAGATCCAATAATAAGAGATATATGTTATCTAATAAAAACATGGCTCAATCGGCCAAGTAAAGTTTGTACGTATATTGGCCTGAATAAAAAAATTTTATAAAAGAATAGCATACCATCTAGCATAGATCATATTCCAGCCAAGTGGACCGTTTTTCAGACGATTATAAAGCAAAATGAAGAATATAGCCTGTGTGAAATCTATTTCGAAATGATTGAAAGTTCAAGAAAGTTATAAAATCAGCTTTATGATAAACATATTTTTTATGAAAATTCCCTGATTTCGCAATGAATAAACTGTCTGTACAAATCAACTTCGTTACGTAGAAAATAGTGTAGGTATTCCGAAAATTAGTTATGAAAGTCATTTGATATTTGATTCCCACCATTTCTATTTTTTATTTGATGTCAGTAAATGTTACGGTAAATTCTAGCAAGACTAAGTACATGGAGATAGATGGGGTACAATACGGGGTTGTTGACGAGTTCATATATCTTGGAACACTAGTGACATGCGATAATGATATTAGCCGCTAGGTAAAAGGGCGTGTTGCAGTTGCTAATAGGGCTTTCTACGGGCTTCGTAACCAGCTGAAGTCTCGTAGCTTGCA